>NW_027441894.1:0-313452 GCF_048569485.1 Anomaloglossus baeobatrachus
TGTTCATGTTGAATGGTTTCAGTTCTCCGATATTCCTTCGGATTGAATTAACTTTAAACCAGTTTATAATTTTTTTCCTCCTTCTTGCTTTTGCACCAAAACTGAGGAGCCCGTGGAAGCACGGGAGGTGTATAGGCAGAAGGGGAGGGGCTTTACACTTTTAGTGTAATACTTTGTGCGGCCTCCGGAGGCATAGCCTATACACCCAATTGTCTGGGTCTCCCAATTGGAGCTAGAAGAAAAGGAATTTACGGTAAGTAAACAAAATTCCCTTCATGTGACTGAAAATGGTACCAATAAAAACTTCAACTCATGCCGCAAAAAACAAGCCCTCACATGGCAGAAGAGTGACAAAAACTATAGCCTTCAAAATCCAGTGATGCAAAAAAAATGATGTAAAAAGTGTTTTTAGTGTGTTTAGTCGCCAAATCTAAAAAAAAATATAAACCTGGTATTGCTGTAATTGTACTGACCAGTGGAATAAAGCTGCCTAATCACCTATACCTAATTCTTCAACTGCTGTTGATTTTTTCATTCTGCCTCTAAAAGATCGCAGTATAGCGGGGCTCATATTTATCATGCACTTGACGCTGAGCATTTGCATTGGGATTACATGTAAGGATGCGTGCCCACAATCAGGAATAGCAGCATATTGGAGGCAGCGTCTTTTAGCTGGGTCCAAACCGTAGCATTTTGCGGTAGAAGCACAGTGGATTGATAGTAATCCTAGGCCCACTTCACTTTTTTTCTCCTCAGAGTAAACTGACATGCAGCGCGGCTTTCCTAAATGCAGCCTGTCAATTTATGCTGCAGAGACGCAAGTGTCTTCAGCTGGGAAAACCGAGTGTGCTGCCTCATTAGTGATTTGAAGCGTCACGGGTTTCACCTGAATCACGGATTTTGGAGATGTATATGGAAACCCCGATGTAAGTGCTCAGCGTGGAGCACAAGATAACTGTGAACTCATCCAAAATGTTCTGTACCAACATTTTCACCAAATGGCATTCAACTCAACCTACAAAAACACAAGTCCCCACTCAGGTCCATCATCAGCTAACGGAAATATAGCAGGCTTCCACGTTACTGGTAGCACAAAAGCCCTCAAAAAAATCTGCGCTCTCAATTCAAAGGCACCCTCTCTTCTGAGCTCCACAATGTGTCTAAACTACAGTAGCGTCCACATGTTTGGCATTATTGGAGTGATGAGAGCCCACTTAAGTGTACGGGGGCAGGTTTATAGAAGCACGAGCTGAGCATAATGTACGGGCACTACAATAACTGTAACGTCCTGGAGGTGGATTCACGGGACTGTGCACGGGACTCCCCCAGAGAGGCAACCCGAAGCTAAGCCCTATACAGGGTCTGTCCGATCACCCCACCAGAGGGCCTAGATGTACAGTAGCCGGAACACTGGAGGTACAGAGTATGAGTCTGAGTATGATTTTGAGTATGAGTATGAGTCCTTCAGAAGTCTGCACAGGAGATGTCTATAGTCCAAAGGGCACCGTAGGTAGGACGGATGACTGGAACCGGGTTCAGGTGCCGAGTAGGAACAGCAGACGGGATCCGGATCCAGCGTGATGTGCAGGCTGAAGTCACCAGGTGGAACCGGGGACCGGTGACTGGATCAGGCTGACGGATGATGGTGGGATCCACAGCAGACAGTCACCGTGACACTTCCTGGGGAACCGGCAATCTGGACAAGGTCAGGGCGGCAGACGGGCTGTGCGGAAGAGACATTGTTACTCATGAGACAAAGCACAGAGGGACCTGAACACCTAGCTATGGAAACATTTTGAACAGGCACCCCCGGAGGGGGAGTGAGAGGGGCCGCCGTGGGCAGGAGGACCAGAGACCGGAGCCTGACAGTACCCCCTCCCTCACGCCCCCCTCCCCGCAACCGGGACAAGAAGTCGCGTAGCAGAGGAGCAGCAATGTTCTCCCGGGGTTCCCAGGACCGGTCTTCGGGACCGTAGCCCTCCCAATCAACAAGGAAGAACTGCTTACCCCGCACTCTCATCATGGCCACTATGTCTCTTACCGCATACACATAGTCGACAGCAATAGGAGGAGGAGTGACCGAGGATGACTGGCTTGAGCAAGGATACATGGAAGGAGTTAGGGATCCGCATTGTGGCAGGGAGCTGCAGTTTGTAGGAGACCTCGTCGATCCTTTTGACGACCTTGAAAAGGACCAATGTACCGCGGACACAACTTGTAAGATGGAATCTTCAACCGGACGTATTTGGAGGCAAGCCACACCAAATCCCCAGGAGAGAAGCAAGGAGGGTCAAGGCGTCTCTTGTCCGCATGTTTCTTCATCTGGGCAGAAGCACGTTCAAGGGAGGTTTTGACAGAACTCCAGATATTAGAGAAGTCCCTGGACAGGGCATCTGCAGCGGGAACATCAGAAGTGGAGGATACTGGTAATGGGATGGAAGGCTTAAGACCGTAGACAACATAGATGGGAGAGCTGGAGGAGGAGGATACACTGACGTGAGGATTATGGGAGAACTCAGCCCAAGGGAGTAGCGTGGACCAGTCGTCATGATGGATGTTGACGTAGTGTCGAAGAAAGGAAGTCAGGACCTGGTTGACACGTTCGACTTGGCCATTAGACTGGGGATGGTAAGTTGAGAAAAAGTCCAGAGACACACTCCCAGATGTTTACAGAGCGCTCTCCAGAAGCGCAAGGTGAACTGAGTTCCCCAGTCTTTATTCTATATGCAAGGGAAAGCCGTGCAGCTGGAAGATATGCTGAATGAAGGCATCGGCGAGCTCCGGAGCAAAGGGTAGGTCGACCACGGGGACGAAGTGAGCCATCTTGGAGAATCGGTCCACCACGACCCAAGTGACCATATATCCGGAAGACAACGGCAAGTCTGTGATAAAATCCATGGCAATGTGTTGCCATGGAACAGAGGGAATCGGTAGAGGCAGGCGACGGCAATAGGGCAGGTGTTTCGGCATCTTGTTTCGGGCACAGGATGGACAAGCGGAGACAAAGGAGACGACATCCTTACGGAGAGACGGCCACCAATAGTGACGGACGATAGCGCTCCACGTTTTCTTCTGACCGGTGTGTCCGGCCACTTTAGAAGAATGACCCCATTGAAGGAGTCTGTCGGTCTCCATGACGAAGGTCTTCCCAGGGGGTGTATCTGTGCCAGGGTGACGGGAGCCACCGGGATGACCTTACTGGGACAGATGATGGACTGGTTCGTCTTTTCCTCTTGCTCTACCGGAACGAAGGACCGGGACAAGGCATCAGCCCGCACGTTTTTGTCCGCGGGCCGGTAATGTAGTTGGAAGTCAAACTGGACAAAGAACAGGGACCAACGGGCTTGTCGCGGGTTCAGTCTTCGAGCGGATCGCAGATACTCCAGGTTTTTATGGTCGGTGTAATTGATAACCGGCAATACCGCACCCTCCAACAGGTAACACCATTCCTCCAAAGCCAGCTTGACCGCCAGGAGCTCTCGTTCGCCAATGGTCTAGTTGCGTTCGGGTGCCGAGAAGATTTTGGAGAAGAAGCCGCAGGTGACCAACTTCCCGGTGGACGACTTCTGCATAAGCAGGGCCCCGGCTCCTGAGGAGGCATCCACCTCCAAGGTGAATTGTCAGTTCAACTCCGGTCTGTGGAGAACGGAGAGGAGGCAAACGCCCGTTTCAGATAACAGAAAGCGTCGTCGGCCTCAGGAGACCAGTCTTTTGGGTTGGCCCCCCTTCTTGGTCAAGGCAGAGAGAGGCGCCGTCAGAGCAAAGAAGTGAGGCATAAACTGGCCATAATAATTGGCGAAGCCTAGGAAGCGTTGGATGGCTTTCAGTCCGGAGGGAGGAGGCCACTTGAGGATAGAAGACATCTTCTCGGGATCCATCTGCAAGCCTGTGTCAGAAATCACGTAGTCCAGAAAGGGAAGGGACGTCCGTTCAAACACATTTTTCGTACTTGGCGTACAGACAGTTCTCCCTAAGCCTTTGCAGAACGAGTCATACGTTTTTTCTGTGGGTCGGCAAGTCCGGGGAATAGACCAGGATTTCGTCCAGATATACGACCACACAGTCGTAGAGAAGATCCCTGAAGACGTCGTTCACCAGTTCCTGGAAGACCGCCGGGGCATTACAGAGACCAAAGGGCATCACACAGTATTCGTAGTGCCCATCACGGGTGTTGAATGCCGTTTTCCATTAGTCTCCAGCGCAAATACGGACCAGGTTGTAAGCTCCGCGATGGTCTAGCTTGGTGAGATACGGGCCCCCCGAGCCGATCGAATAGCTCCGGGACAAGAGGTAGAGGATATTTATTTTTTACTGTGATCTGGTTCAAGCCCCGGTAGTCGATGGAAGGGCGTAAGTCATCTTCTTTCTTCTTGACGAAGAAAAACCTGGCTCCTGCAGGAGACGAGGATCTCCTGATGAACCCCCTTGCCAGGTTATCTGCAATGTAATCCAACATGGCCTGGGTCTCGGCAGGGGACAAGGGATAGATCCATCCATGGGGAGGAGTAGTGCCCGGCAGCAAGTCGATGGCACAGTCGTAGGGTCGATGTGGCGGTAATACCTCTACCTCCTTGTCGAAGACGTCCACAAAAGACCAATATGCGGAAGGCAGTCCCGGAAGGCAGTCCCGGTAGGGACTCCGGTGCCGGTGACTGATGGACGGGCCGTACAGACTGTAGACAGTTCTCGTGGCAAAACGGGCCCCAACGAGTAATGTTTCCAGAGCACCAACTGACGACAGGAATCATGTACTAACTAGGATTGGCCCAGCAGGAGTGAGTGAGCCAGTTTCGGGAGGACATATAGAGCAATCTTTTCGGTATGCAGAGCGCCATTATGGAGTTCCACGGGTTTGGTAATAAACAATACTGGTTCGGATAGGGGTTTCCCGTCCATGGAGGCGATCACGAGGGGTTTGAAAAGAGGGATGACGAGTACCCGATATTTGTCCACCGTAGCCTGTTAGACGAAATTGCCCGCTGCCCCCGAATCAAGGTGTGCCTCTGCCGTGAACCGGGTCTCCTCCGTTGTCACTTCGACAGTCAGCGTAACCGGGTCTGAGAGGGTTCCGGTACCTAGGCTGGCCTCTCCTACCAACCCTAGGCTTTGGAGTTTCCCGGCTTCTCGGGACAGGAACGAAGCAGGTGTGTACCGCTTCCACAGTAGAAACACAGACCCTTGGCGAGCCACTCTGCTCGGCGTTGCTCGGCTTGTCCCAGACGATCTATTTGCATAGGTTCGGGAGTAGAGTTGCCGGATGGCACTGACTGAGAGACGGTGGAGCTCTGCGGAGTAGAGGTGTGACGTGTCGGTCGCCTCTCCTGGGATACTTCCTTGGATCGTTCCTGGAAACTGAGACCAGACCATCCAAGATTGGAGGAACATCACGACAAGCCAATTCATCCTTGATGTGGCCGGAGAGGCCCTCCCAGAAGGCTGCTGTCAATGCTTCGTTGTTCCATCCTAACTCAGAGGCAAGCGTGCAGAACCGGATGGCGCACTGGCCAACCGAAAGGGTTCCTTGGCGTAGCCGAAGGAGCGAAGAGGCCGCCGTGGAGGTACGTCTTGGTTCATCAAAGGTGTTACGGAAGGCCTCAAGGAATCCCCGGATGTCGGTAGTCACCGGATCTTCTTTCTCCCACAAGGGATTTATTCAGGCCAATACTTCACCCTCCAGATGGGACATCAGAAAGGCCACCTTTGCTTGATCAGAGGCAAAGAGTTGTGGAAGCAACTTGAAATGCAGTGAGCATTGATTTAGGAAACCTCTACAGGTCTTTGGGGTCCCCGCCGTACCGGGGCGGAGAAGCTAGGCGGAGTCTTGAGGTTGAAGAGGAAGCCACTACGGAAGCTGCTGCCGTGTTCTGATCCGACAGGGACTTGGCTGTTGCTTGAAGATTATTCAGACGGGTGTCCACTGAAGACATGAAGGCCAGCATGTGAGATTGGGTCTCGCGTTGTCGTACCAGTTCTTGTTGTAATCCGGCCAGCTGGGACGCTTGTGCTCCTGCGGAATCCATGGCCTGTTCAATCTGTAACATCCTGGAGGTGGATTAACGGGACTGTGAACCGGACTCCCCCAGAGAGGCAACCCGGAGCTAACCTCTATACAGGGACTGTCCGATCACCCCACCAGAGGGCCTAGATGCACGGTAGCCGGAACACTGGAGGTACAGAGTATGAGTCCTTCAAAAGTCTGCACAGGAGATGTCTACAGTCCAAAGGGAGCCGTAGGTAGGACGGATAACTGGAACCGGGTTCAGGTGCCGAGTAGGAACAGCAGAAGGGATCCGGATCCAGCGAGATGTGCAGGCTGAAGTTACCAGGTGGAACCGTGGACCGGTGACGGGATCAGGCTGACGGATGATGGCGGGATCCACAGCAGACAGTCACCGTGACACTTCCTGGTGAATCGGCAATCTGGACAAGGTCAGGGCGGCAGACGGGCTGTGCGGAAGAGACAGTGTTACTCTGGAGACAAAGCACAGAGGGACCTAAACACCTAGCTATGGAAACACGTTGAACAGGCACCGCCCACCTGGAAAGGGAAATCTTATATACCATGTACCTGTATCAGTCATTTACTGTTCCCGGGACGCTGGCCCTTTAAGAAGAGGTGAGTGAGCGCACCCGCGCCCTAATGTGCATTCGCGAGGCCCGAGTGCCGGAGACCAGTGCAGGAAGCGAGGAGGAAGCTGAAGGAGATGCAGGGGAGCCAGGCAGAGAGTGCTGGGTCGCAGGGAGACGCCGGGACCGGCAGACGGAAGGCACGTAGGACGCACCGGGGGGGGAGTGAGAGGGGCCGCCGCGGGCAGGAGGACCGGAGACCGGAGCAGTGAGTGACAGTCGGCGCCGGGGAGCGTGACATGTACTGGGCACATAGGCTTATTTGCAATTTTTAATTCTGCACCGTTCTCTGTGTTTGACACCATGGTGTTTTCCAGAGACTAAATAATCACTACACCCATGGATGAATTCTCAGAGGGGTGTAATTTCCTAAATTTGGTCACTTGAGGGGGATTTCTTCTGTTCTGGCACTTAGGGGCTCTGCAAATGCAGTCCACAAACTATTCTAGGAAAATCTGTGGTCCAAATATCAAATGGTGCCCTTTCCCCTCCGAGCCCTGTGGTGCGGCCAAACAGTACTGCATGGTCAAATGGAGAATATTGCCACGTTCAGGAGAAATTGGTAACATGGGCTTTTTTTTTACCTGTTCCCCTTGTGGAAATTGGAAATCGGGGTTTAGAACAACATTTTAGTGGTAAAAATGTAATTATTTTTTGTTCACTGTCCATAATAGGATACAATTTTGTGACACCTGTAGTATCAATATGCTTGCTGCACCCCTGGATGAATTCATTAAGGAGTGCAGTTAGTAAAATAGGGTCACTTGTGGAAGGTTTCTGCTGCTCTGGCACCTCAGGGGCTCTGCCAATGGGAAATTGGCATGCCCACACCATTCCAACTAAATCTGTACGCCAATATGGCGCTCCTTCATTTCTTTGTTTTGTACTCTGCCTCAGAAGTATTTTATATGGGGTACTGGCATACTCGGGATAAATTTCACTACAAATTGTATGGTTCATTATCTCCGGTTACCCTAGTGAATTTGACAAATTTGGGATTAAAGCAACATTTTTTGAGGTTAAAAATGTATAATTTTCATTTTTGCGGCTCAACGTTATAAAATTCTGTGATACCCCCAGGTGTTGCAGCTGCTCACCAACCATCTAGATCAGGAGTGAGGAACCTTTTTACTACCAGGGGCCATTTGTGAATTTCTATCAACCTTCAGGGGCCGCACAAAATTATCTGTGGGAAAATTACCAGGCTATATTTGATCAAGCAATTGACTCACCCCTACTATGGTGGCCGAAGCTACTTCTCTTTGGTGTGGCGGTTAATTTTCGGTGATATTGATCATGCAACTTTTCTTCTCACAACTACCGTATTTTTCGGACTATAAGACGTACTGGACCATAAGACGCACCCTGGTTTTAGAGGAGGAAAATAGGAAAATAAAATTTTAAGCAAAAAATGTGGTCATGACACACTTATGGGGCGAGGATCTGCTGCTGACACTGTTATGGGGTAATGTCCTGCTCATATACTCCCCAGCCTGCTCATATACTCCCCGTACTGCTCATATACTCCCCATGCTGCTCATAATAAACCCCTATCCTGCTCATATACCCCCATCATCCTGGTGTATGGCCGCATCCTGTGGCACATAAAAAAAAAAAATAAATAAACGTTCATACTTACCTTACCTCACCTCACTCCCTGCAGCACCACTCCTCTTACCATCTATGTCAGCGGCAGCGCCGCTGAGTGAAGCCATCCCCGTTTCCCTGCAGCATCACGATCTCCTCCTGTCTGTGCCGGCGGCTGCGTGTGGACACGTGCGCACAGCGATGACGTCATCGCTGTGCGCCCCGCTAGTCTCCACGCAAGTCAGCTGACCGGAGGAGACAGGAGGAGATCGTGATGCTGCAGGGGAACGGTGAGTAATGTGTACTGATTCACTGCCCCCCGCACGGATGATGATGTTCGGGGGGCAGTGAATACAGCCACACATGATCACTCCAGGCTGCAGTTGCCAGGGGTGATCATGCGGGCAGGCTGTTTATCCCTTTCCCATCACCCCGCCCACCTGTCAGTGCCGGCTTCAGCGCTGAGAGATGATGGGCGGGAGGATGAGCGTGCATATTAAATGAGCGGGTCCACGTGGTCACGGCAGGCTGCTACGATGACCCGCTCCACCGCAGCACCCTCATTCCCCGCAGCCCTATATTCAGACCATAAGACGCACCCCCTACTTTCCCCCAACATTTGGGGGAAAAAAAGTGCGTCTTATGGTCCGAAAAATACGGTACTTTTCCAGGTTTGTCTCGACCTGGAGTGCAGTCAACTCTTTGTGATAACAAGATTGGTAAATCATATATATCACATAACAGATGCTGGGACTGCTGTATACAGTTTATACACTGTGTGCAGAATTATTAGGCGAATGAGTATTTTGATCACATGATACTTTTTATACATGTCCTACTCCAAGCTGTATAGGCTTGAGAGCCAACTGCCAATTAAGTAAATCAGGTGATGTGCATCTCTCTAATGAGGAGGGGTGTGGTGTAATGACATCAACACCTTATATAAGGTGTGCCTAATTATTCGGCCACTTCCTTTCCTTTGGCAAAATGTGTCAGAAGAGAGATTTGACGGGCTCTAAAAAGTCCAAAATTGTGAGATGCCTTGCATAGAGATGCAGCAGTCTTGAAATTGCCAAACTTTTGAAGTGTGATCTCTGAACAATCAAGCGTTTCATGGCAAATAGCCAACAGGGTCACAAGAAGCGTGGTGGGCAAAAAAGGCGCAAAATACCTGCCCATGAATTGAGGAAAATCAAGCGTGAAGCTGCCAAGATGCCATTTGCCACCAGTTTGGCCATATTTCAAAGCTGCAACGTTACTGGAGTATCAAAAAGCACAAGTTGTGCCATACTCAGGGACATGGCCAAGGTAAGGAAGGCTGAAAAAGGACCACCTTTGAACAAGAAACATAAGATAAAACGTCAAGACTGCGCCAAGAAATATCTTAAGACTGATTTCTCAAAGGTTTTATGGACTGATGAAGTGAGAGTGTCTCTTGATGGGCCAGATGGATGGGCCAGAGGCTGGATCAGTAAAGAGCAGAGAGCTCCACTTCGACTCAGACGCCAGCAAGGTGGAGGTGGGATACTAGTATGGGCTGGTATCATCAAAGATGAACTTGTGGGACCTTTTCGGATTGAGGATGGAGTGAAGCTCAACTCTCAGACCTACTACCAGTTTCTGGAAGACAACTTCTTCAAGCAGTGGTACAGGAAGAAGTCGGTATCGTTCAAGAAAAACGTGATTTTTATGCAAGACAATGCTCCATCACATGCATCCAACTACTCCACAGCGTAGCTGGCCAGTAAAGGTCTAAAAGATGAAAAAATAATGACATGGCCCCCTTGTTCACCTGATCTAAACCCCATAGAGAACCTGTGGTCCATCATAAAATGTGAGAGCTACAGGGACGGAAAACAGTACCTCTCGGATCTGTGTCTGGGAGGCTGTGGTGGCTCCTGCGATCGTAAACAGATCAAGCAACTGATAGATTCTATGGATAGTAGGCTGTTGAGTGTCATCATAAAGAAAAGTGCACTAATTTTTGGGGGTTTTGTTTCTTCATGTCAGAAATGTTTATTTCTAAATTTTGTGGAGTTATATTGGTTTACCTGGTGAAAATAAACAAATGAGATGGGAATATATTTGGTTTTTATTAAGTTGCCTAATAATTCTGCACAGTAATAGTTACCTACAAAAACAGATATCCTCCTAAGGTAGCCAAATCTAAAAAAAATACTCCAACTTCCAAAAATATTAAGCTTATAATGATTACACTCTTATTGACTGCTGTGGATCATACTACCAGGATTCTCTGCACCACCGCTGATCTTATATATGGGACTGCGTCATAGATATACATCTATGGATAATCTTTAATTGCCTCCTGATGAACCATTCACTTGGGAAACACGTTGAGGCAGAGACATACCTCATTCATCTTAGATGGCTACTGTTTACAAACGGAATAACCTGGATACGTGACATCTGTAATATATGATCTTCGGACGAACAATGGACTGTATATTTATTATACCTATTTATGCAGCTCTACACGCTGTATAAATTGTATTGCATTGGATTCATCTTACAGTCAGAAAGTTAAGTCCTGCTCTGGGATATATGATTGTCTTTTTCCTTGTTTACGTTACAGTGCCTTTATTTTGAATTGTATCAATTTGTTAGAACAAAATATATCTTACCTTGTCCCTGACATTCAGGGTCAAGAAATTGATATCCTAACCCATTTACTGGGATAAATTGGTATTCAATATTTCAATTTGTCTTACCATAGTGTGATTACCACTTGTTGGTTTTATATTTAATAAATATTTATGGGGAAAAAAATATTTGTTATTTTGAATCATATATATTTCCCTAGACCTTGAGTGATTTGATAGTGCCCTTTGATGTGTATGCCCCCAGCATATCCAATGTGATGTATTTGCCCCATCCGTCCTGTGATATATATGCCCCCATCATCTCCAACGTGATGTATATGCCCCAGCCCTTCCTGTGATGTATATGCCCCAGCCCCTACAGTGATGTGTATACCTCCAGTCCCTCCTGTGATGTATATACCCAAGTGTCTCCTGTGATGCATATGCCCCAGCTCATCCAGTGATGTATATGCCCCCATGTATATATCACAGGAGACACTGGGGGATAACACATCACAGGAGGGGCTGGGGCTTAAACATCACAAGAGACACTGGGACACAGACATCACTGAGAGGCATATGGCTGAGGGGCACAGACAGCACTTGGGGGGACACGGACAGCACTGTTGGCACAAATATCACTGGGGAGTAGGCATCATTGGGGGGGCATGGACAGCACTGGGGGGCACGCACATCACGAGGAGGGCACGGATAGCACTGGGGCGCATGGACAGCACTAGGGAGGCACTGGAGAAAACGTATAACACTTGCGGTAAAACAGACATCACACACATCACTAGGGTGAACTGGGGGGCACGGACAGCACTTCCGGAGCACAGACATCACTAGGAGGGCACAGACAGCACAGGGGAACATGGACATCACTGTGGGGCACAAGACTGGGGGCAGCGCATAGCACTAGAAGGTAGCACAGAGCACTGGAGGGGGCACACAGCACTATGGGTGGCACACACACACAGCACTGGGGGAGAGGGCACACAGCACAGGGGGGCACACACAGCACTGGAGGAGGGGGCACACAGCACCATGGGTGGCACAGGGGTGCACATACACAGCACTGGGGGAGGGGGCACACAGTACTATGGGTTGCACAGCGTTGGAAGACATAAAGCTGCTGCTGCTTGTCTTCTGTGTTCTGTGGGATGGGAGCGCAGAACGCTAACCCCACCCTCAAAGTAAGTCCTGGGCATTCTGGCACTGGTACTCACGCGTTTAGTAGTGAACACTAGACTGGAGCCACACTTGCGTGTGACTCACGCGAGCCTCGCATATCGCATCACACGACACGGCCTGCTGCTCTCCGGCAGACAGGAGCATATCAGTTGCATAGAAATACATGCAGCTGACTTACTCCTGTCAGGGGAGTGTGCGGCAATGCCAGGTGATGCGATGTGAGTCACTCACAAGTGTGACTCCAGAATGCGCATCCTTGCAGGACGTGTATTTAAAGCGTCGACCACCGGCAAGATTCGGTAGCCGGCCCGAGCACTGCGACCCCAGGAATCTGCCTGAGGCTGCAGAAAACTTCATTGCGGGTCGCATACGGCCCGCGGGCCAAAGGTTCCCCACCCCTGATCTCCATAAATTCGGTCTAATTTCCAAAATGGTGTCACTTGTGGGGGAGCTCCATTGTTTAGGCACCTCAGGGGGCCTCCAAACATTGAAACCTTCTCAGGATCCTAATCATCCCAGGGGGAAACGCGTCGAGGCAGATAACTATGGGACAGAAGTACGGTGGTATCTCTGTAATTCTCACTTGGCCCGAAGGAATATCAAGTATACCCATGGAAGTGAATGCGGTTTATTGCATGTGATTATATTCCTATGGTCCTCTGTCTCCCTCTACCTTGTGGAGAAATTAGCTAAATTTCAGCGGCGACGGCTCAGTGGTGGAGCAGGCCGGTGCGGTGAGTGTCCCAGTCTGTCCATGGTGCTGGTTCAAGTGATGGCGCCCGGAGCGGCGCATGCGCAGATTGAGCTCTCATCCAAGGGCTCCATCTACGTACGCGCTGACTCTCGGAGCGGCATGTGCGTAGATGGAGTTCTCATCCAAGAGCTTCATCAGCGCACGTGCTGACACCCGGCGCCATCATTTGAAACCGGGACCGCGGACACAGTGGGACACCCGCCGCACAGCCACCGCAGTTCGCACAGCCGCACGCACAGGGTGACAGCCAGCAGGCCAGCCGCCCACCCGCACAGAGAGGCAGCCGGCACTGACAGGCAGCGGCACGCAGCCACAGGCACCCGGCCGACCGCACACAGAGCCGCACAGACAGTCCCACCGGTACGCTATATTCAGATTTTAAGTCGCACCCCTCATTTTCCTCCCAAATTTTTGGGAGGAAAAGTGTGTCTTATAATCCGAAAAATACGATATATCCCAACCTTACAGCTGCTGTCTATGCATGTTTACCTACCTGATCTGATATCTCCTTTCAGGTGGGCTCTCTGTACAGAGATCGCTCCATTGTAATCATATATCTGGACTGTACACCTAGATACAGGATTATTTGGTATCTGGAAGTCCTATGTGATCTAAGGACATAGAAAAGTCCTATATGGGTTAAGGATATCAGTATTTGTCAAGAAAAAATTTCTCTTGCAGTATATGCTTATACTTTTTGTATTAATTTGATTAAAGAAAACTATCTGATATATTCTCTAGATTATCCCCCTTTACTGGTGTATTTAGACATAGGGTTAATCAGGGCAAGGGAGGGAGAGCCACCGTGGCGTATAGGCCCTGCATAACAGTAGAGGTGCCGCCACTAGTAGGCAGGATTCATGGCAGATTGTGATAGGAAAAGATAGTACTCCCACTCATAATATACTAACAATCTTGTCCTAGGGTTGACATATCTTTTAACCCCTTCAGCCCCGGGGCACTTTCCGTTTTTGCGTTTTTGTTTTTTGCTCCCCTTCTTCCGAGAGCCGTAACTTTTTTATTTTTCCGTCAATCTTGCCATATGAGGGCTTGTTTTTTTCGGGACAAGTTGTACTTTTAAATTAAATCATAAGTTTTACCATATGGTGTACTGGAAAACAGCAAAAAAATTCCATGTGTGGAAAAACTGCAAAAAAAAGTGTGATGGCACAATAGTTTTTGGGATGTTTTATTCACGGTGTTCACTATATGGTAAAATTGATGTATGGGTATGATGCCTGAGGTCGCTGCGAGTTTGTAGACACCAAACATGTATAGGTTTACTTGTATCTAAAGGGTTAAAAAAAAATTCACAAGTTTGTCCAATAAAAGTGGCGCACGTTTTAAGCCATATTCCGAAACCCGTAGCGTTCTCATTTTTTGGGATCTATAGCTCAGTGATGGCTTATTGTTTGCGTCGCGAGCTGTTGTTTCTAATGGTACCATTTTTGCGCAGATGCTACGTTTTGATCGCCGTAAAACTTGCGGCGACCAAAAAACGTAATTTTGGCGTTTGGAATTTTTTTGCCACTACGCCGTTTACCAATCAGATTAATTGATTTTATATTTTGATAGATCGGGCATTTCTGAACGCGGCGATATCAAATATGTGTATATTTATTTATTTTTTAACCCTTTAATTTTCAATGGGGGGAAAGGGGGGTGATTTGAACTTTTAGGTTTTTTTTTTTTTATTTTTTAAAACTTTTTTTTTCTTTTTTTTTATTTTACTAGTTCCCCTAGGGGGCTATAGCGATCAGCAATCCGATCGCTCTTATCTATCTGCTGATCACAGCTATACAGCTGTAATCAGCAGATTCAGTTACTTTCTGTTTCTCTCTGCTCGCGGCCAAGGGAAAACGAAAGTGAATCATCATAGCTGCAGGCGTCATCATATGACCCTGTGCTACGATGGCAACCACCGAAAGTCACGTGATCACGCTTGTGACTTCCGGTGGGGGCGGCGGTAAGTAAAAAACATGGCCGTGCGCATATAGATCTTGCTGCCAGACTTTTGCAGCGAGATTTAAGGGGTTAATGGCCGCGGGTGGAAGCGATTCCACCCGCGACTAGTAGGCACACATGTCAGCTGTTGAAAACAGCTGATGTGTGCCGACCGCCGCCGCCTGCCCGCGGCAGGGGGCGGGGCTTAACGGGACACGCTCCATGACGGATATATCCGTCCATGGTCGTGAAGGGGTTAATATTGTGTGTCACAATTTTGTTTGGATAGTTTTTGTAACAAATAAGTAATATTTTATACTTTAAGATTTGGGGTAGAGATTTTTTTTCTAATATATGTTTTTTTATGGCCCCGGGGACAATATCTAATGGAGTAATAACACTATTCTGGGAAAAAAGCATTGTCTGCCTCATTGCAACCTCCAGCTCAAGGTTTGTTATGCGATGAATGACCTTTCCATATAGTATAAGCCAAAGCAATGTTATCCACAAGTCTTAGCACTCACCTCTGAATCATTGAATTCAGGTTTTTCATATGGTCCCACTGCCACAAGTATATAAATTCCAGCCCCTAAAGGCCCAGTCACACTAAACAACTTACCAGCGATCCCAACAACGATCCAACCTGATAGGGATCGCTGGTAAGTTGCTAGGAGGTTGCTGGTGAGATGTCACACTAGCGACACTCCAGCGATCCCACCAGCAACCTGACCTGGCAGGGATCGCTGGAGCGTCGCTACACGAGTTGCTGGTGAGCTCACCAGCAACCAGTGACTAGCCCCCAGCCAGCAGCGCCGCGTAGAAGCAATGCTGCGCTTGGTAACTAAGGTAAATATCGGGTAACAAACCCGATATTTACCTTGGTTACCAGCGCACACCGCTTAGCGCTGGCTCCATACACTCATAGCCACAGTACACATCGGGTTAATTACCCGATGTGTACTCTGCTACGTGTGCAGGCAGCAGGAGCCAGCTTCTGCAGGGGGCTGGTAACCACGGTAAATCGGGTAACCAAGAAGCCCTTACCTTGGTTACCCGATATTTACCTTCGTTACCAGCATCCCCGCGCTCACGCTGCCAGTGCCGCTCCTGCTCCCTGCACACATAGGGTTAATTACCCGATGTGTAGTCTGGCTATGTGTAGTCTGGCTACGTGTGCAGAGAGAAGGGAGCCGGCACTGACAGTGTGAGAGCGGGGACACTGGTAACGAAGGAAAATATCGGGTAACCAAGGTAAGGGCTCCTTGGTTACCCGATGTTTACCGTAGTTACCAGCCTCCGCAGAAGCCGGCTCGCTGCTCACTGCACATTCAGTTGTTGCTCTGTCGCTGTCACACACAGCGATGTGTGCTTCACAGCGGGAGAGCAACAACTAAAAAATGGCCCAGGACATTCAGCAACAACCAACGACCTCACAGCAGGGGCCAGGTTGTTGCTGGATGTCACACACAGCAACATCACTAGCAACATCGCTGCTACGTCACAAAAGTTGTTCGTTAGCAGCGATGTTGCTAGCGATGTTGCTTAGTGTGACGTGGCCTTTAGACATGCAATCTACTCTGCAAATATTTGTGAAAGAGTAACAAATTCTAAAGTGCTTTCTGAATTCAACATGGCCCTGTAATATGTTGTCATAAGTCATTTCATGAAAGGCCAAAACTGACCTGGTTTTGTGTGAAATAACTTGACTGGCCATCGAAGAGTCCTAACCTCAACCCCATCAAACTCCTTTGGCCTGAACTAGAAATTACAAGCCAGGGCCCCTCGTCCAACATCAGTGGCTAACGTGATAAATAGACAAAAATTTGCATAGAAATACCTCAAAATTCTTTAGAAAGCCTTTCTAAAGAGTGTAAGCTGTAATATTCAACTTCTTATCAATGACTAGGGATTTAGAATGGGATGTCATAACACTTCCCTGGGTGTAATGTGTAGGCATCCCCATACTTTTGTCCATATAATGTGTAATAGGGTCTGCTTCTTCCAATGGTGAGAGTTGAAGATTGGTCCTATGCTGTTGTGTTAATCTGGTACGTGTATGAGATTACTAATTGGTTTTGGTATATATTTCAGATCGTCTTAAAAACACAACAATAGAACATAAAAATATACTCAAGTACACAAGACCTAGGTAAGCACTAAATATGACTGTGATTCCGGTACCTTTACATTGTATTGTAAGGCTTTGTTCAGACATTCCTTAGTTATTTCCGGTTTTTGATCCGTCTTGAGATCAGAAAAACCGAAATAAAAAGATGAAATGTATTCCTTTGAATGAGCATTGAAATGTCCTAAAATGTCTTCAGGTTTTTGTTTTGTTTTTTCTAATCCGATTATTTTATAAGGCTGCGTTCCCATGTCCTCTAATCATTCCGTTTTTGGATCTCTTTGGAAAATGTAAAAACAGATCAATTAACAGACTGATCCAAGGGATCGCTTTCATAATCAATCCGTTAACGGATCCTTTATAATTAAAGTCAATGGTTCTATTAATGAATCTGTTATTGTCTTATATCGCTATTTAGATAGATAGCTTGTATACATAGATACATAAATAGACAGATAGCATAAAGATAGATGAATAGATAGAATAGATTGGTATAGAGATAGCTAGATAACTTGGACAGCTGTTTAGCTGAATTAACAATTTTAGAAAGAAAAAAAAAAAAATGACATAGGGTTCCCCCCCAAATTTTCATAACCAGCATAAGTACAGCTGCAGGCTGCAATCCTCAGCTGTACCGTGGCTGGTTATCCAATATAGAGAGGATCCCATTCTTTGAATAAATTAGTGAAAAAATAAAGGGTACAATCCCATGTTTCCAAAAGCAGCCAAAGGACAGCATACAAATAAGCGCGATGATCTCATACTCAGTCACAGTCAATGAAGAACAGAACGATCTCCATTGACTGTGAGAGCACTCCATGCTGCCTCACAAACTACTGTGTGACAACCACTGGAGTGACCTGAGATGAGGCCAACCCAGGTCCTAGCAGCGGCTCACACGGCAGTATGTGAACGACCACGATGTCAGGAGTTCAGATGAGTTTGTTGCCAGAGGCAGTCTTGTAGACTGAGCCCTCGTGGGCAGGGTCCTCTTTCCTCTTGTACCTGTCTGTGCCTTGTTTTGTTTATGATTATTGTACTTGTCTATATTTTGTTTACCCATTTTCAAATGTAAAACGCCTTGGAATAAATGGCGCTATAATAATGAATAATAATAATAATAATCCCATGGAGATGATTGCTGTTTAAAAGCCGCACAGCACCCGAGCTTGACCCAGCGTGTCCTACAGCCACTGATCTGTGACGCACATCACTGATCGGTGTCCATGCTCAATTTTAGTCAAGCCTTTTTTTTCTTTTGGTCCGTTCTCCCCCTCTCCTCTTTGCTCCTCGACTGTACGTGCATACTGCAGTCACCGAACCACTGATCAGTGACACACATCACTAATCAGTATTCATGCTTGATTTTGGCCAGGACTTGTTTTTTTTTTTGGAATATTGGTATTTTATATTCACACAGTGCACCTTTTTTTTGTTGTCAAAAAGATCACCAAAATGCATGCATTTTCTTTTCCCCAGTAAAGTACGAGATTTATATTTTGCTGTCCACACTGTGCATCATTTTCTGCATCTTGCCTGCGTTTTTAAAGATGCAGCCAGGATGCAGCATGTCAATTCCTTTTGCGATTTCCAGTGTTTTTGAGCCCTTAGAGTCAATAGATTTGCGGGTGCGTTTTTTGTGCATTTTTTGGGGGGCAAAACACGCTGCATCTTTGTGGTTGGCAAAGATGCACTGTGTAAACATACCCTAACACTCCAGTATTCCGCATAGCTATGCCCCAGACATGCTTTGAGCCCATTCATAAATTTCTACATTTCATGGATAATTCAGAATGTCCTTGCCAAGTTGACCTGGATTTTCAAAATTCATCCGGTGATCAATCACTTCAGTAGCAAGTTTGCTGAAGGCTACATTCCCCAAAGAGAACTCTGTGTGGATGAGTCCCTCATCCACTTCAAGGAGAGGCTGCATTTCTGTCAGTACCTGTCCAATAAGAAGGCCAGGTACGTGATCAAACTATACAAACTACGCGAGAATATCTCTGGGTACTGATCCAATCAACGTAATTCCCACCTGCTCTGGGATTGAGTGGGAAAATTGTGTGGGATTTGGTGCACCCACTGCTGGATAAGAGTCATCACCTGTATGTTGATAACTTTTATACCAGCATCCCACTTTCCAAATCCCTCTCTGCCTGAGCAAACCACAGCTTGTGGTATTGTGCGCAGAAACCGAAGGCACCTTCCTATATTGCTTATTGGGCAGATGCTCCGAAAGGGCGAAAGCATAGCCCAATGTAGCGACTACATGCTAGTGGTCAAGGACAAGAGGGACATCCTTTTCTTGACCACAATACATAGTCCTTGCAACATTGCCACCGCTGTTCGAGGTATCTCTGGAATCCCCCAACCCCTGGGTCTAACAGTTTTTGTAATGCCAGTCATTTTTGGGCACCAAGGGACAGGCGCTAATAAAGTGCCCCTTCTTTCCGCAAAAAAAAGCAAAAGGAATTTCTCCTCATATGGGACGTCCCTCCAAGCTGCATGGGCTCGAGTGAGGCCTCAGGAGGCAATACAGGCATAGCAAGATCCTCGCAGAGAGTCTTGGTATTATGAGACCTCTGACAGAACCGGCAATCATTATGGATTACAAGCGACATGGCACACTCAAGGGAGGGAGGAGTTTCATACATGACCATTGCCTCCTTTACCTTCTCAGACACCTCCGTTAAAAACTGGTTCTTGGGAGCTGGGTCATTCCACTGAGTGTCAACGGACTAGTGCCGGAATTCAGCGCAGCAATACTCTGCTGGCCGATTCTCCTGGTGCAGTGAACGAATCGTAGACTCTGCTAAACACACCTTATCTGGATCGTCATGGATAAGAGCGAGCGCAGAGAAAATCCCATCCAATGACAAAAACACAGGTGACTCAGAAGGCCAGGAAAAAGCCCATGCTTTTACGTCTCCACTCAGAAGCGAGATACAATACCTCACTACCAGAGAAAAGGGGATGTATACGAAAAAAAAACAATTTGCATGCCTCCCTGAAGTTAACAAACTGGCTGCGCTCTTTTGACAATCTTTCTGAGAGTGGCACTTTGGGTTCAAGCACTCTGGCAACCAACACAGATTGCCATGGATTAGCAGACTGCACTTGTTGAACCACCCTATTTCATTCTGCCAACTATCATGGCCAAGTATAATGCCAAAGGGTGGGACACCAAAAACTGTATCACACAACTTGCACAGATTGAGATATAATACATGATAAAGAGGATATACAGAGCAGGAAATAACCAGACGACAAAAGGATTTCCACAGCACACCAAGCAGCATCCAATAAATCACCAGCAACAGGAACATAACAGCACATGGACTGGTTTAGCAAAAGCTAAGGGAGGACAGGCTCCGCCATCTTAAAAAGGCGGGGAATAACTGTGAAAGGTCTCCCACAGAATGTGATCTTAGAGGTACAGTGCTGGCCAAAAGTATTGGCACCCCTGCAATTCTGTCAGATAATACTCTGTTTCTTCTTGAAAATGATTGCAATCCAAAATTCTTTGGTATTATTATCTTCATTTAATTTGTCTTCAATGAAAAAAAAAATTGTCATAAAGCCAAATTGGATATAATTCCACAAACATAAAAAAGGGGGTGAAAAACAATATTGGCACGGTTTGAAAAATCATGTGATGCTTCTCTAATTTGTGTAATTAACAGCACTTGTAACTTAAGCTGGTGTCACACATAACGACGACGACAACGACGTCGCTGCTACGTCACCATTTTCTGTGACGTTGCAGCGACGTCCCGTCGCTGTCGCTGTGTGTGACATCCAGCAACGACCTGGCCCCTGCTGTGAGGTCGCCGGTCGTTGCTGAATGTCCAGCTTCATTTTTTGGTCGTCACTCTCCCGCTGTGACACACACATCGCTGTGTGTGACAGCGAGAGAGCGACGAAATGAAGCGATCAGGAGCCGGCACTGGCAGCTGCGGTAAGCTGTAACCAGCGTAAACATCGGGTAACCAAGGGAAGACCTTTCCCTGGTTACCCGATGTTTACGCTGGTTACCAGCCTCCGCTCTTGCTGCCAGTGCCGGCTCCTGCACTGTGACATGTGGCTGCAGTATGCATCGGGTAATTAACCCGATGTATACTGTAGCAAGGAGAGCAAGGAGCCAGCGCTAAGCAGTGCGCGCGGCTCCCTGCTCTCTGCACTGACATGTAGCTGCAGCACACATCGGGTTAATTAACCCGATGTGTGCTGCAGGAGAGCAAGGAGCCAGCGCTAAGCGCGGCTCCCTGCTCTCTGCACATGTAGCACAGCGACGTTATGATCGCTGCTTCTGCTGTGTTTGACAGCTAAGCAGCGATCATAACAGCGACTTACAAGGTCGCTGTTACGTCACCGAAAATGGTGACGTAACAGCGACGTCGTTGTCGCTGTCGTTTAGTGTGACACCAGCTTTACCTGTGGCACCTAACAGGTGTTGGCAATAACCAAATCACACTTGCAGCCAGTTGACATGGATTAAAGTTGACTCAACCTCTGTCCTGTGTCCTTGTGTGTACCACATTGAGCATGGAAAAAAGAATAAAGACCAAAGAACTGTCTGAGGACTTGAGAATCTAAATTGTGAGGAAGCATGAGCAATCTCAAGGCTACAAGTCCATCTCCAAAGACCTGAAAGTTCCTGTGTCTACGGTGCGCAGTGTCATCAAAAAGTTTAAAGCCCATGACACTGTGGCTAACCTCCCTAGATGTGGAAGGAAAAGAAAAATTGACGAGAGATTTCAACGCAAGATTGTGCGGATGGTGAATAAAGAACCTCGACTAACATCCAAATAAGTTCAAGCTGCTCTGCAGTCCGAGGGTACAACAGTGTCAACCCGTACTATTAGTCGGCATCTGAATGAAAAGGGACTGTATGGTAGGATACCCAGGAAAACCCCACTTCTTACCCTGAGACATAAAAAAGCCAGGCTGGAGTTTGCCAAAACTTACCTGAGAAAGCCTAAAACGTTTTGGAAGAATGTTCTCTGGTCAGATGAGACGAAAGTGGAGACTTTTGGGAAAAGCCATCAACATAGAGTTTACAGGGAAAAAAAAAAAAAGGCATTCAAAGAAAACACGGTCCCTACAGTCAAACATAGCAGAGGTTCCCTGATGTTTTGGGGTTGCTTTGCTGCCTCTGGCACTGGACTGCTTGACCGTGTGCATTGCATTATGAAGTCTGAAAACTACCAACAAATTTTGTAGCATAATGTAGGGCCCAGTGTGAGAAAGCTGGATCTCCCTCAGAGGTCATGGGTCTTCCAGCAGGACAATAATGACCCAAAACACACTTCAAAAAGCAGTAGAAAATGGTTTGAGAGAAAGCACTGGAGACTACTAAAGTGGCCAGCAATGAGTCCAGACCTGAATCCCATAGAATACCTGTGGGTTAGATCTTAAAAATGGAAGTTTGGAGAAGGCACCCTTCAAATCTCAGGGACCTGGAGCAGTTTGCCAAAGAAGAATTTTCTAAAATTCCAGGAGAGCATTGTAAGAAACTCATTGATGGTTACCGGAAGCGGTTGTTCGCAGTTATTTTGGCTAAAGGTTGTGCAACCAAGTATTAGGCTAAGTGTGCCAATACTTTTCTCTGGCCCATTTTTGGAGTTTTATGTGAAATGATCAATGATTTGATTTTTGTTTCATTCTCTTTTGTGTTTTTTCATTGCAAGCAAAATAAATGAAGATAATAATACCAAAGAATTTGTGATTGCAATCATTTTCAAGAAGAAACTGAGTATTATCTGACAGAATTGCAGGGGTGCCAATACTTTTGGCCAGCACTAACTAGCAGAGATTAACTCCTTTAAGCTGAGCATACAGCTGGTCGACTATCTGTAGTCTACCTGTGCAATGCAGAAGTACCAGAGAAGGCATAATGTGGAGTGTCAGATTTTGCAGTATGAACAGCGTCAGATGTCACCATGACAAAGCAGGCAGATTTGGAGCCAAGCACCGTGTGACAGTATTGCGATAGTATAATTGAGGGTTGTAAATTTTGTAGAGTACATCAGGTTGGCATATGGGGCCCTCCACTTTTCCAAACATTAGGTCCTTGATCACTGCCTTCTGAATTGAAGAAATATGCCAGCCTGGCCTGCACATAGTGATAGCATGCAAACGTGATATACAGTACTATCTGTATGATGTGCATGTCCAGCTTTTTTTAACATCGCGTTCTTTATTTTACCCCAGGTCACAGTCTGATTTGGGGACCTGTATTGGTGTACTTCCTATAGTGGTGAGGATTCTGCCATTTCTGTGTATTGTGGACAGGATAAGCACAACCCTTATGTACTTATACTTGACCAGCATTAGGTTGTTGCTGCATTGGGCTCTGCTCTCATCTTATCTCATCAGCTGCCCAGTTAGCAACTAAGCGAGGCCTCGTAGTTTCTGCGCACCGTACCACATGCTGAGGTAGCTTTGGCAGAGAGGGACTTGAAGAGTGGGATGCTGGTGTAGAGTTATCTACATAGAGGTGGTAACCCTGATTCAGCAGTGGGTGCACCAATTCCCACACAGTTTTTCCACTCACTCCCAGGACAGAGGGCATTTAGGGGGTTCAATCCAGGTGTCCTTTGCAGGGCTGTGGAGTCGGTAAGCCAAACTTGTGACTCAGACTCCTCAATTTCCCTTGCACTGACTCCAAGACTCCGACTCCCATATATATTGCTTATATTTAAGAAAAATGTAGTACAATGTGAACATCAGACATTTAATCATTTTTATGATACAATAATCAAGATATTTAGATAGAACATAAAATATTTTTATTGGAATACAACTTTAGAACACAAAAAACTGCAATAAAATTGTAAATATGTAATACACTGTGAATATATATTACACATATATATAAACAAAAACATACTAAATAACATTTGTGCAGTCTATGAATTTGTTCTAAGAAATAGAATTGCTTCCATCAGATCCTCCTTCATAGATGACCTCAAATCTGACCTAATAATTTTAAGGCTAGAGAACAACCTCTCTACACTAACTTGGGTTGGAGGGAAAGCCGTAACCACATGGGCAACATCTCTAACAATTGCCGGGTATAAAGGAATTGCCTCATGCACAGTCAGTTTTGATGAACGGTTGAATTTTTGTGTTCCTTTGAGAGCACGTGAAAAATTTGCTGAAATATGGTCAATCTGCTTGCTATAGGAGACGGAGTGAAATCTTTTTCCTTGCGGCAACGCTTTTCCTGCTCCATTTCATCCAAATACTTGTCAAAGTTAAACTCCTCATCTGATGAGGATGAAGATATGGCAGCAGTAGCACTGTCAGGACCCAAGTCCTCTTGTGCCTGGCAGTCCTGTAGGCCACTCATCCTAACTGCTACCTCAGTCAGAGCTTCTTTTCCTTTAGTAAGCTGTTGATCATCAAGCAGTATACAATGACTTGGGTCCACATTAACAGCTGCCAGAAGAATTTTATTGTCTCGCTCCGTTTCATTGAAGCAGAAATGCTATCTGCGATTAAACCTCTTTGGGACAGGCAAAATAGCAAGTTCTTCCACTCCCTTATGAAAATGCCAGGAGTTAAATCCTCAGCTTGTAATTTTTTTACTCACGGTGAGTGGGTGATTGAGCAATTCCTTCAATTCAGCCACCTGTGTCCATTGACCTTCATTTAGGGTTACCAGAGGGTTTGCCATATCTATCAGAAACTGTTTTAGTTCAAACAATCGCTCAATCATTAAATAAGTGCTGCTCCACCGAGTGCCTTTATTGACAATTGCCCCTTTCCCAGCACGTCTCTTTAAGATGGAATCAATTTTAGGGGTTCTGGCGGCAATAACCAATTTCCTCGCTTTTCCAATCAGATTTCCAGCAAGTCCCTCTTGCAAACTATCTCTTATTGCCAGCTGCAGTGTGTGAACAACACAGCGCATGTGATGAATATGAAAGTGTTTTGAAGCAGCTTCAACAAGATCGTCTAATTCTAAAGTATCATTTTGTTGTTTTTCTGTTGTAATATCTGTTTGTTCCTCAGTTACATGAACAGCACTGTGGCCTTTCATCTCAAACATACTGAATCCTAAATTTTCTTCTAGCTGTTCATTAGTCTCATTCATCAGTTTAATTGTACTTATGTTTGAAGCATTGTCTGTTACAATAGCAAGAACCTGTTCTTTTTTGATTTCGTAATCTTGCAGAACTTTTTGCACTAAGGCCTGGAGAAACTGGCTGGTGTAATGAGCTTTAGTATTTTTTACTGCCAGCGACTTGGTAACAATTTCTTTGTTGTCACAAACATATCGAACATTGGTGGCAAAATAGTTCACTCTGTGATGTGTGCAGGCATCCATTTTAAGAAACATGAAGCATCTTTTGAGAGTCTTTTTAAGATCTTCCTTTTGTTTAAGGGCTTCTTCAATCACTAATTTTCTAATACTTTCTCTTTCCAGAGCAATACCAAGTTTGCGGGCCATTTCTCCTTTAAGAGCTGTAAAAGCTGGTCATGCAAATTATGTTAATGGTACACTGTCCTTCACAACAAGCTGTATGAGCTGTCTTTTAAACATATCTGCTATCATTGTTACAGTAACTTTGTCACTTACAAAATATCTTGTTAATGATGTTTGAGGTGCTCTTTCCTCCACCCTTGTCCGGCAGGAAATGCTGGGCACTGGTTTCTTGGTGCTGCTGTTACCTTTCTGAGTCACAGCTTTGAATACTTCTGGGTGGAAGCGTTGTAAATGTCTTTTTAGATTGGAAGCTCTTGTAGGAGCATTTTTATCACCGCCTGAGTATGCACTGATTTTGGCATGAAAGCATTTGTTTTCATCTGGGTCACTTGTCATGCATTGACACACAAAATATTTTTTATCTTGAGTCACTGTGAAATGCTCAAATACAGCTGACTTCATAGGGAGCATCTTAGACATTTTGTAATCATATAATTTAACTCATAATAATTTTGTCCTATAAAAAAAAAAAAAAAAAGTATATTATAATTCCAGCACGAACAGGGAACCATGTACAGTGGAGAATATAAGTATTTATTTGATACACTGACAATTTTGCAAGTTTTCCCACCTACAAAAAATGGAGAGGTCTGTAAGTGTACACTTCACCTGTGAGAGACAGAATCTAAAAAAATATCCAGAAAATCACATTGTATGATTCAAATAATTTGCATTTTACTGCATGAAAAAATACTTGCTTGATACAATAGAAAAACAGAACTTAATATTTGGTACATAAACCTTTGTTTGCAATTTTGTTTACAATTACAGAGGTCAGGCGTTTCCTGTAGATTCTGTTTCTCTCAGTTGAAGTGTACATAAGATAAAAATGTCAGACCTCTCCATTCTTTGTATACTGGCCAACGATGCAGCAGCGATACGGATCTGCAGAACGACCTAGCTAGTCATTGGGGACGTGTCAAAGCAGCTTTTTGAAAGGGAAGTCGCTAACGAAGTCGTTATAACTGTGCCAAACACACCGATGCATGCTGCACATTGGGAAATAAAGGACCAAAAAATGGTCCTGAAAGATTTGTAGCAATCAGCGAGCTCACAGCGGGGGCCAGGTCGCTGATGCGTTTCACACTGCAATGTCGCTGGGGAGGTCGCTATTACGTCACAAAACCGGTGACGTTACAGCGATGTCGTTAGCGATGTTGCAGTGTGTAAAGGGGCCTGTAGGTGGGAATCGACAGTGTATCAAATACTTATTTTCCCCACTGTATAACTTTAGATAGAAATAAAACAAACTTTGCATAAATCAATAGTACAGATGATGGGTATAAAGTTTGTAAAATATGTCGTTAAATAGCTTTACTTTGAATTTCCAATCTCAGGCTTTTCTAAAGCAGGCTTTACACGCTATGATTTCGCTACAGCGATCTCGTTAGGGTCACGGATTTTGTGACGCACATCCGGCTGCTGTAGCGATGTCGTAGCGTGTGACTCCTAGGAGCGATTTTAGATCGTTCCAAAAGGTCCAAAATCGCTCCTCGTTGACATGGGGCTCCACTGGCAGTTATCGCTGCTGTCGCAGGGGCGAAGTTGTTCCTCATTCCTGCGGCAGTGCACATCGCTACGTGTGACGCCGCAGGAACGAGGATCATCTCCTTACCTGCCTCCGGCCACAATGCGGAAGGAAGGAGGTGGGCGGGATGTTACGTCCCGCTCATCTCCGCCCCTCCGCTTTCATTGGGCGGCCGCTTAGTGACGTCACTGTGACGCCGAACGGACCGCCCCCTTAGAAAGGAGGCGGTACGCCGGTCACAGCGACGTCGCTATGCAGGTAAGTATGTGTGACGGGGGTGCCGGATTTTGTGTGCGACGGGCAGCGATATGCCCGTTTCGCACAAACGATGGGGGTGTGTCGCATGCTAGCAATATCGGGACGGATATCGCAGCATGTAAAGCCACCCTTAGGCACAGCTCACTAAATGTTTCACAACAGATTGCTTCAGTCTATGAAGAGAGGAGGAGGGAGTGAGCAAGTTTGTTGTGTATCATACTCCAGGAACAAAGAAACTGATAACAGAGCTAATAGCTTGATGTTTTGGCTTCTATACTTATACAAGTCCTCATCAATCCTGTTGCTGTATTTTCCCTGTATATTGTATGTATATTGTATAGAAGATATCCTTCCAAAAGTACATGAGCTCAAAGAAAAAACAAATAAGCATACAGAGAGAACATACAGTATACTGGACTATTGATTTATGCACGGTTTATTGAAAGTTTAAATATTCTTCAAGAAGTAATTACTTTAATCTTGTTATCCTGTTCACTCTAGCAATTCTGAGATGAGTGCAGGCCTTCCTTCTTTCTTACGCTTACTTTTTACCCTTGCCTGTAGAGGAGGAGCTTCACTGGTGCTCAAGTGCAGCACAGACTTATCTCAGTTAAGACAGAGCCTAGATCCTCAGGCTACATACATTCACACACAGCAATTTTTGCGGATCCGTTTTTTTGCAGTGAAATGCAGTGACTTTAGGCATCTCAGCAAAGTGAATGGGTTTCAAGATATGACATTCAGACACATCGTTTTGTGACGATCCATTTTTGGGCTCAAAAACGGATCCTCACAAAGAATGAGTGTGACGCCCTAGCACACCAGGTAGTCACACAGTCTAGGCCCCCGCACAACACCTTCCCACAAAGGGTCACACCAGCTGACCTGAAACCCTAGCCACCTCCCTTAGGGTAGGACAGACACACCAGTGGCCCGGACCAGGTGGATGAGAAACGCCCACCTAGGGGTCTAGAGAACCCGGGGCGGGAAAAGAAGTAGTTTTAAGTTCGAGTTTAAGCTGAATTGAGGTTCAAGTCTGAAGTGGAGAGGAGTGGAGAAGTGAGGAGTTGAAATTGAAGTTCATTGAGCAAAGGCGTCGGGGTTGGAGCCCCGGCGTGCTGGCTAGGTGGCAGACAGTGGACCGTGACTGCAGGAGACGGGAAGACGGCTGCCAGAGATAAGAGGTGGACCGGGATAGGTTGGAGCCCGCCGGTACCGACACCGGAGAACCGACCCGGAAACCGTGCACAAAGGGGGTACTTGGACCCTGAAAACTAGGACCGGAACCACCGGCCTAGCTAATTAACCAATTGAGGGCAGGATTATAGGTCCTGTCTCACCAAAAGTACCAAAAATCAAACAACAGCTCACCGCGGGGGATAGGGCATCCGCCAGGACCCGGTAGATCCCAAGAGCCAGCGTCAGCGGGCACGGCTCCCACCCATAGTTCTGGGAGTGGGCTTCCATGTTTCATACTGGAGAGCCCAAAGAGAACTCACAACAGTGCAGGGAGAAGTGATACAGACCACCAGCCCGGGCGTGGGACCTGAATACATCCGGCCGCGGCCACCATCACCTTGGTTTACCAGTGGACTCGTCTGAATTCTTTAATTGTGAGTAAGCTAACAATCCCCAGTCTGACCGGGCGTGCCGACCCCTACAATCATCACCCTTAGCACGGAGACATTGGGCCCTGGGGCATCCATCCCTACCCACGGAGGGGTTAACATCAAGCTGCTATCACATTGCCCCCGGGGTACCCCGCAATAGCAGCGGTGGTGCTACACTTCACCATACGCCGTGGGTGGCGTCACAGACAGTATACGGCAATTCCCGTATAAATACGTTCCCTTTATTTGAAGTGTCCTCACGACCCTCAGGGCCGGTGGAACCCCTCGATCCACACTGCGGATCCGGACCCGAGCAGCTCGGCTGCTGGCATGGGGGCGGCACACCTCAAAACTTGGCATCGCGAACAGGATTGTAACCCATCCACTTACCTGTGGAAGTGCGCCTTGTTCTGGACTGTCAGCGGTGCTCCGCTGCAATAATTTTTGAAAAGTCGCCATTTTGCCGCCATTTTTGGGCGCGAAAAACGACAACCCAGCGTCTTCTTCCCCAGGAAAGGGCGCGAAGTTGAAACCCCGTCCCCTGGGAACAAGGGCCGGAAGGAAGTGACCCTGAGCCCGAAAAATGAAACTGAGAGACACGAGAAAGGTCTGCTCCCAAAAAACCAGGGGGAGGGCGAGAATTGCAGCATGTAATCCGAGGAGATAAGAGGCAGAGGGACACCAGGACTCTGCCATCCTTTGGTTCCTGGAAACCATCTAGAGAGGATGTCTGCCCGGTCCGGCGACCTGAACATGGAGGAACCAGCTCCCGGGACTGCTGAATGGGTGGAAGCCCAGACTGCGAAGATGTGCCGCAGGATTCAGACCCAGGCCAACTATATGCTGGTGAGATGGACGGCCGAGATGAGGAATCTGGCTGCAGCCGTCCGGGCACGCGAAGAGATGGCGGCCTCGGAAGAGCGGGTAAACGACCCACGCCCCTATGTTCCATCGGAACCAGCCCACCAGGCTGAGGAGCTCGGTCCGCCCCCGTCCGCCACGTCGCCTCCCTCGCTGCCCGTATCTGCAGTTAGTGACCCAATCGGTCCGCTGCCCCAAGCCACGGCAGCGGAACCCATTCCATCTTCCCACGAGGACCCGGCAACGGAGCCCTCAGGCCATGCGCACACCACCGCGCCGGCACCCATACCAGCCCCGCGCCAGACCAGAGCCCAGAAGACGTCCCCTCTGGCCCCGAGCCCAGCTGCGCCAAAGATGACATCATCCCAGGTCCCGAAGATAGCGGCGCGCTTGATGACGTCGGCCCCGGCAATCCGCCCGGCCGCAACAGAGGCGACGCCCGACCGGAAGTCAGCACCAGCAGAGACGCCGACCGCTCCCCAGTACCCGGTTCCCACTGAGGCGCAGCCGGGATGCACCTGCAGAGCAGGCCGCGGATCCGCGGAGCCCTCCACTTCACGTGAGGCTGGTCGTAGCCGGCAGTGAGGGCGTCCGGATGATCCAAACCCCTGAGCAGGAGGAGGCGGAGCACGGAACCAGTGCCCCGTATTGGCAGCGGCAGCAGCTGAAGACAGAGATCACGGCCCAAGAGAAGCGGAAGGCAAAAGTGCTGAACCGACAGGTCACCTTACAGGTGCGGGGCCCTACTTATCTAGGACAGGTCCGGCATTTTAACCCCCAAAAGGGATGGGGTTTTATATACAAGCCGGGCCTGGAGGCCGAGATATTCGTCTCCCGAAGAGATGTGGCCCCACACCTACCTACTGGCCACCCGGATCGAGATCTGGAGCCCGGAGAGTTGATCTCATATACCCGACACTGCGGAGAGAGGGGGTGGTTCACCCTCGATGTGAAGAGATGGGTGAAAGGTGGGGATCAGTTGCACCTCCACCACTCTCCGCCATTTCCAAGCAAGGATGATGAGTATGAGGTAGTGTCACGGGCGGGGAGGGCGCTGTGCTCACTACGCTCGGGTCCGGCGCTGCTGCTGCTGCTCGGTGGCTCGAGCGGTGGGCCGGATCCGGGGACTCGAGCGGCGCTCCTCGCCCGTGAGCGAAAGGGGGTAGTGTGGTTTGGGGGATTTGGTCCGTGACGCCACCCACGGTTTGTGGTGAGGTTGGGGCACCACCGCTGCTATTGACGAGGATCCCGGGAGCGATGGCAGGGAGCAGCTGGGATGTTTCTCTCCCCTCCGTGGGTAGGGGGGTTGGTGATCCCGGGGCCCGGTGAGGTGACGGGGAGGCAGCGGCGGGGAGGTGCAGGGTCGCTTGGACTGCGCAGCGCGGTGCCAGACGGCACGGTAGTACTCACTCAGCCACAAATGGATGCAAAGTCTCTGGTAAAATAAACGGCTGGATGGACGGGTCCCGCAGCCGGCTGCTGTGGTTTCTCCCGGACGGTTGGTGGTGGCTGCCTTTCCCTGCACCTTTTGTGTATCTTCGGTCCCGATGGCTTCCCACCGGTAACCCGATCCCCAGCTTGTATATGGGCCGGAGGAGCCCTTTTGCCCGCAGGCTCTGGCCCTGGGAACCCTAGCTGTGGCGGTAGCTGTATTTCCCTTGTGCTAGTTGGACGGTTGCCTTCAAATCGGGTCTTGGCTGTTTGGAAACCCCTGGTGTTCCGGTCACTAACGGATTTGACCTGTTTAATGGCGACTCCAAGCCTGGTCGGGGTCCGCAGGCCCTGCCGGTTTGTGCTGGCTTCACTTCGCTCCCTGGTTCGGTACCGGCGGGCCACCGCCCGTCCCCGGTCCTATGGTTCCGCGTTGATCTGCCTCTCCTGCAGACGGCCACCACCGTCTGCCAACCTTGCTCTTGGTGCCCGGGCCACGTACCCGGACACGGTCAGATTGCTCCTCTACTACCACTTTACTCCTCACTCTTTCCCTTCCCTAACTGTTCTGACTTCCATTCCCGCCTCCAGGACTGTGAACTCCTCAGTGGGTGGGGCCAACAGCCTGGCTCCACCCCACCTGGTGTGGACATCAGCCCCTGGAGGGAGGCAACAAGGATTTTGTGTCTGACTGATGTGCCTATCTCGGGGTGGGGCTGTTGTGTTGTAGTCCCTGTGACGACCTGGCTAGTCCAGGGCGCCACAGTAGCGGTTCCCGGCTATTTCAGTTAACCCCGTTGTAATTTTACAGTTTTAATGGACCACGGTAGAGAAATGGCAGGCCAACCCAAAAACTTTTGAGCCTTGTAAATACCCCATCCACCTTCTAGTTGTTTGCCACAGTCTCTGGAGAGGCCGATTGGAGGAAGGGCCTGCGGTGGAGGAGGCCGAGGCCCAGTCACCACTGCAACTGGTGGCTAACCTCCAGGCCAGGGGTCCCCAGACTAGGGGCCCGTGATAAGGACTGTCAGGTAAGGAACTTTTTACCCGGCCCGTATGGACGTCACCCGGACTCGTTCCTGGACTTGGGAAAGGGGTGCGCACCAGTGCTTAGCGGTGGCACCAGGGAACAGGTTGTTTGGGGTGGGTGCAATGAGAAGGTGGCCCGTTCGATTTTGCAACGTTCAAGATGTGCCTCCCATAAAGGGAAGAAAAATGTTCATTTGTTTACGTTACCCCCTTTTTTCTATTTTACAGTTCCTGGTTTTTTTTAAATCAGATAAATATTGCATTTTAAAACTTTCATAAACATACCAACAAATTGTGAGGGTAGTCCTCACACATAGGACCAGGCCAGAATCTTTTGTTTGAACTTAAGTAAAAGGGGGGTGAGATTAAGACGTTCATACTCAGCCAGTTTATTGGATATCATAATTCCCAGATATTTAAACTCTGACACCACCTGAACCGGAGCACAAGTCACCACTACATTGGAAGGCGTTTCATCTAGTGGCATCAAAACAGATTTGTCCCGATTTATCGTGAGCCCTGATATCCTTCCAAAGTTAGATACGACCCTCATTACCGCCTCCAAGGAACTCCCTGCATCTGCCAGAAACAATAATAAATCGTCCGCATATAAGGCCACTTTCTCCTCCACACTCCCATATCGTTAACCCACTACACCAGGATCCCGCCGCATCACCGCCGCCAGTGGTTCGATAGCAAACAACAGGGGGGGACAGTGGGCACCCCTGCCTTGTGCCTCTATAGAGAGAATCTATCTGACATGCTGCCTTTTGCCCTAATTCTTGCCGTAGGAGCAGAGTACAACAGCTGCACCCACCTAATATACACTTCCCCAAACCCCATTGATCGCATCGTAGCCCATAGGTACCCCCACTCTACGCTGTCAGAAGCTTTGGCCGCGTCTAGGGAGAGAATGACCCGCCTCCCCTTATTTTCCACCGGTATCTGCATATTCAGGTACAGTGTCCCAAGGTTAGTTGCCATGGATTTGTTGGGCATAAACCCTGCTTGATCTGGGTGTATTAGGGATGTAATGACTTTGGTGAGCCTATTGCAAGCATCTTAGCTAGGAGCTTTACATCTACCGTCAATAGTGAAATCTGTCTGTAAGAGTCTGGCAAACCCGGGTCTTTGCCTTCTTTAGGGAGTACCACAATTATTGCCTCCTGCATAGACGGCATAAGCTCTCCTCTTTTCAGACATGAATTATATACCTTAAGCAGCACCGGCAGTAAAACCTCCCTATGTTGTTTAAATACTTCAGCCGGAAACCCATCTACCCCCGGCGCCTTATCATTCGCCATATCACTCAGAGCTAGCTCTAACTCCTCTAAGTCAAATGGCTTGTCTAGTAACTCTCTAGATTCCCTTGAGAGGACTGGCACCTGAGCTGTGCCTAGAAATTCATCCACCTCCCCCGCCTCCGGGTGCACCTTGACTGAGTATAGATCAGAGTAGAATGTTTCTAGTACTTTTAGGATCCCTGAGGTGTCCGTGACAACTGCCCCATCTACTGACTGTAACCATGCAATATATGTCGATTCCCTCTGTGCCGCAGCTATCACTGAGAATGGAGAACGGGCGGGTCACCTATTATCAAAGGACTGCATGGTTTGGAACATTTTCTTTCTCTCCGCTGCCTGTATGGTCAATCTATTAACCATCTTTTGAGCTGCCTTCATCCTAGCTTTTGCCGCTGGCGCGGGGTCTGATATTAGAGCATCTTCCGCCTCCCCCAATTCCTGAAACGCAAGCTGATTCTGCCTTCTTGCCTCCGACTTTACCTTAGATATACCCCTTATATACAATCCCCTCAAGTACGCCTTCATTGCCTCCCAAACCATTCCAATAGATGCTGATCCTTCATTGAACCTAAGGTATTCCCTTAAACTATCACTAATACCCCCCCCCCCCTTCTTCCACTAATTGTAACCAATAGGGATTTAATTTCCATAAGGGTCTATTTTGGTTTTGTTGTTCCCCCAGGTCTATTTCTACACACAGGGGCGAATGATCTGATACCGTCCTGGGGAAGTATTTAGTACCCACTACCAAACCTTGCATTGCTTCATTGCCCAAGGCCAGATCAATGCGCGACAGGGATGAGAACGTAGCCGAATAACAGGAGTATTGATACACTTCCGGATGCCGAGTCCTCCACAGGTCAATCAGCGCCATTTCTTTAAGTAAATTGCCGAATGGTGTACAGTTACCCCCCAGTTTTCGTACCTCATGTCTCACTTTGTCCCAATGTGAATTCGGAATATTATTAAAATCTCCCATTATCATAAAGGGAACCCCCTTTAGTCTGCCAATAAATTTATCAGACTGTGAAGTAGTTTGCTGCAATATCGCGGAGGTATGTATAGGGATATAATTACTACGGCTCTTGTCCCCAGCCTACAGGAAAGATATACATACTGCCCATCTTTATCCATGATGACCTTTAGAAATTCAAACCGTGCGCCTGAGCGGACTAGTATACTGGCCCCTCTGGAGTATGCAGAATATGTAGAATGATACCCCACCCTGAACCACCTTCTATCCAGTAGATGCAGCTTCTCCGGTATCATGTGTGTTTCCTGCAAGCAAATTAGGTTAGGTTTTTCTGTGCGTAAAAATTGAAATACTGCTTGTCTTTTGATGCTAGAGGCTAAGCCCCTAACATTCCAACTAATTAGCTTAATGCGTCCCGCCATATGATTAATTGACAAATTCTCGTTCTCCCAGAGCTCCTTAATAGGCCAAATGAGACTGTCGACCGGCCCACCCTCCCCCTAACCCCCCAATATAAACACCCCCCACAACAATAATCATAGTAACACATCGTTGCCACCAGTCCCCTTTGTATCAGGGACGGAGGGCATATGTTTGCCTTTGCAAGTCTGCCAGATACCGCGTCCATCTTTTGTAGCGTTTCCTCTTTTACGACGGACAGGGCCCTATCAACCATCAATAACACCAGAACCAGGACCTCCAGAAGGAGGGGCGGACCCCGCCTGTTTGTCGTGCACGATATCCGGCTGTCCATCTGATCAGTATTGCAGTCCTGCCATATTCTCGCAATGCCCCCTTTTTTTTTTAATATTAAGGGGGAAGAACAAAAGCAAGTTACGGGAAAGAAGAAGGGAAAAAAGGGAGAAAGAAAGGGGGGGGGAAGTGGGCAAAACAAAGAAGAGAAAGAGAAAAGTAGTATAAGAAGAAGACAGAGGGTGGAATAAGAGGAGCGAGAGGGGAGAAAGAAAAACAAAAAAAAGAGGGGGGGGGAGAAAAAAAATTCAATATTTATGCATTGTGAGTACAGTATGAGTTGGAAAGTCCCTTTCCATAGCCAGGATTCCATTTCCTCCCATCCTCAGTGGTGTTTTCAGACCCCTTTCCTCTAGAGTCCATTAAATGTAGATTTAAATTTAGATTGCCAAGGTAAACAAAAAAAAAAAAAAAAATGTTTTTTACAATTTTCAAACAGGAACTCCTCCCCGGCAACCATAGCATAGTATTTTTCCTCTACACCACTGCATGCGATGAGAGGTAGGGTGTCCCCAAAAGTCAGTCTCCAGCTTCCCCTTCACGACCCTCCCGCCGCAAGCGTTGTTCATTGCTATCCAGCCATCTTAGCGCTTCCTTAGTATCCAGGAAAAAGTGCACTATTCCTCCAGCTACCACTCTGAGTTTCGCCCAGTACATCATGGAGTATACCAGATTCAGTTGTCTCAGCCTTCTCTTGATGTCAATGAACTTGGCTCTTTGCTTTTGCACTTCTATGGAGTAATCTGGAAAAGTGGATATCTTGGAGCCATTGATGATCAGGTCCGGGTGTCCTCTGGCATGCTTCAGGATATTATCCCGGTCTCTGTAGTGCAGTATTTTGGCCAGGACAGGTCGCGGTGGGTGTCCAGGAGGCAGGGGGCGGGTGGAAACCCTATGGGCTCATTCCACCGCATATAGAGGGGTGAGATGCTCAGATCCAATTTTACTTTTCAGCCATTCCTCAAAAAATTCAGTTGGGGATGTACCTTCCACTTTCTCTGGAATGCCAATTATTCTCAGGTTGTTACGCCTTGATCTATTTTCAAGGTCATCCGTTTTTGCTAGGAGTGCTGCTATTTGCTGTGCTGCACGCTGCCCGTCTCTGTCAGATCCTGCCATGTGGTCCTCCGTGATACTGAGTCTTTGCTCAACTTCTCCTGTTCTCTCTTTCACTTCATGAAGCTTGTGCCGCATGGATGCCATGTCTTCTCTCAGGCTCCCCAGCTGCAGGGTCACCTCAGTAATAGATGCTCTGCAGAGCATTACTGCTGTGAGGATGTCTCTCAGTGTGGGCTCTTCAGGGATATTCTGTGTGCCTGCCAGCTCTCCTAGCTGTGCTGCCTGAGATCTGGGATTTGTCTCTGCCATGCAGGCCTGAGCTCCCTCGCTGCTCTCACCCCTCCCCCCTCCTTCACTCAGCACCATGCTGTCTGCAAGTCCCATATTCATCTGCAGCTCACCTCTCACTGTCTCTCTGTGATGGGCACCGCTCTCCTGCCTGGCAAAACGCTCCAGCCTTGTTGCAGCCTGTCTTCTGGTCTCCTCAGCGTCTGCACCATTATCATTTCTCTTCTCCATGCTGCCCACGGCACCATCTTGATTCTGCTCCTCCACTTCTCCCACCTGCTTTTTCGGCCCCCTCCTTGTCATATCTGTGCCAGTAAGCAATGCAATCAGGTCAGGGGGGGGACAGAGGGTCGTCCAGCTGCAGCCTGTGACTTCTGAGAGTGTTTTTTTGGTTTTCTCCCCTAGTGATTTTCTAGATGCTTGGCAGGAGCTACAGGATCTGCTTCCACTCACATACTGAGCTAGGCCACGACCTCTTACAGTTCCTGTTTAATACACAGTGGTGGTCGGACAGCCCGCGGACGGTCTTTATTCAACCAAGGGGGAATGTGACACCCTGGCACACCAGGTAGTCACACAGTCTAGGCCCCCGCACAACACCTTCCCACAAAGGGTTACACCAGCTGACCTGAAACCCTAGCCACCCCCCTTAGGGTAGGACAGACACACCAGTGTCCCGAACCAGGCGGATGAGAAACGCCCACCTAGGGGTCTAGAGAACCCGGGGCGGGAAAAGAAGTAGTTTTAAGTTCGAGTTTAAGCTGAGTTGAGGTTCAAGTCTGAAGTGGAGAAGAGTGGAGTAGTGAGGAGTTGAAGTTCAGTGAGCAAAGGCATCGGGGTTGGAGCCCCGGCGTGCTGGCTAGGTGGCAGACGGTGGTCTGTGTCTGCAGGAGACGGGAAGACGGCTGCCGTAGATCCGAGGTGGACCGGGATAGGGTTGGAGCCCGCCGATACTGACACCAGAGAACCGACCCGGAAACCGTGCACAAAGGGGGTACTTGGACCCTGAAACCAGAACCGGAACAGACGGCCTAACTAATTAACCAATTGAGGGCAGGATTATAGGTCCTGTCCCACCAAAAGTCCCAAAAAGCAGACAACAGCTCACCGCGGGGTATAGGGCATACGCTAGGGCCCGGTAGATCCCAAGAGCCAGTGTCAGCGGGCACGGCTCCCACCCATAGTTCTGGGAGCGGGCTTCCGTGTTTCATACCGGAAAGCCCAAAGAGAACTCACAACAGTGCAGGGAGAAGTGATACAGACAGCCAGCCCAGGCGTGGGACCTGAATGCACCCGGCAGCGGCGGCCGGCCACCGTCACCTTGGTTTACCAGTGGACTCGTCTGAATTCTTTAATTGTGACTAAGCTAACAACCCCCGGTCTGACCGGGCGCGCCGGCCCCTGCAATCATCACCCTTAGCACAGAGACATTGGGCCCCGGGGCATCCATCCCTACCCACGGAGGGGTTAACATCAAGCTGCCATCACATCGCACCCGGGGTACCCAACAGCAGCAGTGGTGGTGCTACACATCACCATACACCGTGGGTGGTGTCACAGACAGTATACGGCAAATCCCGTACAAATACGTCCCCTTTATTTGAAGTGTCTGTGCAACCCCCTGGGCTGGTGGAACATCTCAAGCCACACTGAGCATGTCATTTTGTGTGGTGTTTTTCTAATCTTCTGCTATTGAAAACATTATCTATGAGCTCAAAAACCTTTCAAGTGATGCGGTTTTTTAAAAAGCTGATCTGCTTTTGCAGCTAAAAAACGTACTCTCAAAAAATGCAGCAAAAACGCTGTGTGCGAATGTGACGCCGCAGGAACGAGGAACTTCTCCTTACCTGCCACATGCCAGCAATGAGGAAGGAAGGAGGTGGGCGGGATGTTCGTCCCGCTCATCTCCGCCCCTCCGCTTTGATTGGCCAGCCGCTTAGTGACGTCGCGGTGACGTCGCTGTGATGCCGAACGTCCCTCCCCATTGAGGGAGGGATTGTTCGGCAGTCACAGCGACGACGACCAGGTAAGTGCGTGTGACGCTGCCGTAGCGATCACCATATATCGGCATAACGATAGGGGCGGGTGCTATCACGCTCGCCATCGCTAGCATCGGCTAGCGATGTCGCAGCGTGTAAAGCCCGCTTTAGATCAGGAATAGAACAGCCATTTATAGGACATTCGATAACTTTCCCAAATTCCGATGAAAAAATATTCAGCACATTCTGCATTGAACTACTGTCCTCAATTTATTATATATTTTAGGAGTCGGAGTCGGTCCATTTTATACCGACTCTGACTCCACCAAAATGAACTCCGACTCTACAGCCCTGGAAGATACTATCACAGTTTGTTTATTTTGATTCCTTTCTTTTTAACCCTTACTGGGTAGGTATTGCTGGAATTTAAAGGGAACCTGTCAGCAGAAACTTTGCACTAAACCTAAAAGATTCCCCTATTGCAGCTCCTGGGCTGCATTGTAGCATGGTTCCTATTGTTATTGTGCCCCCTTTTAGACCAAAATAAATACATTATAAAGTGGTACCTTTTCCTATTGTTAATCGTACACGGGGGCGGGCTGTCTGCTGTCTGTTATCCTGCCTCCTGCTGCTTTACGCCGTCCCCCATCGCTCAATTTCATACTTGGATGCCGCCCAGTGCGCCCGAGGTCTCACGCATGTGCTGTGCCACTCTAGCGGGACTGTGCACTGTGCACAGTGTGACCGCTGGTGATGTTTTGCGCGGGCGTGAGATTATGGGCGGCGCTGTGATTTTCATCAGCAAGTACCCGCCCATAATCTCGTGCCCGTGCTTTCCCCTCTGACTCGACCGTTCTGCGCAAGCGCTGGCCAGATGACCCCATGTCACCTCTTTCCCATCTTGGTAAGAGGTGACGTGGATTCATCTGGCCAGCGCTTGCGCAGAACGGTGGACGCAGAGGGGAAAGCGCGGGCACAAGATTATGGGCGGGTACTTGCTAATGAAAATCAGAGCGCCGCCCATAATCTCACGCCTGCGCAACACGTCACCAGCGGTCACACTGTGCAGTCCCGCCAGAGTGGCACGGTGCATGCGCGAGACTTCAGGCGCACTAGGCGGCGTCCTGAAGTATGAAATTGAGCGGGGGACGGCGTAAAGCAGCAGGAAGCAGGATAACGAACACCAGACAGCCCGCCCCAGTGTACGATGAACAAGATTTGCATAGGAAAAGGTACCACTTTATAAAGTATTTATTTTGGTCTAAAAGGGGGCACAATAACAATAGGAACTATGCTAGAATGCAGCCCAGGAGCAGCAGAAGGGGAATCTTTTAGGTTTTGTGCAAAATTTCTGCTGACAGGTTCCCTTTAATCCTTCCCTTGAAGTGTTTTAGAGACTCATCAGCTGTCCCTTTGGAGGATATAGACCTCAGTAAATTTTTCTGAAGTGTTCAATGACCTGCCTAATTTTAAATAATCAAAGATGGAGTCATTTTGCTGTGGAAACCGCATTATCATTATAATACAAAAATGTAAGCATAGCCTCAAAGCTTGTCTGGGTTATAGCTATGCAAAAAAATTGAAGTGATATATAGAAGTGCTGATATTTTATATTGGCAAAGTACTGGCTTCTGAAGTATTCCCATGTAAAGCACAAGGCCCCAAAATTTCATAATTTCTACCACATTTAACGGGGTCCAATTAGCAATTGATGAAGTGGGGCTTTGGGAAAAAAATTAATGGGTGTTTTCATTTGTTTGGGCCATCATGAGATTTATGAAATCCTCTTAGAAAAAGATTACCCCTTCGTGACCCTGGACATAAATGGTACTTAACCCCTTCATGACCTTTGACGGATCTACCCGTCATGGATTGTATGAGGTTAAGCTCTGCCCCTGCCGCGGGCAGGTTGCGGCGATCGGCGCACATATCAGCTGTTTTCAACAGCTGACAAGTGTGCCTGCATGTTACGAGTGGAATCGCATTCCACCCGTAACATTAACCCCTTACATCTCGCTGCCAAAGTCTGGCAGCGAGATATATATACGCGCGGTCAGGATTTTCACTTACCGCCGCCCCCACCGGAAATCACGTGACTTCCGGTGGTTGCCATGGTAGCTCAGGGTTATGTGATGACGCCTGCAGCTATGACGAGTCCCTTTCGTTTTCACTCGGCCCGGAGCCGAATGAATCAGGAAGTGACCGTATCTGCTGTTTACAGCTGTATAGCTGTGATCAGCAGATAGGGCAGAGCGATCGGATTGCTGATCGCTATAGCCCCCTAGGGAGACTAGTAAATTAAAAAAAAAAAAAAGTTTTAAAAAATAATAAAAAAAAAAACCTAAAAGTTCAAATCACCCCCCTTTCACCCCATTGAAAATGAAAAGGTTAAAAAATAAATAAATACACATTTGGTATTGCCGCGTTCAGAAATGCCCGATCAAAATATAAAATCAATTAATCTGATTGGTAAACGGCGTAGTGGCAAAAAAATTCCAAACCCCAAAATTACGTTTTACGCAAAATGCAATAACAGGCGATCAAAACGTAGCATCTGCGCAAAAATGGTACCGTTAGAAACGTCCGCTCGAGACGCAAAAAATAAGGCGTCACTCAGCCATAGATCCCAAAAAATGAGAACGCTATGGGTTTCGGAACATGGCGCAAAACGTACGCCACTTTTATTGGACAAACTTGTGAATTTTTTTAACCCCTTAGATACAAGTAAACCTATACATGTTTTGTGTCTACAAACTCACACCGACCTCAGGCATCATACGCACACATCAGTTTTACCATATAGTGAACATGGTGAATAAAACATCCCAAAAACTATTGTGCCATCACACTTTTTTTGCAGTTTTTCCACACTTGGAATTTTTTTGCTGTTTTCCAGTACACCATATGGTAAAACTTATGGTTTCATTTAAAAGTACAACTCGTCCCGCAAAAAACAAGCCCTCATATGGCAAGATTGACGGAAAAATAAAAAAAGTTACGGCTCTCGAAAGAAGGGGAGCAAAAAACAAAAACGCAAAAACGGAAAGTGCCCGGGGGCTGAAGGGGTTAATATTTGGCGGGGACGTCTTGACCTTGGACATAACGGTTTGTCCTGGTGCAGGAACTGTGCTGATGTGATATCTGCTGGGATCTTGGCTTACGTGACAGCCGAGCTCCAACTCTCAAATCCAAGGATGGTTCCTGCACCATCCCTGGCTGTTTAACCCCCTAAATGCTGTACTAGATATCGATCGCAGCATTTAGGGGGCGGTGTTCCCTCTCTCGCCCAACCGATGCCCCCGCGACGTCATCATGAAGGCTTGATCGTTGCTTTGGTGATCCGAGGTCATCATGATGAGCTCCGGATCACTCAGCTATAGGAAGGCATTGTAGATTATTCTGGGATCATGGTTTAAAAGGCTTCCTGTCAGTGCAGCATTGACAGATATAATGTATTGTAATGCTGGTGCATTGCAATACATTATATCAGCAATCAGGGCGATAAAAGTTAATAAGTTCCATATAGGGACTATGTAAAAAAAAGTTTAAAAAAAAAAATTTAAAATATTTTTTAACAAATCAGAAAATATAGAACAAAAAATAAAATTCCACCAATAAACATGTAATATTTATGTTAAAAAAAAAGCACACATAATTGATATTGCCACATCCGTAACAACCCAATCTATAAAACTGTCACATTAGTTAACGCATTCTGTGAACACGGTAAAAAAAAAAAGTTAAACAACATAGGAAAAACTGTCTTTTTATCATAAAGCTGACAAAAAAGTGAAATAAATTGCGATATAAAACGCACATTTAAATAAAAATCCTATCGCTAAAAACATCATCTTCTCTTGCAATAAACAATCAGCCATACTGCTTCATCAGCAAAAATAATAAAGCTGCAGCAATGCAAAATTTTTTTAATAAAAATGTTTATGATGTTAAAGCGGCAACATATAAAAAACAATATAAATGTGGTACTGCTGTAATCATACTGAATTTAATAATAAAGTTGCGGTATCATTTATACTGCAAGATGAACCACAGAAAAAAATAGTAATAAAACCAATTTTTCAACTGCTGTTGATTTGTTTATTCTGCCTCCCAAAGGCTCAGCTCACATTAATTCTGCATTTTATGCTGAGCGCTTACATCGGGGTTTGTGTAAAACCTAGAAAAATATGATTCAGATAAAATTTCCAACAGAAAATTAAATGTAATGAGGCAGAAGGAGTCACTTTCAGCTCCTGTCTGGCCTGTGGTGCGTCAGTGTCCATCTTTTTAGATGTGCACAAAAGTGGAGTCGACAACAGTTTTGAACAGACGAACATCTCTGAACAGAGGCCAAACGGAGCCTGGAGTAACTTTGCCTTATGAGTGAGTGGATCCATCAGAGATTTCACCTAAATCATGTTTTTCGGAGATGTAAATAAAAACCCTGATGTAAAAGCTCAGCATAGAACACAGAATAAATGTGAACTGAGCAAAAATGTTCTGTACCTCAAATTGTCACCAAGTAGCACTCAACCCAGAAATAATAAGTCTCACTCACATCCGTCACCTGTTAACGGAAGGTTCTGAAAAAGCGCTATGACTCCCCCCAAAAAAGAAAATTAGCAAATTCTGCGCCCCCAAATCCTAATGCCCCTACCCACTCTGAGCACCACAATGTGCCAAAGCCACAGTTAATGTCCACATGCCACATGTACAGCATTGTAGTGACGAAAGTCTGCTTAATTTACGGAGAGCACAATTTTCAGGAACTACAATGTATTGAGCATTACATGTGCTATTTCCAGAGAACAAAATGTCACTACACTCCTAGTCCCAAATGGGTGTACTTTCCAAAATGTGGTCATTTGATGTGGTTTCTGCTGTTCTGACACTTAGGGGCTTTGCAAATGGAGTCCGTAAACTATTCTAGGATAATCTTTGCTCCAAAAGTCAAATTGCGGTCCTTTCCTCCTGAGCCCTGCCTTGTGGCAAAATAAAACTGTACAGTCACATGTGGGTATTGGTGTACTCAGTTGAAATTGCACAACAATTCTACAGTGCATTTTCTCTTGTTACCCTTGTGAAAATGAAAGATTTGGGGTTAAAGCAACATTTTGTGTTAAAAATTTATTTTATCACTTTCAAAGCTCAACATAAAATTCTGTGAAGCACTTTTGGGTCTAAGGCGGGCTTTGCACGTTGCGACATCGCAAGCCGATGCTGCGATGTCGCACGCGATAGTCCCCGCCCCCGTCGCAGGTACGATATCTTGTGATAGCTGGCGTAGCGAAAATTATCGCTACGCCAGTTTCACATGCACTTACCTGCCCTGCGACCGTCGCTCTGGCCGGCGACCCGCCTCCTTCCTAAGGGGGCGGGTCGTGCGGAGTCATAGCGACGTCACACGGCAGGCGGCCAATAGCGGCGTAGATGAGCAAGATGTAAACATCCCGCCCACCTTCTTCCTTCCGTAGAGCCGCCGGCGGCAGGTAAGGTGAAGTTCCTCGCTCATGCGGCGCAACACAGCGATGTGTGCTGCCACAGGAACGAGGAACAGCATCGTACCATCACTGCAGCAAAATTATGGAAAAGTCGGAGCTTGCAACGATGATACGATAACGACGCTTTTGCGCTCGTTTATCGTATCATCTAGAATTTACACACAACGATGTCGAAAGTGACGCTGAATGTGCGTCACTTTCGATTTGACCCCACCGACATCGCACGTGCGATGTTGCAACGTGCAAAGCCGCCCTAAGGCAGGGGTCTCAAACTCAGCTGGGGAAATATCCGCACATAGAAAAAAAAATTGAGAGGGGCCGCATTCCGTGCAGGACAAAGTGACATTTTTATTGATTCCATGTTTTTCTATACGCCGTTGGATCACTATTGTGAACATTTTTTGCTTGATTATAACAAACCTGCACTTTTTTGTTAAGTATATACCGTATTTTTCGGACTATAAGACGTACCGGACCATAAGACGCACCCTGGTTTTAGAGAAGGAAAATAGGAAAATAAAACTTTAAGCAAAAAATGTGATCATGACACACTGTTATGGGGCGAGGATCTGCTGCTGACACTATTATGGGGGTAATGTCCCCAAATTCTCTACCAAATTCTCCGCATGCACCATCACCGCACACCCCTGCACTACCGCACGCATCATCACCGCACACCCCTGCACTACCGCACGCATCATCACAGCACATACACCGGCACTACCTCAGTGACGACCCCGCTGACAGCGCAACTCCCTTCAGTTGCTGTGTGGAGCTCCCAGGAGCGGCGGTGTTCTACTGCCGCTCCTGTCAGCTTCATGTAGCAGAGCTGAAAGCGTTGCGGGACCTCTGTGAATTATGTCGGACCTGGAGGGGTATTTGGGGATTTTAATAAAGTGGTGAAAGAGGGTGGTTTTTTTTGTCTTTTATTCCAACTAAAGTATTTTATTGGGTGTATGTGTTTATTTACTTTCACTTACAGGTTAATCATTGGGGTGTCTCAGACGCCTGCCATGATTAACCCCTTATTACCCCAATTGCCACCGCACCAGGGCAATTCGGGATAAGCCGGGACTGTCGCATCTAATGGATGCGGCAATTCCGGGCGGCTGCTTGCTGATATTTTTAGGGTGGTGGGCCCCCCATAACGTGGGGCTCCCCATCCTGAGAATACCAGCCTTCAGCCATATGAGTTTATCTTGGCTGAAATCAAAATTGGGGGGGACCGCACGCCGTTTTTTTTTTAATTTATTTTTTTTTAATGCAAGAAATAGACCCACCCACTGGCGGCTGTGATTGGTTGCAGTGAGACAGCTGTCACTCATCGTGGGGGTGTGTCTGACTGCAACCAATCATAGGCGCCGGTGGGCGGGGAAAGCAGTGAATACGAGATTGAATAATGGGCGGCCGGCATTTTCAAAATCAGGAGAAGCCGCCAACAGTGTGACAGCCATGCAGCGCCGCGTCGGTGATCGGTAAGGCTGCTTTCACACTACGTCTTTTTAACATGCGTCCTGAACGTTTTTTTAACGCAAAAACGGATCCAGTGCAAATGCGTTTTCATTTCAATGCATTTGCAATGGACTCGCGTTAACATGCGTTCACCTGCGTTTGCGTGCGTTATAGTGAGGATCCAGCGACTTGCAGTTTTTTAACATCTTTCAAAAACGCTACATGTAGCGTTTTTGAGCTGCGTCCAAATACTGCAAATCGCTGGATCCTGACTAAACAGCATGCAAACGCATGTGAACGCTGGCATGCTGATAGGCAGGATCCTGCTTGCTCTACTGAGCATGCCCAGAACCAGTCTCGCGTGATCAGTCCCTCTCTCTCCTACCTCTCTGTCTCTCCCCCTCCCTCTCCTCCACCTGAGAGCTGCGGACACTCGTAACCAAGGTAAATATCGGGTAACCACTTATCTTAGTTACCCGATGTTTACGTTGGTTACGTGTGCAGGGAGCCCGGCTCCTAGCAGCTGCAGACGCTCGTAATCAAAGTAAATATCGGGTATCCAAGCAAGTATACCCGATGTTTACCTTGGTTACGAACCTCCGCAGTTGTAAGAAGCCGGCTCCCAGTCTGGCACGTTTAGTTCCCATCACTCCCGATCACATGACTCCAATGCCCGCCCCTAAACATCCAGTGACAGGATCCTGCAAAGTAACACATGCGTTTGCATGTGTTTTTTGCTGTAAAAGCAGGATCCGCTTTTGCAGCAAAAAAACGTTCAGGACGCATGTTAAAAAGACGTAGTGTGAAAGCAGCCTAAGTGGGTGAGAGTGAGTGAATGAGTCAGTGAGTGTGAGAGAGAGAGGCTGGGGCCACACGGGGCACTACTGCGATGCTCGCATGACACTCGGCTCGTGCTGGCAGCACAGCAGGAGCCGAGTGTCATGCTAGTGTCCCTGCATCTGAGTGCGGTCCGACTGTGCGAGCGGACCACAGCTGCGGGAGGGAGGGATTTATTTATCCCCCTCTCTCCTCCGTAGCCGGCTATTGCAAGTCTCGCTCTGCACACGCGGTACACCGGAGTACTGCGAGTGCAGTGCGATTTTTCTCTCGCCCCATTCACTTGAATGGGTGCGAGAGAAAGAGTCTCGCATTACAATCACAGCATGCTGCGATTGTTTTCTCGGTCCGATTAGGGCTGAGAAAATAATCGCTCGTGTGCAGACACACAGGCTAGAATTGGTGCGAGTGGAATGCGATGTTTTATCGCACTCTACTCGCACCGATTTTCTTAGGCAAGAGAGAGATATTTTCTGACAAGCAATGAATTTATCTCACTTCTGGGTATGCTCAGAAGTAAAAACTGAATCCGGTACATGCTTCCAGCGTTTGATGCATGCCACCGGATTCGGCGTGCATAGACTTTCATTATGCACCATGTCACACAGCGCCGCATGCGGCGCTATGCAGTTTTTTGCCGCTGGCAAAAAAGGTTCTCTGCGTCCTGTGCGCCCGCCAGAGGGACGATTTTTGCAGCAACCGGCAAAAACCGGATCAAACGCGAGTACATGCGGCACAATCCGGCGCTAATAAAAGTCTATGAGGAAAAACCGCACCCGGCGGAAAAGCGTCGGATTGTGCCGCACAGCAAAAACCTGATGTGTGAAAGCAGTCTAACACATCCGTGTTCATGTGGAGTGCCTCCTTCCAGAGTTCTGATCTCTTAAATGGTGAATTTAACCCTTTAGCATTAATGGACATGAATCTAATCACCATCGAGAAAATTTACAGAGTTGCCATGGGCTGCATTGAGTACCTTATCCCAACCTTTGGGAAGGTAAGCCAAATAGAGATTAATTGCAGGAAAATATCTTCGCTTACATACTCCAGTATGAGTAACTAGACCACTTGTGTACACGTCCATCCTCCGATAATATTGCTGCTTGTTACATAGATCATGTTGCATCAGATTTTTTTTTTTTTCAGATTGAGAAACTAACAAAGAAACAAGTAAACCTAGCTCAATTGATTGAGCTACAATACAGGGCACTAACTGGGGCTGGCTGAGCCCTTCACCCAAATTTAAACATGGTGCTGAGAAAAAAACCTACAAAAGCACCCAGTGATCCCAAACGAGAAAGCTCAAAGGCCTCCGACACACATCCGTGCCGCCGGTACGTGTTTGGTACGTTTTTGCACATACTGGCGGCATGGAGACACGTAGACCAATGCTACCCTATGGTAGTGTGACGCCCTGGACTAGCCAGGTAGTCACAGACATAACATACACACCCCCACCCTAGGCAGTTACAACAGTCAGACAAAAACCCTTGTTACCTCTCTCCAGGGTCTGATGTCCACACCAGGTGGGGCGGAGCCAGGCGGTTGGCCCCACCCACCGAGGAGTTCACAAGCCTGGAGGCGGGAAAAGCAGTAGATCAGTTTAGGAGGTGAAAGTGAGAGGTCACAAACTGCGTGTGTCTGGGTAGGAGCCCAGGCACTGACAGCAAGGTTGGCAGACGGTGGTGGCCGTCTGCAGGAGTTAGCGGAACTCTGTGGAACCGTAGGACTGGGGTTGGACGGTGGCCCACCGGTGCCGAACCGGAGAGCAGAGTGAAGCTAAGCACACAGGCAGGGCCATCGGACCCAGACCAGGCTTGGAGCCACCGACAATAGTCAAATCCGAGTGTGACAGGAACCCCAGGGGTTTCCGAACAACCAAGTCCCGACAGAAGGCAACAGTCCACACCGTGAGGATATACAGCCACCGCCACAGGCTAGAGATCCAAGGGCCAGCGCCTGCGGGCAAAAGGGCTCCTACGGTACCTATACGCCGGGGAGCAGACTACCGTTGGGAAACCATCGGAGTCAACACAGTTTAGACAGGTGCAGGGAAAGACAGCCACCATCAGCCGTCCGGGGAGAGTACAACAACACTGCAGCCGGCTGTGGGACCCGTCCATCCGGCCGTTTGGTTTACCAGAGACTCTGTCATTGATTGTCTAAGTGAGTACACCAGTGCCGTCCGGCACCGCGCTGTCCCTGCAACCCTGCACCCCGGCCATCCAGCCTCCCCATTACATCACTGGGCCCCGGGAGCACCGACCCCCTACCCACGGAGGGGACAACATCCTAGCTGCTCCCTACCAACTCTCCCGGGATCCCCGTCATCAGCAGCGGTGGTGCCATCATCACCACATCCCGTGGGTGGCGTCACGAACTCTCTCCCCAAACAAACCATCCCTTTTCACTCACGGGTGAGGAGAGCTGCTCGAGTCCCCGAGTCTGGCCCATCGCTCGAGCCACCGAGTAGCAGCAGCAGAAGCCCCGGACCCGAGCGTGGCGAGCGCGTCCCCTCCGCCCGCGACAGTAGCAGGCACACACACGTAAAAACACATGGAACGTGCGTTTGTGCGTGTGTACCTATTCCCACACGGTCGACATGTCCGTTTTTCGCCGGCATCACGCAGGCACAGACCTACTAAAGTCAATGGGTCCGTGCCTGCACTAACGGCACACGTAGCATATCTGTGTGCTACACGTACTGTCCGTGTGCGTTTTTTAGTTAGCGATGTCGGTCAATCTATTTTTAATTTGTCAGTCAATTTACCTTATTTTCTGTGGTTGTCAGTCAATATCCCTTTGTCGGTCAGTCTGTATCTCCCCCTGTCCATTACTTACCGATCCCCGATCACCAGCACGGCGATGAACAGTTGTGCAAAAGATACGCGGCTTCAATTATTTTGAAAATGCCGACCGCTCATTATTCAATCTACTATTCCCTGCTTCCCCCACCCATCGGCGCCTATGATTGGTTGCAGTGAGACAGCTGTCACTCAGCGTGGGGGCGTGTCTGAATGTAACCAATCACTGCATCCGGTGGGAGTGTCTATATTGTGCAGTAAAATAAATAACCCCCCCCATTTTTGATACCAGCCATGGTAAAGTGACACGGCTGAAGGCTGGTATTCTCAGGATGGGGAGCCCCACATTATGGGGAGCCCACCACCCTGACAATATCAGCCAGCAGCCGCCCGGAAAAGCCGCATCCATTAGATGCGACATTTCCGGGACTCTACCCGACTCTTCCCGAATTGCCCTGGTGTGGTGGCAATTGGGGTAATAAGGAGTTAATGGCAGCAGCCCATAGCTTCCACTAAGTCCTAGGTTAATTATGGCAGCCGTCTCCCCAAGATAACTGCCATGTTTAACCTGTTATTAAAATTAAATAAACACACATTCAAAAAACCTTTATTTAGAATAATTTAAAACAAACAAACACCCTCGATCACCAAATTAATAAAACTAAAAAACGCATCCAGGTCCGCCGTAATCCATGGATGTCCCACGACGCTCTCAGCTCTGCTACATGAAGGTGACAGGAGCGGCCACACACAATGACCGCTCTCCATAACCTCCAAGCAGCAACTTAAGTGAGCCGCGCGATCACCAATGACGTCACTCAGGTTACTCGCGGCCACCACTGGATCCTCCCCTTGTGACTGCGAGTCACCCAAGTGTCTGAAGTGAGCTGCGCGATCAGCGAAGAAGTCACAGGTGAGTTGTGGTGTCAGGTGGGTGACGCCGCAGATAACCTACGTGACGGCAGCGCAAATGTCGCCGCTAACTTCAGTTACTCAGGGGATTAGCAGACACCGGTGATTCCATCACGGGTGAGGTGACCGCTAATCAGGACGCCACACACAGACAAAGCCGTGGTATGACAATTCTCATCGCTTGTCTCTGTCTGTGTCGGCTGTCAGCGGTTATGTAGCATCGACATTTTACAACACACACAGATCAACACATACGGATACCACACGGACATGACACGTACGCATACACGGACATTCCACACGTACACACGGCAAGTATACGTCATCACACAGATGTCATGTACCGGAGAAACGCCCATAAAAAAAATGGAACACGGACCCGAAAAACGGAACGGGAGACACGTATGTTTTTTTCTGCGGAAGTGTGTTTCAGGCCAAAAGGAAAATCAGAAAAATCAATGAGTGAAAAAAGAAAATTAAAGTTCAAGGGAGTTCTGAGGGGCAAGATGAAGAGGTCCATATTCAGACCCAGGTGCCTGGAGGTATCGGGATCCGTGCCAGGGTCGGCTCCTATCTTCAAAAGTCCCAAAAGGAGGGTTTGAAGAAAAAATAAAGACTGATTTAGATAGGGCATGAAGGGGCAGATGACATGGTTAACCAAAGACAGTCACTGCATCTTATCTGGAATCTTGAGCAGTCTCTTTACTTAATGAGTCACACAATATCCTTATTGTGACTAGTTAGCATCAGACTTAGGGTACCTTCACACTTAGCGATGCAGCAGCGATCCGACCAGCGATCTGACCTGGTCAGGATCGCTGCTGCATCGCTACATGGTCGCTGGTGAGCTGTCAAACAGGCAGATCTCACCAGCGACCAGTGAACAGCCCCCAGCCAGCAGCGACGTGCAAGCGACGCTGCGCTTGCACGGAGCCGCCGTCTGGAAGCTGCGGAGACTGGTAACTAAGGTAAACATCGGGTATGGTTACCCGATGTTTACATTAGTTACCAGTGTGAGCAGGGAGCAGGGAGCCGCGCACACTGAGCGCTGGCTCCTTGCTCTCCTAGCTACAGTACACATCGGGTTAATTAACCCGATGTGTAATGCAGCTACATGTGCAGAGAGCAGGGAGCCGCGCACACTGCTTAGCGCTGGCTCCTTGCTCTCCTAGCTGCTGTACACATCGGGTTAATTAACCCGATGTGTACAGCAGCTACATGTGCAGAGAGCCGGAGCCGGCAGCACAGGCAGAGTGAGAGCTGCAGAGGCTGGTAACTAAGGTAAATATCGGGTAACCACCTTGGTTACCCGATGTTTATCTTGGATACAGCTTACCTCAGCTGTCAGACGCCGGCTCCTGCTCCCTGCTCGCTTCATTTGTCGCTCTCTTGCTGTCACACACAGCGATCTGTGTGTCACAGCAGGAGAGCGGCTTTGAAGAAAACGAACCAGGGCTGTGTGTAACGAGCAGCGATCTCGCAGCAGGGGCCAGATCGCTGCTCATTGTCACACACAGCGAGATCGCTAATGAGGTCACTGCTGCGTCACAAAAAGCGTGACTCAGCAGCGATCTCAGCAGCGAGCTCGCTGTGTGTGAAGCACCCCTTAGCCTTTAGGGTACCTTCACACTTAGCGATGCAGCAGCGATCCGACCAGCGATCTGACCTGGTCAGGATCGCTGCTGCATCGCTACATGGTCGCTGGTGAGCTGTCAAACAGGCAGATCTCACCAGCGACCAGCCCCCAGCCAGCAGCGACGTGCAAGCGACGCTGCGCTTGCACGGAGCTGCCATCTGGAAGCTGCGGAGACTGGTAACTAAGGTAAACATCGGGTATGGTTACCCGATGTTTACATTAGTTACCAGCGCACAGCTGTGTGTGCAGGGAGCAGGGAGCCGCGCACACTGAGCGCTGGCTCCTTGCTCTCCTACCATAGCTACAGTACACATCGGGTTAATTAACCCGATGTGTAATGCAGCTACATGTGCAGAGAGCAGGGAGCCGCGCACACTGCTTAGCGCTGGCTCCTTGCTCTCCTAGCTGCTGTACACATCGGGTTAATTAACCCGATGTGTACAGCAGCTACATGTGCAGAGAGCCGGAGCCGGCAGCACAGGCAGCGTGAGAGCTGCAGATGCTGGTAACTAAGGTAAATATCGGGTAACCACCTTGGTTACCCGATGTTTATCTTGGATACAGCTTACCTCAGCTGTCAGACGCCGGCTCCTGCTCCCTGCTCGCTTCATTTGTCGCTCTCTTGCTGTCACACACAGCGATCTGTGTGTCACAGCAGGAGAGCGGCTTTGAAGAAAACGAACCAGGGCTGTGTGTAACGAGCAGCGATCTCGCAGCAGGGGCCAGATCGCTGCTCAGTGTCACACACAGCGAGATCGCTAATGAGGTCACTGCTGCGTCACAAAAACCGTGACTCAGCAGCGATCTCGGCAGCGAGCTCGCTGTGTGTGAAGCACCCCTTAGACCATTCTTCTGGAATATGGCGTGGTGGTGAGGATCCATCTTGATGTTCCTTGGAGGGGGTAAGTAGGTTCCATTCCTTGCATAATTGAAGAGCTTGTTCCGGGTTGCATGCCACGTGCTTGCCCTGCTTTTTTTAATTTCACTGGAAAGCCCCATTTGTATGGAATGTTGTTCTCTGAGAATTTTTGTACTGTTTATGAAGGCTCTTCTGCGGGCTAGAGTGACTGCTAATAGGTCAGTAAATATAGCAATGCCTTGGAATCGCTCTGGCAGTGAGGGTGGATTGCGGGCTGCTTCCATTAATTTCTCTTTTTTATGAAAAAAGTGAATTCTCATTATGACATCTCTGGGGGTCGAGGAAGGCAATTTTTTTTTTTTTTTGTGTAGCGTCTGGTAGCAGGCATGAGAAGTAATCTGTGAGGAGTTCTTCAAGCTAGTCTGTTTTAACAGATTCTGTGATGCTACTCAGTCTGACATTATTTCGGCGCGATCAATCTTTCATATCAACTATTTTAAGCTTCATGGCATCCAATTCTTCATCCATAGATACCACAGAGTCCACCACCTCACTGTGTGCAGTTGTTAGTTCTGCCATCTTGTCCTCTAGATGGGATGTGTAGTCCCCTATTGCTGCGATATCTCTTTGCATAGACTTGAGTACACTTTGCATGTCCCTTGTAAAGGAAGCCATTAGCTCTGCCATGAGTTTCCTCATAGTATATTCTGTCAGTGGCTCTGAGGAATGTTCACCAGGATCCTGGTTGTCTCTCCCTGTGCTACAGCCTGAGGCCTGTGAGCCTTCTGTGTGTGGGGGGGGGGAGAAGCCTGGGGTTGGATTTCAAAATTCAAGGCCGACTTCGCCTCCCCCGGCTGCTCCCCATTGTTCTGGTCTGATTCATCCTTATCTTGCACTGACAATCGGCAGTGCCCCCCACAGTGGTCTTTGATTGTGACTCATTCTGCCTGTAGCTTCTGACTCACTCAGCCTGCGGGGAAGGGGGTGGGGGGGGGTAGTATTCTTAGATGCTGTCAGGCCATGCTGTGATCTTCCAGCACCATCTTGGAATCCATCTGCTGTTGGATAGAATTGGGTAAGCTTTAAGGGGCTTTTCCTCCCTCTGCCACGGCCGCGCCGTACCTCCTTCATACCCCTGCTTTCCTGGGGTCTTTAGCCTCCAAATAGGACTCGAGCTAGCTCAAATGAATGCTTTGTGCCGCTGTATGGAGCCGGTAAGCACAGGAGCAGAGTTACTGTGCTTCTGTCTCCATGTGCTGCTGGCCACGCCCCCATAAAAGATAATTTTGGCAAAAAAGTCATGCTTTATTTTAAATATTTTCTTTTACATTTAATCCCCTTCTAATATTGTTTTACAATTAGCAGCATCATACAGTCATCTTATCCAACATCTTTTAGTAATGTCCCCCATCCTGTGGTAATGTCGCATCCTGTAGTAATGTCCCGTTTGTGTCCTGTATAATATGCACATCCTTCTGTCCTGTAGTAATGTCTCCCATCCTTGTGCCCTGTAGTTTTGTGCCCATCCTTGTAGTATTGTCCATACTTGTGCCCTGTAGTATTGTGCTCATCCCTGTGCCCTGTAGTATTCTGCCCATCCTTGTAGTATTGTGCCCATCCTTGTAGTATTGTCTATCCTTGTGCCTTGTAGTACTATGCCCATCCTTGTAGTATTGTGTCCATCCTCATGCCCATCCTTGTAGTATTGTGCCCATCCTTGTAGTATTGTGCCCATCCTTGTGCCCTCATCCTTGTCCCCTATTATACCGCTCTTCACAAACGCCAAAAAAAAAAACCAAACTTCTCACCTTTCCTCCCTTTTCCCTCAGGGCTGCGTGCGAATTAGTGTTTGCAGCGTTTTGGAGGCAGTATGTTTCAGCTGCATCCAGAGCACTGGGTTGTACAGTACAAGCAGAGGGGATTTCTAGAAATTCCATCCACTGTGCGTGTGCGGCCCTCAGCAAACATTGACCTGCGGTGCGGCTTTTAGAGTCGCAAGTGTCATCTGTACTGAGAATATAGCGAGGAGACCGCAGCGGCCCGAACTCAGATCGTGGGCACTAGCATCTGCGGTCTCCTGTATTCTCCTGCGGAGGAGACTCACAGCCCTGCAGTCAGGACCCGCCGCATCCAGGACACAGCGTGTCCTGATCGTGGGCACATACCTGCTTTTTGCAGCCCGCAGATCCGTGACGATCGCAGGTCTATGCTGGGCGCCGGCAGGCACGATTTTATAGTACTGTTGAATCATTTGCGGTGCCGCGCAGAGGAGCTCTTAGCACTATACCAATGGCTTCCGCCAGCCAATCAGATGCAAGGAGGTGACCTCATACAGCGACATCACTGTTTGCATCTGATTGGCTGCATCATCCATCGGTGTAGTGCAGACAGCTCCTCTGCGCCTGCCTGCCGTCTCCCGACATAGAGCTGCGATCGTCACGGGGTCTGTGGGCCGCAAAAAATCAGCCTCATGGGCCGCATGCGTCCTCTGGTCTAAGGTGTCCACACATCTATGTAAATCCTTGAGGTTTCTAGTTTCCAAAATGGGTTTACTTGTGGGGGTTTCCACTGTTTATTCAAATGAGGAGATCTCCAAATGTGACAGGTGTCCGCTAATGATTCCTGTCAATTTTGCATTCAAAACGTGCAATGGCGCTCCTTCCCTTCCAAGCTCTACCGAGAGCCAAAACAGTAGTTTTCCATCTCATATTGAGTATCGTGTGAAATTGCACAACAAACTGTACAATGCATTTTCTCCTGTTACCCATGTGAAAATGCAAAATTTGGTACTAAAATAACATTTTTGTGGGAAAAAGTTACATTTTATTTTTTCCTTCCATATTGCTTTAGTTCCTGTGAAGCACGTAAAAGGTTAATAAACTTCTTGAATATGGTTTTGAGCAGTTTGAGAGCTGCACTTTTTAGAATGGTGATGTTTTTAAAGTAGACATGTGGTAAATGGTATAAAGGGTAAAGGTATAAAATTTCAAAATTTGAAAATTGCTAAATTTCTTATTTTCGCTAAATTTCCAACATTTTCACAAAAACACGAAAATGTCACCCTAAAATTACCATTTACATGAAGCACAATACGTCACAAAAAAAAGAATCACTGAGATCCGCTGAAGTGTTGCAGTTATTAACTCATAAAGTGACGCTGGTCAGAATTAAAAAAAAAAATAAATTGGCCTTGTCATGAAGAGGAAAACAGACTAGGTGGTGAAGGGGTTACAATAGCCAATTTCTGTGAGACCTGCAGTATCAAATTGGATTCCTGATGGAGACTGTAATCTGTTGTCGACCAGTAATCTGAGACTGAATTTTCAGGGTGTGAGGTTCCCAGGGGATCACTATCTGTCGGCATTCCTCATCTGTCCTGGGGCATCTTTGTGGGGGTTCATTCTCACTAGAGGAGGTAGCGGAGGAGCTGGAAATAGAGGAATGTTGTATCCTCATCCTCAGATTGTCAGACGCATGCGTTTGCCTCAGCTGAATACGCTATTGGGGATGAATGGCACGTTATTCTTTTACATGGGTTTTTGTGTGTTTGTAGCGTTTTCACATGTGTTGTGTAACCAAATTTTATTCAGATGTGTTTTGTTGTATAGTAGAGAATAGAAGAAAAAAGAATGAGAAAAAAATTAAAAGAAAAGAATAGAAATGAAAAATAAATGAGAACATCAAATTATAAAATGCTGTAATAGAATGTGAATAAATATTGTTATTGACCTCCTGCAACTGACCTGCTCGAAGTGTAAATCTATAGAGCATTAGAAAAAAATCTGTAATAGAATAATTCCTACAGAGATTTGATAGTAAATTGCTAAACTAAGCTAAAATGTAAAAAAATGACTGAACGCCTGCTACTGACACTGTGTAATAGGAAAAACGTGTTATAATTGCGCTAAAAATGTCCACTAAATTTGTAAAGCTACACTAATTATAGTGAAGAAGGCGGACTTCAGTAAAGACAGTTACTGAGCGCCCGCAACTGGCACAAAGGGGAGGTTCACACCACTGTTTTCTTCACATCCGAGAAAACCGGTCCAATGCGATTGAAAAGGGTGGCATCAGTTTTTCCTCCCCAAACTTGTCCATTCTGTCAGTCATCAAAAATCGGTCAGATGTCATCGAAATACGGTTCTGAATTTTGTCACGGACTTGCATTGCTGATTTTGACCCGACACCGATTTTTTCCGAAAATATCAAAGGTGGTAATAATATTTATTCACTTATACAAAGCCATTAATTCCACAGAGCTTTACATGGATCAGTAACACTGTCCCCATTGAGCCCAATCTAAATTACCTGTCAGTATGTCTATGGAGTGTGGGAGAAAACTCACAAACTCGGGGAGAACATACAAACTTCTTGCAAATATTTTCCTTGATGTGATTTAAATTCAGGACCCAAGCGCTGTAAGATCGCAGTGCTAACCACTGAGCCACTGTGCCGCTCTTTATACCAGTGCTATCCGTGAGAAAGTTCTGTGAAAGTTTTTTATTGTAGTTCATGTTTTACATGCCTGTACTAATGTGTTTTTTTTTTCTATTTACAGTGACGCCTGGTTTGCAAACCATCATCGCGTTACCCGCAAAGAGGTTTGATTGATTACATATGTGACTTTATATTTTATTTATAAAGAATATTTTATACCACAGGGACGTGCTAACATGCTATTCAATGCCCAGTCTCAGCATCATCACCAGCAGTGACACGCGTACCTGTCCGTTGCTACAACCTCAGAAACCCGGCAGTGCGCATGATCAGATGTCTCCGTCACTTCGTCGGTCATGCATACTTGACCTCTCTGAAGCCAGAACGCGTACACTGGCTTCATAGTGCACATGACCGGAAGTTCGGTGACTTGATCATGCGCAGTGCCTGGCATTTGAGGCTGCAGCAACCGATACATGTACGTGTGTCACCACTGGTGATGACCGTGGCAGTGGGCATTGAATAGCATGTTAGCACGCTCCTGTGGGCATGCTACCATGCTAAAAGGGCGGAATGAGCGCAGGAACTAACACCCTTGCGCACTAGTGCCTGCGCTCATTAGCATATCATAGAGGATCTTTAGAAATACTTTTTCTAAAGATCCCTTTACTGTATATATCCTAGAATAAGCTGGGACTGCTAGGCAGGGATTAGCAATATGCACCCAGAACTGCTCGTGGTTCTGGGTGCATATTGCTAGGTAGGGATTATCAATATGTACCCAGAAATGCTCATGGGTCTGGATGCATATTGCACCTAATAGGTTTCCTTTAAAAAGAATTGGTCCTAGCACAGATCCCTGTGGTCCTCACTGCTAACTATAGCCCATTTAGAGAATGTACCATTTACTCTTTGTTTCCTAACTTTTAGCCAATTCCTTAAATCATTGCCCATCTGCTTATAGTTTTCCTAGTTTTTGCTTCTGGAGCTTCATTACAAGAATATCATGTGGCACAGCATCAAATGCCTTTGTAAAGTCCAAGTAAAGGGGGTGTTACACGCAGCGATATCGCTGGTGAAAGCACCCGCCCCTGTTATTTGTGAGTCACGGGCAAATTGCTGCCCGTGGCGCACAATATCGTTAGGAGCCGTCACACGGATTTACCTGCCTAGCGACATCGCTGTTGCCGGCGAACCGCCTCCTTTCTAAGGGAGCGGTTCGTGCGGCATCACTAGGCGGCCACCCAATAGAAGTGGAGGGGCGGAGATGAGCGGGACGTAACATCCCGCCCACCACCTTCCTTCCGCATTGCGGGCGGCCGCAGGTAAGCTGCAGTTCATCGTTCCCGAGGTGTCACACGTAGCGATGTGTGCTGCCTCAGGAACGACGAACAACCTGCGTGCTCAACAATCAGCGATGTTTTTTTTTAAAAGGAACGATGTGTCAACGATGGACGATAAGGTGAGTATTTTCCATCGTTAACGGTCGTTCCTTGCTGTCACACGCAACAACGTCACTAACGATGCCTGATGTGCGTCACGGAATCCATAACCCCTGCGATATATCGATAGATAAGTCGCTGCGTGTGACGGGGCCTTAAATCGTATCAGCTGCATTACCAATATCCAGAATTACACTTGCCTCCTCATAGAAAACCAACATGTTGGTTAGATACGACTTATCGTTCATGAATCCATGCTGGTTATCATGAAGAAACAGCAATTCAGGAATTGGGTTTTTTTTGTTTTGTTTTTTTTAAATGTTGTTCACCGTGTGGTAATATTAAGACAGTTTTATTCTTCAGGTCCATACGATTACATCCATATCACATTTATGTCGTTTTTTTGTGTATTGTCGCTTTTATAAACCTAAACGTAATAGGATATGTTTGAATCCAAAACAAAATCCAGAAATGACATAGAAAAATCCCAATAAAGCAGATACACTTTAAAACCAATTTTTACTAGATATGAATTAAAATAGACAATAACAAGATTGTGATAAACCAAGTGATTAAAACACTTTCCTTATGATGACCCTAAGAAGCTGATATACCTGCCTAACAAAGGAGGATTTAAACCCTAAGGCCCTCTTCACACGTCAGTGATTCTGGTACGTTTGTGCTTTTTTTTTTTATACGTACCAGAATCACTGACATACGCAGAGCCATTATAATCAATGGGTCTGCTCACACATCAGTAATTTTTCACTGAACATGTCTCGGTGAAGCGAATACGCGTGTCCGTTATTCTGCACGGAGACAAGTCCATTTTTTTCTGGCATCACTGATGACCCACGGACCACACTATGGTGTGATCCGTGTGTAATCCGTGAAACACGTACCAGAAAAACACTGACATATAAAATAATAAACATTTTCAACTAACCTTTCCAGCGATTCGCTGTGCAGCCTCCGCTTTCTGCAGCTCCTTCCCAGTTTATGAATATTCATGAAAGCAGGAACAGCTGACCCGGAAGTAGCTGCAGAGAGCGGTGGGCGGACACTGCAGAGCCAAGGAGTTCAGCACCATGGACAGCAGGAGCGAAGGCAGGTGAGTAATGTCCATTTGCAATCACGGATCACGGATTGCACATGGACAACCCACGTGTGCCGTGAATCACGGAACACGGAGGTACATGTGCGTGTTTTACAAGTCAGTGAAGAACGGCGGCTGCCCCTCGCTCACCCTAAACAAATTCTACCACTTCTTAAATAGTAAAATAGGGCAGGTAGAAATAATGTAGATAGTTATAAGTTACTTAGCTTGGTCAGTGGAGGTAACTTGCATTACATCAATAACATTTATCTATATATATATCTCGGCCTCCTGATGAACCCATGAAGGAGGAAATGCATTGGAGCGTCACACCAGTTTACCTGCACTGACCAAGCTAAGTAACTTAAAACTACCAAACTTATTTCTACCTGCGCTATTTACTATTTAAGAAGTGGTAGAATGGAGGCGTGTCCTGGACATGGCAGCGTGAGGACATGCTTCACTGGAGCTCCCGCACCCGACAGCCTAAGGGCAGTTTCACATCACCGTTTTCCTGCCGCATTGCCAGATCCGGCCTAAGTGTAGTACAGTTCAATACAGTTCACAGACAGTGCGGCAAGCCCCGGTCACATGCTGTCACAAGCTCCGGTCACATAACCGCATGTGCCCGGAGCTTGCCAGTGAACTGTATTGAACTGTACTACACTTATGCCGGATCTGGCAGTGCGGCAGCAAAACGCTGATGTGAAACCAGCGTAATACCCCTCTCCCGCCGAGCCCTCCGGACCGGATATGTCCCCCAAGAAGAAGCTGATATAAACGCTTACCCCGGCGCCAGCAGCGTTGAGTCTAAAGTCCCCCAGGAGCTTGACGCGCTTCCTCGCGGTTCTGGCCTCGGGATACTGTTAGGGCCAGGTGGAAGGGCAGACCCAGGAGGTGGATCCACTGGGCCGAACTCCTAGATGATGGTAAGGGGTCCGGTAGCTGGAGCACTACAGGTAGCAGGGCAGTCCGTGCACAAGAGTATAATAGAGAAGTCCCTGGGACCACGGAGTCACTGATGGTAGTCCGGGTGACGGAGCTCAGGTTCGGAAGCCGAGATGATGTCAGGCGGAGTCCGGAACCGTTGGAGCGAGATGACGGGTCACCACAGGGGTCAGAGATGGTACGGACTGTCAGGATGGCAGATAGGCAGCGTTCGGAGTGCGGGATGCGGCAGGACCGGATGGCGAGGCAGGATCAGCTCTAGAAGAGAGATACGTGAGTATGGCACAGAGACACAAGGAGACCTGACTCCTAGCTTGGGAAACACGAAGATCAGGCCCCGCCCCCTTGGACATTGCACCCCTTTATACCCCGTACCTGTGTGCTACATTTCCTGTCAGTGGACACTGGCCCTTTAAGAAAGGGTCAGTGACCGCGCGCGCGCCCTAATGCGCATGCGCGCGGCCCGGGTGCCAGAAGCCAGGGCAGGAAGCTGAGAGGAGGACGCAGCAGAGCCGGGCTGGGGCTGGGAAGCCGACGGGCGCCGGGAGCGGGGACCAGGAGGCCTGGGAAGCGCGGGCGATGGAGGCTGGAGAGCGGGGAGCGTGGCAGGTGAGCCGGGAAGCGGAGCAGAGGACCCGGGGAGCGTGACAGTACCCCCCCCCACGCCCCCCTCCCCGCAACCGGGACAGGAAGGCACGGATCAAAGGAGTACCCACATTCTCCCGGGGTTCCCAGGACCTATCCTCAGGACCATAGCCAGCCCAGTCCACCAGGAAGAACTGTCGGCCCCGTACAGTTTTCATGGCCACGATATCCCTTACCGCATAGATGTCGTCATCGGCAATAGGAGGAGGAGCCGAACTGGCAGCAGCGGAGAAGGGACCAAGGACAACCGGCTTGAGCAGGGAGACGTGGAAGGAGTTGGGTATCCTCATCGTGGCCGGGAGCTGTAGCTTGTAGGAGACCTCATTGATCTTGCGGAGGACTTTAAACGGCCCGATGTAGCGAGGACCCAGCTTGTAGGATGGTATCTTCAATCGGACGTACTTGGAAGCAAGCCAGACTAGATCTCCAGGAGAGAAACACGGAGGATCCAGACGTCTCTTGTCTGCATGTCTCTTCATCCGCAGGGAAGCACGCCCAAGGGACGCCTTGACAGAGTCCCAAATGGTTGCAAAGTCACGGGCTACAGCATCAGCAGCAGGGACATCCGAAGAAGGAGATACAGGCAATGGGACGGAGGGCTGAAGTCCGTAAACGACATGAAAGGGAGAGCTGGAGGAGGACTCACTGACGTGGTGGTTATGGGAGAATTCAGCCCAAGGAAGAAGCGTGGACCAGTCGTCGTGATGGGCGTTGACGTAGTGTCGTAAGAAGGAGGTCAAGATTTGGTTGACCCTTTCCACTTGGCCATTAGACTGAGGATGGTAGGCAGAAGAAAAGTCCAGAGTCACTCCCAGATGTTTGCAGAGAGCCCTCCAGAAGCGGGAGGTGAACTGAGTTCCTCTGTCGGACACGATGTGTGATGGAAAGCCATGCAAGCGGAAGATGTGATGTATATAGGCATCCGCGAGTTCCTGAGCAGAGGGCAGTCCAGCCATAGGGACGAAATGAGCCATTTTAGAGAACCGGTCCACCACGACCCATATGACTGTGTGTCCGGAGGACAATGGCAAGTCCGTAATAAAGTCCATTGCAATGTGTTGCCAGGGAACTGAGGGTATAGGCAGAGGCAGAAGACGGCCATATGGCAGGTGTTTGGGCGTCTTGTTCCTGGCACAAGAGGAGCAGGCAGAGACAAAAGCAGCGACGTCCGTGCGAAGGGATGGCCACCAGTAATGACGTACAATCGCACTCCATGTTTTCTTTTGACCAGCATGACCGGCTGTTTTCGAGGCATGGCCCCAGTGTAACACTTTTTGCCTGTCAGTCTCAGAGACATAGGTTTTCCCGGGCGGTATCTGGGCCAGGGTGACAGGAGCCACTGGAATGATTTTACTAGGACAGATGATGGGCTGTGATGTCTCCTCCTCCTGCTCCATGGGCATGAAAGACCTGGACAAGGCATCAGCGCGTACATTCTTGTCCGCGGGTCGGAAATGGAGCTGGAAATCGAACCTGGCAAAGAACAAGGACCACCTGGCTTGCCGTGGGTTCAGTCGCTGAGCGGACCGCAGGTATTCCAGGTTCTTGTGGTCCGTGTAAATGATTACGGGGTACACTGCTCCTTCCAGAAGGTAGCGCCATTCCTCCAGAGCCAGTTTTACTGCCAATAGCTCTCGGTCACCGATGGTGTAGTTGCGTTCAGGCGCTGAGAAGCTCTTGGAGAAGAAACCGCAAGTCACCATCTTCCCGGAGGAGGACTTCTGCATGAGCACTGCTCCGGCTCCCGAGGAGGAGGCATCCACCTCCAAGGTGAACTGGCGGTTTAACTCCGGACGGTGGAGCACAGGAGAGGAGGCAAATGCCCGCTTCAGGGAGCCAAACGCGGCGTCGGCCGCAGGTGACCAGTCCTTTGGATTAGCCTCCTTCTTGGTCAAGGCGGAGAGAGGAGCGGTCAGAGCAGAGAAGTGAGGGATGAACTGGCGGTAGTAGTTGGCGAATCCCAGAAAGCGTTGGATTGCCTTCAGTCCAGAAGGAGGAGGCCAGTTGAGAATGGAGGAGACCTTCTTTGGATCCATCTGCAGTCCGGTATCGGAGATGATGTAACCCAGGAAGGGGAGAGAAGACTGCTCAAAGACACACTTCTCATACTTAGCGTACAGACGATTCTCTCTCAGTCTTTGTAGAACTAGCTGCACGTTCTCTCTGTGGGTCTGGAGATCCGGAGAGAAGACAAGGATATCATCCAGATACACCACCACACAGACATAGAGAAGGTCCCGGAAAACGTCGTTCACCAATTCCTGAAAGACTGCTGGTGCGTTACACAGGCCGAAGGGCATTATGCAGTATTCATAGTGCCCATCGCGAGTATTGAACGCGGTCTTCCATTCGTCCCCAGAGCGGATGCGGACCAGGTTGTAGGCACCTCGAAGGTCCAATTTGGTGAACACACGAGCTCCTCTAAGCCGGTCAAACAATTCGGGGATGAGCGGCAGAGGGTACTTGTTTTTTACGGTGATTTGGTTCAATCCCCGGTAGTCTATACATGGGCGTAGGTCGCCCTCTTTCTTCTTAATGAAGAAGAAGCCTGCTCCAGCAGGAGAGGAGGATCTCCGAATGAATCCCCTTGCCAGGCTCTCTGTGATGTAAGTAGACATGGCCCTTGTTTCGGCTGGAGATAATGGATATATCCGTCCTCGAGGTGGTGTTGTTCCCGGGAGCAGGTCGATGGCACAATCGTACGGACGATGTGGCGGAAGTACCTCAGATTCCTTTTTATCAAAGACGTCCGCGAAGGACCAATAGGCCGAGGGCAGTCCCGGTAGGTTCTCTGGAACCGGAGGTCGTCGGATGGGTTGTATGGTCTTCAGACACTTCTCCTGGCACGAAGAGCCCCATCGGGTGATTTCACCAGTGCCCCAGGTGACTGATGGCTCGTGTGTCCGTAACCAGGGAAGTCCCAGCAGGATTTGATGGGACATGTGTGGAAGGACGTAGAGAGCGATGTTCTCGGTGTGCAGGGCACCGATACGTAGTTCCACCGGCTTGGTGATCCAGGAGATGGTGTCAGAGAGGGGTCTCCCATCCACAGAGGCAATCACGAGAGGTTTGTCGAGTGGAGTGACAGGCACCTGGTACTTGTCCACCGTGGCTTGCTGGATGAAATTGCCTGCTGCCCCAGAATCGAGGTACGCCTCGGCCGTGAACCGCGTCTCTCCCGTTGACACTTGTACAGTCCACATAACCGGGTCTGAGAGAGTCCCAGCACCTAGGGTGGCCTCTCCTACCAACCCTAGGCTTTGGAGTTTCCCGGCCTCTCTGGGCAGGAGCGTAGCAGGTGTGTGCCCTCTCCGCAGTAGAAGCAGAGGCCCTTGGCGAGCCGCTCTGCTCGACGTTGTTCAGACTGCCGCACACGGTCGACCTGCATGGGCTCATGGACGGAGACACCAGATGCCGTTGACTGGAGAATGGCGGACTTCTGCGGAGGAGAGGAATGCCGTACCGGACGTCTCTCACGGGACACCTCTTTAGATCGCTCCTGAAAGTGGATGTCCACTCGAGTCGCTAGGGTAATCAGGGCATCCAGGGTGGATGGTACGTCACGACCAGCCAGCTCATCTTTAATTCGACCCGAGAGTCCTTCCCAGAAGGCGGCAGTTAGGGCCTTGTTGTTCCAGCCAAGTTCCGAAGCCAAGGTGCGAAAACGGATTGCGTATTGACCCACCGTCAGAGTCCCCTGACGTAACCGGAGAAGAGATGAGGCAGACGCGGAGGCGCGTCCGGGCTCGTCAAAGGTGCCACGGAATGCCTGCAGAAACTCCTGGATGTTCGTGGTCACAGGATCCTCCTTCTCCCACAAGGGGTTCATCCACGCCAGTGCCTCACCCTCTAGATGGGACATGATGAAGGCGACCTTGGCTTGGTCGGAGGCAAACAAATGCGGCAGCTGCGTGAAATGGAGGGAGCATTGGTTTATGAAACCCTTGCAGGTCTTGGGATCTCCGGCGTACCGGGGTGGTGAAGCCAAACGAAGTCTGGAAGCATCCGAAGAGGCTGCCACGGGGGCTGGAGCCGTGGATTGGCTAGTGGAAGCCCGAGATGCTGAAGATGTAATTTACGCTTGTAGCGTGTTAAGGCGGGCGTCCACCGAAGTCATGAAGTTCAGCATGCGGGTCTGGGTCTCACGCTGGCGTTGGAGTTCCTCCTGCAAGGCCGCTAGTGCTTCAGCGGGATCCATGGCCTGATCTTACTGTTAGGGCCAGGTGGAAGGGCAGACCCAGGAGGTGGATCCACTGGGCCGAACTCCTAGATGATGGTAAGGGGTCCGGTAGCTGGAGCACTACAGGTAGCAGGGCAGTCCGTGCACAAGAGTATAATAGAGAAGTCCCTGGGACCACGGAGTCACTGATGGTAGTCCGGGTGACGGAGCTCAGGTTCGGAAGCCGAGATGATGTCAGGCGGAGTCCGGAACCGTTGGAGCGAGATGACGGGTCACCACAGGGGTCAGAGATGGTACGGACTGTCAGGATGGCAGATAGGCAGCGTTCGGAGTGCGGGATGCGGCAGGACCGGATGGCGAGGCAGGATCAGCTCTAGAAGAGAGATACGTGAGTATGGCACAGAGACACAAGGAGACCTGACTCCTAGCTTGGGAAACACGAAGATCAGGCCCCGCCCCCTTGGACATTGCACCCCTTTATACCCCGTACCTGTGTGCTACATTTCCTGTCAGTGGACACTGGCCCTTTAAGAAAGGGTCAGTGACCGCGCGCGCGCCCTAATGCGCATGCGCGCGGCCCGGGTGCCAGAAGCCAGGGCAGGAAGCTGAGAGGAGGACGCAGCAGAGCCGGGCTGGGGCTGGGAAGCCGACGGGCGCCGGGAGCGGGGACCAGGAGGCCTGGGAAGCGCGGGCGATGGAGGCTGGAGAGCGGGGAGCGTGGCAGGTGAGCCGGGAAGCGGAGCAGAGGACCCGGGGAGCGTGACAGTACCCCCCCCCCCCCACGCCCCCCTCCCCGCAACCGGGACAGGAAGGCACGGATCAAAGGAGTACCCACATTCTCCCGGGGTTCCCAGGACCTATCCTCAGGACCATAGCCAGCCCAGTCCACCAGGAAGAACTGTCGGCCCCGTACAGTTTTCATGGCCACGATATCCCTTACCGCATAGATGTCGTCATCGGCAATAGGAGGAGGAGCCGAACTGGCAGCAGCGGAGAAGGGACCAAGGACAACCGGCTTGAGCAGGGAGACGTGGAAGGAGTTGGGTATCCTCATCGTGGCCGGGAGCTGTAGCTTGTAGGAGACCTCATTGATCTTGCGGAGGACTTTAAACGGCCCGATGTAGCGAGGACCCAGCTTGTAGGATGGTATCTTCAATCGGACGTACTTGGAAGCAAGCCAGACTAGATCTCCAGGAGAGAAACACGGAGGATCCAGACGTCTCTTGTCTGCATGTCTCTTCATCCGCAGGGAAGCACGCCCAAGGGACGCCTTGACAGAGTCCCAAATGGTTGCAAAGTCACGGGCTACAGCATCAGCAGCAGGGACATCCGAAGAAGGAGATACAGGCAATGGGACGGAGGGCTGAAGTCCGTAAACGACATGAAAGGGAGAGCTGGAGGAGGACTCACTGACGTGGTGGTTATGGGAGAATTCAGCCCAAGGAAGAAGCGTGGACCAGTCGTCGTGATGGGCGTTGACGTAGTGTCGTAAGAAGGAGGTCAAGATTTGGTTGACCCTTTCCACTTGGCCATTAGACTGAGGATGGTAGGCAGAAGAAAAGTCCAGAGTCACTCCCAGATGTTTGCAGAGAGCCCTCCAGAAGCGGGAGGTGAACTGAGTTCCTCTGTCGGACACGATGTGTGATGGAAAGCCATGCAAGCGGAAGATGTGATGTATATAGGCATCCGCGAGTTCCTGAGCAGAGGGCAGTCCAGCCATAGGGACGAAATGAGCCATTTTAGAGAACCGGTCCACCACGACCCATATGACTGTGTGTCCGGAGGACAATGGCAAGTCCGTAATAAAGTCCATTGCAATGTGTTGCCAGGGAACTGAGGGTATAGGCAGAGGCAGAAGACGGCCATATGGCAGGTGTTTGGGCGTCTTGTTCCTGGCACAAGAGGAGCAGGCAGAGACAAAAGCAGCGACGTCCGTGCGAAGGGATGGCCACCAGTAATGACGTACAATCGCACTCCATGTTTTCTTTTGACCAGCATGACCGGCTGTTTTCGAGGCATGGCCCCAGTGTAACACTTTTTGCCTGTCAGTCTCAGAGACATAGGTTTTCCCGGGCGGTATCTGGGCCAGGGTGACAGGAGCCACTGGAATGATTTTACTAGGACAGATGATGGGCTGTGATGTCTCCTCCTCCTGCTCCATGGGCATGAAAGACCTGGACAAGGCATCAGCGCGTACATTCTTGTCCGCGGGTCGGAAATGGAGCTGGAAATCGAACCTGGCAAAGAACAAGGACCACCTGGCTTGCCGTGGGTTCAGTCGCTGAGCGGACCGCAGGTATTCCAGGTTCTTGTGGTCCGTGTAAATGATTACGGGGTACACTGCTCCTTCCAGAAGGTAGCGCCATTCCTCCAGAGCCAGTTTTACTGCCAATAGCTCTCGGTCACCGATGGTGTAGTTGCGTTCAGGCGCTGAGAAGCTCTTGGAGAAGAAACCGCAAGTCACCATCTTCCCGGAGGAGGACTTCTGCATGAGCACTGCTCCGGCTCCCGAGGAGGAGGCATCCACCTCCAAGGTGAACTGGCGGTTTAACTCCGGACGGTGGAGCACAGGAGAGGAGGCAAATGCCCGCTTCAGGGAGCCAAACGCGGCGTCGGCCGCAGGTGACCAGTCCTTTGGATTAGCCTCCTTCTTGGTCAAGGCGGAGAGAGGAGCGGTCAGAGCAGAGAAGTGAGGGATGAACTGGCGGTAGTAGTTGGCGAATCCCAGAAAGCGTTGGATTGCCTTCAGTCCAGAAGGAGGAGGCCAGTTGAGAATGGAGGAGACCTTCTTTGGATCCATCTGCAGTCCGGTATCGGAGATGATGTAACCCAGGAAGGGGAGAGAAGACTGCTCAAAGACACACTTCTCATACTTAGCGTACAGACGATTCTCTCTCAGTCTTTGTAGAACTAGCTGCACGTTCTCTCTGTGGGTCTGGAGATCCGGAGAGAAGACAAGGATATCATCCAGATACACCACCACACAGACGTAGAGAAGGTCCCGGAAAACGTCGTTCACCAATTCCTGAAAGACTGCTGGTGCGTTACACAGGCCGAAGGGCATTATGCAGTATTCATAGTGCCCATCGCGAGTATTGAACGCGGTCTTCCATTCGTCCCCAGAGCGGATGCGGACCAGGTTGTAGGCACCTCGAAGGTCCAATTTGGTGAACACACGAGCTCCTCTAAGCCGGTCAAACAATTCGGGGATGAGCGGCAGAGGGTACTTGTTTTTTACGGTGATTTGGTTCAATCCCCGGTAGTCTATACATGGGCGTAGGTCGCCCTCTTTCTTCTTAATGAAGAAGAAGCCTGCTCCAGCAGGAGAGGAGGATCTCCGAATGAATCCCCTTGCCAGGCTCTCTGTGATGTAAGTAGACATGGCCCTTGTTTCGGCTGGAGATAATGGATATATCCGTCCTCGAGGTGGTGTTGTTCCCGGGAGCAGGTCGATGGCACAATCGTACGGACGATGTGGCGGAAGTACCTCAGATTCCTTTTTATCAAAGACGTCTGCGAAGGACCAATAGGCCGAGGGCAGTCCCGGTAGGTTCTCTGGAACCGGAGGTCGTCGGATGGGTTGTATGGTCTTCAGACACTTCTCCTGGCACGAAGAGCCCTATCGGGTGATTTCACCAGTGCCCCAGGTGACTGATGGCTCGTGTGTCCGTAACCAGGGAAGTCCCAGCAGGATTTGATGGGACATGTGTGGAAGGACGTAGAGAGCGATGTTCTCGGTGTGCAGGGCACCGATACGTAGTTCCACCGGCTTGGTGATCCAGGAGATGGTGTCAGAGAGGGGTCTCCCATCCACAGAGGCAATCACGAGAGGTTTGTCGAGTGGAGTGACAGGCACCTGGTACTTGTCCACCGTGGCTTGCTGGATGAAATTGCCTGCTGCCCCAGAATCGAGGTACGCCTCGGCCGTGAACCGCGTCTCTCCCGTTGACACTTGTACAGTCCACATAACCGGGTCTGAGAGAGTCCCAGCACCTAGGGTGGCCTCTCCTACCAACCCTAGGCTTTGGAGTTTCCCGGCCTCTCTGGGCAGGAGCGTAGCAGGTGTGTGCCCTCTCCGCAGTAGAAGCAGAGGCCCTTGGCGAGCCGCTCTGCTCGACGTTGTTCAGACTGCCGCACACGGTCGACCTGCATGGGCTCATGGACGGAGACACCAGATGCCGTTGACTGGAGAATGGCGGACTTCTGCGGAGGAGAGGAATGCCGTACCGGACGTCTCTCACGGGACACCTCTTTAGATCGCTCCTGAAAGTGGATGTCCACTCGAGTCGCTAGGGTAATCAGGGCATCCAGGGTGGATGGTACGTCACGACCAGCCAGCTCATCTTTAATTCGACCCGAGAGTCCTTCCCAGAAGGCGGCAGTTAGGGCCTTGTTGTTCCAGCCAAGTTCCGAAGCCAAGGTGCGAAAACGGATTGCGTATTGACCCACCGTCAGAGTCCCCTGACGTAACCGGAGAAGAGATGAGGCAGACGCGGAGGCGCGTCCGGGCTCGTCAAAGGTGCCACGGAATGCCTGCAGAAACTCCTGGATGTTCGTGGTCACAGGATCCTCCTTCTCCCACAAGGGGTTCATCCACGCCAGTGCCTCACCCTCTAGATGGGACATGATGAAGGCGACCTTGGCTTGGTCGGAGGCAAACAAATGCGGCAGCTGCGTGAAATGGAGGGAGCATTGGTTTATGAAACCCCTGCAGGTCTTGGGATCTCCGGCGTACCGGGGTGGTGAAGCCAAACGAAGTCTGGAAGCATCCGAAGAGGCTGCCACGGGGGCTGGAGCCGTGGATTGGCTAGTGGAAGCCCGAGATGCTGAAGATGTAATTTACGCTTGTAGCGTGTTAAGGCGGGCGTCCACCGAAGTCATGAAGTTCAGCATGCGGGTCTGGGTCTCACGCTGGCGTTGGAGTTCCTCCTGCAAGGCCGCTAGTGCTTCAGCGGGATCCATGGCCTGATCTTACTGTTAGGGCCAGGTGGAAGGGCAGACCCAGGAGGTGGATCCACTGGGCCGAACTCCTAGATGATGCTAAGGGGTCCGGTAGCTGGAGCACTACAGGTAGCAGGGCAGTCCGTGCACAAGAGTATAATAGAGAAGTCCCTGGGACCACGGAGTCACTGATGGTAGTCCGGGTGACGGAGCTCAGGTTCGGAAGCCGAGATGATGTCAGGCGGAGTCCGGAACCGTTGGAGCGAGATGACGGGTCACCACAGGGGTCAGAGATGGTACGGACTGTCAGGATGGCAGATAAGCAGCGGGATGCGGCAGGACCGGATGGCGAGGCAGGATCAGCTCTAGAAGAGAGATACGTGAGTATGGCACAGAGACACAAGGAGACCTGACTCCTAGCTTGGGAAACACGAAGATCAGGCCCCGCCCCCTTGGACATTGCACCCCTTTATACCCCGTACCTGTGTGCTACATTTCCTGTCAGTGGACACTGGCCCTTTAAGAAAGGGTCAGTGACCGCGCGCGCGCCCTAATGCGCATGCGCGCGGCCCGGGTGCCAGAAGCCAGGGCAGGAAGCTGAGAGGAGGACGCAGCAGAGCCGGGCTGGGGCTGGGAAGCCGACGGGCGCCGGGAGCGGGGACCAGGAGGCCTGGGAAGCGCGGGCGATGGAGGCTGGAGAGCGGGGAGCGTAGCAGGTGAGCCGGGAAGCGGAGCAGAGGACCCGGGGAGCGTGACAGATACCCGCGCACGGCTGGAGACAAGATGGCGCTGGCCAGCTCTGTGTGCTCCGGGCAGAACTTCTCGAAACAACAACGGGAGCCTGCACATGTTGTAAGTTGTTGCGGGGCCCAGGGAGTCTCTCCATGTAATAGCCCAGACTGGAGGATGTAAGAGGGACTCAGCCTCAGATACAGGCACCATTTTGGAAATTAGACCGAATTTATGGAGATCAGGGGTGGGGAACCTTTGGCCCGCGGGCCGTATGCGACCCGCAATGAAGTTTTCTGCGGCCTCAGGCAGATTCCTGGGGTCGCAGTGCTCGGGCCGGCTACCGAATCTTGCCGGTGGTCGACGCTTTAAATACACGTCCTGCAAGGATGCGCATTCTGGAGTCACACTTGTGAGTGACTCACATCGCATCACCTGGCATTGCCGCACACTCCCCTGACAGGAGTAAGTCAGCTGCATGTATTTCTATGCAACTGATATGCTCCTGTCTGCCGGAGAGCAGCAGGCCGTGTCGTGTGATGCGATATGCGAGGCTCGCGTGAGTCACACGCAAGTGTGGCTCCAGTCTAGTGTTCACTACTAAACGCGTGAGTACCAGTGCCAGAATGCCCAGGACTTACTTTGAGGGTGGGGTTAGCGTTCTGCGCTCCCATCCCACAGAACACAGAAGACAAGCAGCAGCAGCTTTATGTCTTCCAACGCTGTGCAACCCATAGTACTGTGTGCCCCCTCCCCCAGTGCTGTGTATGTGCACCCCTGTGCCACCCATGGTGCTGTGTGCCCCCTCCTCCAGTGCTGTGTGTGCCCCCCTGTGCTGTGTGCCCTCTCCCCCAGTGCTGTGTGTGTGTGCCACCCATAGTGCTGTGTGCCCCCTCCAGTGCTCTGTGCTACCTTCTAGTGCTATGCGCTGCCCCCAGTCTTGTGCCCCACAGTGATGTCCATGTTCCCCTGTGCTGTCTGTGCCCTCCTAGTGATGTCTGTGCTCCGGAAGTGCTGTCCGTGCCCCCCAGTTCACCCTAGTGATGTGTGTGATGTCTGTTTTACCGCAAGTGTTATACGTTTTCTCCAGTGCCTCCCTAGTGCTGTCCATGCGCCCCAGTGCTATCCGTGCCCTCCTCGTGATGTGCGTGCCCCCCAGTGCTGTCCATGCCCCCCCAATGATGCCTACTCCCCAGTGATATTTGTGCCAACAGTGCTGTCCGTGTCCCCCCAAGTGCTGTCTGTGCCCCTCAGCCATATGCCTCTCAGTGATGTCTGTGTCCCAGTGTCTCTTGTGATGTTTAAGCCCCAGCCCCTCCTGTGATGTGTTATCCCCCAGTGTCTCCTGTGATATATACATGGGGGCATATACATCACTGGATGAGCTGGGGCATATGCATCACAGGAGACACTTGGGTATATACATCACAGGAGGGACTGGAGGTATACACATCACTGTAGGGGCTGGGGCATATACATCACAGGAAGGGCTGGGGCATATACATCACGTTGGAGATGATGGGGGCATATATATCACAGGACGGATGGGGCAAATACATCACATTGGATATGCTGGGGGCATACACATCAAAGGGCACTATCAAATCACTCAAGGTCTAGGGAAATATATATGATTCAAAATAACAAATATTTTTTTCCCCATAAATATTTATTAAATATAAAACCAACAAGTGGTAATCACACTATGGTAAGACAAATTGAAATATTGAATACCAATTTATCCCAGTAAATGGGTTAGGATATCAATTTCTTGACCCTGAATGTCAGGGACAAGGTAAGATATATTTTGTTCTAACAAATTGATACAATTCAAAATAAAGGCACTGTAACGTAAACAAGGAAAAAGACAATCATATATCCCAGAGCAGGACTTAACTTTCTGACTGTAAGATGAATCCAATGCAATACAATTTATACAGCGTGTAGAGCTGCATAAATAGGTATAATAAATATACAGTCCATTGTTCGTCCGAAGATCATATATTACAGATGTCACGTATCCAGGTTATTCCGTTTGTAAACAGTAGCCATCTAAGATGAATGAGGTATGTCTCTGCCTCAACGTGTTTCCCAAGTGAATGGTTCATCAGGAGGCAATTAAAGATTATCCATAGATGTATATCTATGACGCAGTCCCATATATAAGATCAGCGGTGGTGCAGAGAATCCTGGTAGTATGATCCACAGCAGTCAATAAGAGTGTAATCATTATAAGCTTAATATTTTTGGAAGTTGGAGTATTTTTTTTAGATTTGGCTACCTTAGGAGGATATCTGTTTTTGTAGGTAACTATTACTGTGCAGAATTATTAGGCAACTTAATAAAAACCAAATATATTCCCATCTCATTTGTTTATTTTCACCAGGTAAACCAATATAACTCCACAAAATTTAGAAATAAACATTTCTGACATGAAGAAACAAAACCCCCAAAAATTAGTGCACTTTTCTTTATGATGACACTCAACAGCCTACTATCCATAGAATCTATCAGTTGCTTGATCTGTTTACGATCGCAGGAGCCACCACAGCCTCCCAGACACAGATCCGAGAGGTACTGTTTTCCGTCCCTGTAGCTCTCACATTTTATGATGGACCACAGGTTCTCTATGGGGTTTAGATCAGGTGAACAAGGGGGCCATGTCATTATTTTTTCATCTTTTAGACCTTTACTGGCCAGCTACGCTGTGGAGTAGTTGGATGCATGTGATGGAGCATTGTCTTGCATAAAAATCACGTTTTTCTTGAACGATACCGACTTCTTCCTGTACCACTGCTTGAAGAAGTTGTCTTCCAGAAACTGGTAGTAGGTCTGAGAGTTGAGCTTCACTCCATCCTCAATCCGAAAAGGTCCCACAAGTTCATCTTTGATGATACCAGCCCATACTAGTATCCCACCTCCACCTTGCTGGCGTCTGAGTCGAAGTGGAGCTCTCTGCTCTTTACTGATCCAGCCTCTGGCCCATCCATCTGGCCCATCAAGAGACACTCTCACTTCATCAGTCCATAAAACCTTTGAGAAATCAGTCTTAAGATATTTCTTGGCGCAGTCTTGACGTTTTATCTTATGTTTCTTGTTCAAAGGTGGTCCTTTTTCAGCCTTCCTTACCTTGGCCATGTCCCTGAGTATGGCACAACTTGTGCTTTTTGATACTCCAGTAACGTTGCAGCTTTGAAATATGGCCAAACTGGTGGCAAATGGCATCTTGGCAGCTTCACGCTTGATTTTCCTCAATTCATGGGCAGGTATTTTGCGCCTTTTTTGCCCACCACGCTTCTTGTGACCCTGTTGGCTATTTGCCATGAAACGCTTGATTGTTCAGAGATCACACTTCAAAAGTTTGGCAATTTCAAGACTGCTGCATCTCTATGCAAGGCATCTCACAATTTTGGACTTTTTAGAGCCCGTCAAATCTCTCTTCTGACACATTTTGCCAAAGGAAAGGAAGTGGCCGAATAATTAGGCACACCTTATATAAGGTGTTGATGTCATTACACCACACCCCTCCTCATTAGAGAGATGCACATCACCTGATTTACTTAATTGGCAGTTGGCTCTCAAGCCTATACAGCTTGGAGTAGGACATGTATAAAAAGTATCATGTGATCAAAATACTCATTCGCCTAATAATTCTGCACACAGTGTATAAACTGTATACAGCAGTCCCAGCATCTGTTATGTGATATATATGATTTACCAATCTTGTTATCACAAAGAGTTGACTGCACTCCAGGTCGAGACAAACCTGGAAAAGTACCGTATTTTTCGGACCATAAGACGCACTTTTTTTCCCCCAAATGTTGGGGGAAAGTAGGGGGTGCGTCTTATGGTCTGAATATAGGGCTGCGGGGAATGAGGGTGCTGCGGTGGAGCGGGTCATCGTAGCAGCCTGCCGTGACCACGTGGACCCGCTCATTTAATATGCACGCTCATCCTCCCGCCCATCATCTCTCAGCGCTGAAGCCGGCACTGACAGGTGGGCGGGGTGATGGGAAAGGGATAAACAGCCTGCCCGCATGATCACCCCTGGCAACTGCAGCCTGGAGTGATCATGTGTGGCTGTATTCACTGCCCCCCGAACATCATCATCCGTGCGGGGGGCAGTGAATCAGTACACATTACTCACCGTTCCCCTGCAGCATCACGATCTCCTCCTGTCTCCTCCGGTCAGCTGACTTGCGTGGAGACTAGCGGGGCGCACAGCGATGACGTCATCGCTGTGCGCACGTGTCCACACGCAGCCGCCGGCACAGACAGGAGGAGATCGTGATGCTGCAGGGAAACGGGGATGGCTTCACTCAGCGGCGCTGCCGCTGACATAGATGGTAAGAGGAGTGGTGCTGCAGGGAGTGAGGTGAGGTAAGGTAAGTATGAACGTTTATTTATTTTTTTTTTTTATGTGCCACAGGATGCGGCCATACACCAGGATGATGGGGGTATATGAGCAGGATAGGGGTTTATTATGAGCAGCATGGGGAGTATATGAGCAGTACGGGGAGTATATGAGCAGGCTGGGGAGTATATGAGCAGGACATTACCCCATAACAGTGTCAGCAGCAGATCCTCGCCCCATAAGTGTGTCATGACCACATTTTTTGCTTAAAATTTTATTTTCCTATTTTCCTCCTCTAAAACCAGGGTGCGTCTTATGGTCCAGTACGTCTTATAGTCCGAAAAATACGGTAGTTGTGAGAAGAAAAGTTGCATGATCAATATCACCGAAAATTAACCGCCACACCAAAGAGAAGTAGCTTCGGCCACCATAGTAGGGGTGAGTCAATTGCTTGATCAAATATAGCCTGGTAATTTTCCCACAGATAATTTTGTGCGGCCCCTGAAGGTTGATAGAAATTCACAAATGGCCCCTGGTAGTAAAAAGGTTCCTCACTCCTGATCTAGATGGTTGGTGAGCAGCTGCAACACCTGGGGGTATCACAGAATTTTATAACGTTGAGCCGCAAAAATGAAAATTATACATTTTTAACCTCAAAAAATGTTGCTTTAATCCCAAATTTGTCAAATTCACTAGGGTAACCGGAGATAATGAACCATACAATTTGTAGTGAAATTTATCCCGAGTATGCCAGTACCCCATATAAAATACTTCTGAGGCAGAGTACAAAACAAAGAAATGAAGGAGCGCCATATTGGCGTACAGATTTAGTTGGAATGGTGTGGGCATGCCAATTTCCCATTGGCAGAGCCCCTGAGGTGCCAGAGCAGCAGAAACCTTCCACAAGTGACCCTATTTTACTAACTGCACTCCTTAATGAATTCATCCAGGGGTGCAGCAAGCATATTGATACTACAGGTGTCACAAAATTGTATCCTATTATGGACAGTGAACAAAAAATAATTACATTTTTACCACTAAAATGTTGTTCTAAACCCCGATTTCCAATTTCCACAAGGGGAACAGGTAAAAAAAAAGCCCATGTTACCAATTTCTCCTGAACGTGGCAATATTCTCCATTTGACCATGCAGTACTGTTTGGCCGCACCACAGGGCTCGGAGGGGAAAGGGCACCATTTGATATTTGGACCACAGATTTTCCTAGAATAGTTTGTGGACTGCATTTGCAGAGCCCCTAAGTGCCAGAACAGAAGAAATCCCCCTCAAGTGACCAAATTTAGGAAATTACACCCCTCTGAGAATTCATCCATGGGTGTAGTGATTATTTAGTCTCTGGAAAACACCATGGTGTCAAACACAGAGAACGGTGCAGAATTAAAAATTGCAAATAAGCCTATGTGCCCAGTACATGTCACGCTCCCCGGCGCCGACTGTCACTCACTGCTCCGGTCTCCGGTCCTCCTGCCCGCGGCGGCCCCTCTCACTCCCCCCCCGGTGCGTCCTACGTGCCTTCCGTCTGCCGGTCCCGGCGTCTCCCTGCGACCCAGCACTCTCTGCCTGGCTCCCCTGCATCTCCTTCAGCTTCCTCCTCGCTTCCTGCACTGGTCTCCGGCACTCGGGCCTCGCGAATGCACATTAGGGCGCGGGTGCGCTCACTCACCTCTTCTTAAAGGGCCAGCGTCCCGGGAACAGTAAATGACTGATACAGGTACATGGTATATAAGATTTCCCTTTCCAGGTGGGCGGTGCCTGTTCAACGTGTTTCCATAGCTAGGTGTTTAGGTCCCTCTGTGCTTTGTCTCCAGAGTAACACTGTCTCTTCCGCACAGCCCGTCTGCCGCCCTGACCTTGTCCAGATTGCCGATTCACCAGGAAGTGTCACGGTGACTGTCTGCTGTGGATCCCGCCATCATCCGTCAGCCTGATCCCGTCACCGGTCCACGGTTCCACCTGGTAACTTCAGCCTGCACATCTCGCTGGATCCGGATCCCTTCTGCTGTTCCTACTCGGCACCTGAACCCGGTTCCAGTTATCCGTCCTACCTACGGCTCCCTTTGGACTGTAGACATCTCCTGTGCAGACTTTTGAAGGACTCATACTCTGTACCTCCAGTGTTCCGGCTACCGTGCATCTAGGCCCTCTGGTGGGGTGATCGGACAGTCCCTGTATAGAGGTTAGCTCCGGGTTGCCTCTCTGGGGGAGTCCGGTTCACAGTCCCGTTAATCCACCTCCAGGATGTTACAGATTGAACAGGCCATGGATTCCGCAGGAGCACAAGCGTCCCAGCTGGCCGGATTACAACAAGAACTGGTACGACAACGCGAGACCCAATCTCACATGCTGGCCTTCATGTCTTCAGTGGACACCCGTCTGAATAATCTTCAAGCAACAGCCAAGTCCCTGTCGGATCAGAACACGGCAGCAGCTTCCGTAGTGGCTTCCTCTTCAACCTCAAGACTCCGCCTAGCTTCTCCGCCCCGGTACGGCGGGGACCCCAAAGACCTGTAGAGGTTTCCTAAATCAATGCTCACTGCATTTCAAGTTGCTTCCACAACTCTTTGCCTCTGATCAAGCAAAGGTGGCCTTTCTGATGTCCCATCTGGAGGGTGAAGTATTGGCCTGAATAAATCCCTTGTGGGAGAAAGAAGATCCGGTGACTACCGACATCCGGGGATTCCTTGAGGCCTTCCGTAACACCTTTGATGAACCAAGACGTACCTCCACGGCGGCCTCTTCGCTCCTTCGGCTACGCCAAGGAACCCTTTCGGTTGGCCAGTGCGCCATCCGGTTCTGCACGCTTGCCTCTGAGTTAGGATGGAACAACGAAGCATTGACAGCAGCCTTCTGGGAGGGCCTCTCCGGCCACATCAAGGATGAATTGGCTTGTCGTGATGTTCCTCCAATCTTGGATGGTCTGGTCTCAGTTTCCAGGAACGATCCAAGGAAGTATCCCAGGAGAGGCGACCGACACGTCACACCTCTACTCCGCAGAGCTCCACCGTCTCTCAGTCAGTGCCATCCGGCAACTCTACTCCCGAACCTATGCAAATAGATCGTCTGGGACAAGCCGAGCAACGCCGAGCAGAGTGGCTCGCCAAGGGTCTGTGTTTCTACTGTGGAAGCGGTACACACCTGCTTCGTTCCTGTCCCGAGAAGCCGGGAAACTCCAAAGCCTAGGGTTGGTAGGAGAGGCCAGCCTAGGTACCGGAACCCTCTCAGACCCGGTTACGCTGACTGTCGAAGTGACAACGGAGGAGACCCGGTTCACGGCAGAGGCACACCTTGATTCGGGGGCAGCGGGCAATTTCGTCTAACAGGCTACGGTGGACAAATATCGGGTACTCGTCATCCCTCTTTTCAAACCCCTCGTGATCGCCTCCATGGACGGGAAACCCCTATCCGAACCAGTATTGTTTATTACCAAACCCGTGGAACTCCATAATGGCGCTCTGCATACCGAAAAGATTGCTCTATATGTCCTCCCGAAACTGGCTCACTCACTCCTGCTGGGCCAATCCTAGTTAGTACATGATTCCTGTCGTCAGTTGGTGCTCTGGAAACATTACTCGTTGGGGCCCGTTTTGCCACGAGAACTGTCTACAGTCTGTACGGCCCGTCCATCAGTCACCGGCACCGGAGTCCCTACCGGGACTGCCTTCCGGGACTGCCTTCCGCATATTGGTCTTTTGTGGACGTCTTCGACAAGGAGGTAGAGGTATTACCGCCACATCGACCCTACGACTGTGCCATCGACTTGCTGCCGGGCACTACTCCTCCCCATGGATGGATCTATCCCTTGTCCCCTGCCGAGACCCAGGCCATGTTGGATTACATTGCAGATAACCTGGCAAGGGGGTTCATCAGGAGATCCTCGTCTCCTGCAGGAGCCAGGTTTTTCTTCGTCAAGAAGAAAGAAGATGACTTACGCCCTTCCATCGACTACCGGGGCTTGAACCAGATCACAGTAAAAAATAAATATCCTCTACCTCTTGTCCCGGAGCTATTCGATCGGCTCGGGGGGCCCGTATCTCACCAAGCTAGACCATCGCGGAGCTTACAACCTGGTCCGTATTTGCGCTGGAGACTAATGGAAAACGGCATTCAACACCCGTGATGGGCACTACGAATACTGTGTGATGCCCTTTGGTCTCTGTAATGCCCCGGCGGTCTTCCAGGAACTGGTGAACGACGTCTTCAGGGATCTTCTCTACGACTGTGTGGTCGTATATCTGGACGAAATCCTGGTCTATTCCCCGGACTTGCCGACCCACAGAAAAAACGTATGACTCGTTCTGCAAAGGCTTAGGGAGAACTGTCTGTACGCCAAGTACGAAAAATGTGTTTGAACGGACGTCCCTTCCCTTTCTGGACTACGTGATTTCTGACACAGGCTTGCAGATGGATCCCGAGAAGATGTCTTCTATCCTCAAGTGGCCTCCTCCCTCCGGACTGAAAGCCATCCAACGCTTCCTAGGCTTCGCCAATTATTATGGCCAGTTTATGCCTCACTTCTTTGCTCTGACGGCGCCTCTCTCTGCCTTGACCAAGAAGGGGGGCCAACCCAAAAGACTGGTCTCCTGAGGCCGACGACGCTTTCTGTTATCTGAAACGGGCGTTTGCCTCCTCTCCGTTCTCCACAGACCGGAGTTGAACTGACAATTCACCTTGGAGGTGGATGCCTCCTCAGGAGCCGGGGCCCTGCTTATGCAGAAGTCGTCCACCGGGAAGTTGGTCACCTGCGGCTTCTTCTCCAAAATCTTCTCGGCACCCGAACGCAACTAGACCATTGGCGAACGAGAGCTCCTGGCGGTCAAGCTGGCTTTGGAGGAATGGTGTTACCTGTTGGAGGGTGCGGTATTGCCGGTTATCAATTACACCGACCATAAAAACCTGGAGTATCTGCGATCCGCTCGAAGACTGAACCCGCGACAAGCCCGTTGGTCCCTGTTCTTTGTCCAGTTTGACTTCCAACTACATTACCGGCCCGCGGACAAAAACGTGCGGGCTGATGCCTTGTCCCGGTCCTTCGTTCCGGTAGAGCAAGAGGAAAAGACGAACCAGTCCATCATCTGTCCCAGTAAGGTCATCCCGGTGGCTCCCGTCACCCTGGCACAGATACACCCCCTGGGAAGACCTTCGTCATGGAGACCGACAGACTCCTTCAATGGGGTCATTCTTCTAAAGTGGCCGGACACACCGGTCAGAAGAAAACGTGGAGCGCTATCGTCCGTCACTATTGGTGGCCGTCTCTCCGTAAGGATGTCGTCTCCTTTGTCTCCGCTTGTCCATCCTGTGCCCGAAACAAGATGCCGAAACACCTGCCCTATTGCCGTCGCCTGCCTCTACCGATTCCCTCTGTTCCATGGCAACACATTGCCATGGATTTTATCACAGACTTGCCGTTGTCTTCCGGATATATGGTCACTTGGGTCGTGGTGGACCGATTCTCCAAGATGGCTCACTTCGTCCCCGTGGTCGACCTACCCTTTGCTCCGGAGCTCGCCGATGCCTTCATTCAGCATATCTTCCAGCTGCACGGCTTTCCCTTGCATATAGAATAAAGACTGGGGAACTCAGTTCACCTTGCGCTTCTGGAGAGCGCTCTGTAAACATCTGGGAGTGTGTCTCTGGACTTTTTCTCAACTTACCATCCCCAGTCTAATGGCCAAGTCGAACGTGTCAACCAGGTCCTGACTTCCTTTCTTCGACACTACGTCAACATCCATCATGACGACTGGTCCACGCTACTCCCTTGGGCTGAGTTCTCCCATAATCCTCACGTCAGTGTATCCTCCTCCTCCAGCTCTCCCATCTATGTTGTCTACGGTCTTAAGCCTTCCATCCCATTACCAGTATCCTCCACTTCTGATGTTCCCGCTGCAGATGCCCTGTCCAGGGACTTCTCTAATATCTGGAGTTCTGTCAAAACCTCCCTTGAACGTGCTTCTGCCCAGATGAAGAAACATGCGGACAAGAGACGCCTTGACCCTCCTTGCTTCTCTCCTGGGGATTTGGTGTGGCTTGCCTCCAAATACGTCCGGTTGAAGATTCCATCTTACAAGTTGTGTCCGCGGTACATTGGTCCTTTTCAAGGTCGTCAAAAGGATCGACGAGGTCTCCTACAAACTGCAGCTCCCTGCCACAATGCGGATCCCTAACTCCTTCCATGTATCCTTGCTCAAGCCAGTCATCCTCGGTCACTCCTCCTCCTATTGCTGTCGACTATGTGTATGCGGTAAGAGACATAGTGGCCATGATGAGAGTGCGGGGTAAGCAGTTCTTCCTTGTTGATTGGGAGGGCTACGGTCCCGAAGACCGGTCCTGGGAACCCCGGGAGAACATTGCTGCTCCTCTGCTACGCGACTTCTTGTCCCGGTTGCGGGGAGGGGGGCGTGAGGGAGGGGGTACTGTCAGGCTCCGGTCTCTGGTCCTCCTGCCCACGGCGGCCCCTCTCACTCCCCCTCCGGGGGTGCCTGTTCAAAATGTTTCCATAGCTAGGTGTTCAGGTCCCTCTGTGCTTTGTCTCATGAGTAACAATGTCTCTTCCGCACAGCCCGTCTGCCGCCCTGACCTTGTCCAGATTGCCGGTTCCCCAGGAAGTGTCACGGTGACTGTCTGCTGTGGATCCCACCATCATCCGTCAGCCTGATCCAGTCACCGGTCCCCGGTTCCACCTGGTGACTTCAGCCTGCACATCACGCTGGATCCGGATCCCGTCTGCTGTTCCTACTCGGCACCTGAACCCGGTTCCAGTCATCCGTCCTACCTACGGTGCCCTTTGGACTATAGACATCTCCTGTGCAGACTTCTGAAGGACTCATACTCATACTCAAAATCATACTCAGACTCATACTCTGTACCTCCAGTGTTCCGGCTACTGTACATCTAGGCCCTCTGGTGGGGTGATCGGACAGACCCTGTATAGGGCTTAGCTTCGGGTTGCCTCTCTGGGGGAGTCCCGTGCACAGTCCCGTGAATCCACTTCCAGGACGTTACAGTTATTGTAGTGCCCGTACATTATGCTCAGCTCGTGCTTCTATAAACCTGCCCCCGTACACTTAAGTGGGCTCTCATCACTCCAATAATGCCAAACATGTGGACGCTACTGTAGTTTAGACACATTGTGGAGCTCAGAAGAGAGGGTGCCTTTGAATTGAGAGCGCAGATTTTTTTGAGGGCTTTTGTGCTACCAGTAACGTGGAAGCCTGCTATATTTCCGTTAGCTGATGATGGACCTGAGTGGGGACTTGTGTTTTTGTAGGTTGAGTTGAATGCCATTTGGTGAAAATGTTGGTACAGAACATTTTGGATGAGTTCACAGTTATCTTGTGCTCCACGCTGAGCACTTACATCGGGGTTTCCATATACATCTCCAAAATCCGTGATTCAGGTGAAACCCGTGACGCTTCAAATCACTAATGAGGCAGCACACTCGGTTTTCCCAGCTGAAGACACTTGCGTCTCTGCAGCATAAATTGACAGGCTGCATTTAGGAAAGCCGCGCTGCATGTCAGTTTACTCTGAGGAGAAAAAAAGTGAAGTGGGCCTAGGATTACTATCAATCCACTGTGCTTCTACCGCAAAATGCTACGGTTTGGACCCAGCTAAAAGACGCTGCCTCCAATATGCTGCTATTCCTGATTGTGGGCACGCATCCTTACATGTAATCCCAATGCAAATGCTCAGCGTCAAGTGCATGATAAATATGAGCCCCGCTATACTGCGATCTTTTAGAGGCAGAATGAAAAAATCAACAGCAGTTGAAGAATTAGGTATAGGTGATTAGGCAGCTTTATTCCACTGGTCAGTACAATTACAGCAATACCAGGTTTATATTTTTTTTTAGATTTGGCGACTAAACACACTAAAAACACTTTTTACATCATTTTTTTTGCATCACTGGATTTTGAAGGCTATAGTTTTTGTCACTCTTCTGCCATGTGAGGGCTTGTTTTTTGCGGCATGAGTTGAAGTTTTTATTGGTACCATTTTCAGTCACATGAAGGGAATTTTGTTTACTTACCGTAAATTCCTTTTCTTCTAGCTCCAATTGGGAGACCCAGACAATTGGGTGTATAGGCTATGCCTCCGGAGGCCGCACAAAGTATTACACTAAAAGTGTAAAGCCCCTCCCCTTCTGCCTATACACCTCCCGTGCTTCTACGGGCTCCTCAGTTTTGGTGCAAAAGCAAGAAGGAGGAAAAAAATTATAAACTGGTTTAAAGTTAATTCAATCCGAAGGAATATCGGAGAACTGAAACCATTCAACATGAACAACATGTGTACACAAAAAACAGGGGCGGGTGCTGGGTCTCCCAATTGGAGCTAGAAGAAAAGGAATTTACGGTAAGTAAACAAAATTCCCTTCTTCTTTGTCGCTCCTTATTGGGAGACCCAGACAATTGGGACGTCCAAAAGCAGTCCCTGGGTGGGTAAAATAATACCTCAGAATAGAGCCGTAAACGGCTCCGTCCTACCGGTGGGCAACCGCCGCCTGAAGGACTCGCCTACCTAGGCTGGCATCCGCCGAAGCATAGGTATGCACCTGATAGTGTTTCGTGAAAGTGTGCAGGCTCGACCAGGTAGCCGCCTGACACACCTGCTGAGCCGTAGCCTGGTGCCTCAAAGCCCAGGACGTACTCACGGCTCTGGTAGAATGGGCCTTCAGCCCTAAGGGGACCGGAAGCCCAGCAGAACGGTAAGCTTCGAGAATTGGTTCTTTGATCCACCAAGCCAGGGTTGATCTGGAAACCTGTGACCCTTTACGCTGGCCAGCGACAAGGACAAGAGTGCATCCGAGCGGCGCAGGAGCGCCGTACGAGAAATGTAGAGTCTGAGTGCTCTCCCCAGATCTAACAAGTGCAAATCCTTTTCACATTGGTGAATTGGATGAGGGCAAAAAGAGGGTAAGGAGATATCCTGATTGAGATGAAAAGGGGATACCACCTTAGGGAGAAATTCTGGAACCGGACGCAGAACCACCTTGTCCTGGTGAAACCCGGGAAAGGGGCTTTGCATGACAATGCTGCTAGCTCAGACACTCTCCGAAGTGACTGCTACTAGGAAAACCACTTTCTGCGAAAGGCGTGCGAGAGAAATATCCCTCATTGGCTCGAACGGTGGTTTCTGAAGAAACATCAGCACCCTGTTCAGATCCCAGGGTTCCAACGGACGTTTGTAAGGAGGGACGATGTGACAAACCCCCTGCAGGAACGTGCGTACCTGTGGGAGTCTGGCCAGGCGTTTCTGAAAAAACACAGAGAGCGCAGAGACTTGTCCCTTAAGAGAGCCTAGCGACAAACCCTTTTCCAATCTGGATTGAAGAAAGGACAGAAAAGTGGGCAAGGCAAATGGCCAGGGAGAAAAACCCTGAGCAGAGCACCACGACAGGAATATTTTCCACGTCCTGTGGTAGATCTTGGCGGACGTTGGTTTCCTAGCCTGTCTCATTGTGGCAATGACCTCTTGAGACAATCCTGAAGACGCTAGGATTCAGGACTCAATGGCCACACAGTCAGGTTGAGGGCCACAGAATTCAAATGGAAAAACGGCCCTTGAGACAGCAAGTCTGGTCGGTCTGGCAGTGCCCACGGTTGGCCGACCGTGAGATGCCACAGATCCGGGTACCACGACCTCCTCGGCCAGTCTGGAGCGACGAGGATGGTGCGGCGGCAGTCGGCCCTGATCTTGCGTAACACTCTGGGCAACAGTGCCAGAGGGGGAAACACATAAGGAAGCTGAAACTGCGACCAATCCTGAACTAAGGCGTCTGCCGCCAGAGCTCTGTGATCTTGAGATCGAGCCATGAATGTTGGGACCTTGTTGTTGTGCCGTGACACCATTAGGTCGACGTCCGGCACCCCCCGGCGGCAACAGATCTCCTGAAACACGTCCGGGTGAAGGGACCATTTCCCTGCGTCCATGCCCTGGCGACTGAGAAAGTCTGCTTCCCAGTTTTCCACGCCCGGGATGTGAACTGCGGAGATGGTGTAGGCCGTGGCTTCCACCCACATCAAAATCCGCCGGACTTCCTGGAAGGCTTGCCGACTGCGTGTTCCACCTTGGTGGTTGATGTAAGCCACCGCTGTGGAGTTGTCCGACTGAATTCGAATCTGCTTGCTTTCCAGCCACTGCTGGAACGCTTTCAGGGCAAGATACACTGCCCTGATCTCCAGAACATTGATCTGAAGTGAGGACTCTTGCTGAGTCCACGTACCCTGAGCCCTGTGGTGGAGAAAGACTGCTCCCCACCCTGACAGACTCGCGTCCGTCGTGACCACCGCCCAGGATGGGGGTAGGAAGGATTTCCCCCTCGATAATGAGGTGGGAAGAAGCCACCACCGAAGGGAAGCTTTGGTTGCCTGAGAGAGGGAGACGTTCCTGTCTAGGGACGTCGGCATCCTGTCCCATTTGCATAGGATGTCCCAATGAAGAGGACGCAGGTGAAACTGCGCGAAAGGGACTGCCTCCATTGCTGCCACCATCTTCCCCAGGAAGTGCATGAGGCGCCTCAAGGGGTGTGACCGACCTTGAAGGAGAGATTGCACCCCTGTCTGTAGTGAACGCTGTTTGTCCAGCGGAAGCTTCACTATCGCTGGAAGAGTATGAAACTCCATGCCAAGATATGTCAGCGATTGGACCGGTGTCAGATTTGACTTTGGAAAATTGATGATCCACCCGAAACTCTGGAGAGTGTCCAAAGTAACGTTGAGGTTGTGTTGGCATGCCTCTTGAGAGGGTGCCTTGACCAGCAGATCGTCTAAGTAAGGTATCACCGAGTGACCCTGAGAGTGGAGGACCGCAACTACTGTAGCCATGACCTTGGTGAAAACCCTTGGGGCTGTCGCCAGGCCGAACGGCAGTGCCGCGAACTGAAGGTGTTCGTCTCCTATGGCGAAGCGCAGGAAGTGCTGATGCTCTGGAGCAATTGGTACGTGGAGATAAGCATCCTTGATATCGATCGATGCGAGGAAATCTACTTGGGACATTGAGGCGATGACGGAGCGGAGGGATTCCATCCGGAACCGCCTGGTCATTACGTGTTTGTTGAGCAGTTTTAGGTCCAAAACAGGACGGAAGGACCCGTCCTTCTTTGGAACCACAAACAGGTTGGAGTAGAACCGTGACCCTGTTGCTGAAGAGGAACCGGGACCACCACTCCTTCTGCTTTCAGAATGCCCACCGCCTGCAGAAGAGCCTCGGCTCGCTCAGGAGGCGGCGATGTTCTGAAGAATCGAGTCGGAGGACGAGAGCTGAACTCCATCCTTCATGAGGAAGCCGCCTTGGAAGCGGCACCTCCGGCGGTCTTTTTAGGGCGTGAATTAGACCGCCATGCGTCGGAGTTCCTCTGATCCTTCTGAGGCCTTTTGGACGAGGAGAATTGGGACCTGCCCGCCCCTCGAAAGGACCGAAACCTCGACTGTCCTCTCATCTGTTGGGGTGTTTTCGGTTTGGCCTGGGGTAAGGATGTTTCCTTTCCCTTGGATTGTTTGATGATTACATCCAATCTCTCACCAAACAAACGGTCGCCAGAAAATGGCAAACCCGTTAAGCACTTTTTGGAAGCCGAATCTGCCTTCCATTCCCGTATGCGTATTGCCACCGAATTGGCGGCTGCAACCGCCGTACGGCTCGCAGAGTCCAGGACAGCATTAATAGCGTAGGACGCAAATGCCGACGTTTGAGAGGTTATGGACGCCACCTGCGGCGCAGAAGTACATGTGAGTGCGTCAATTTGCGCCTGACCAGCTGAGATAGCTTGGAGTGCCCATACGGCTGCGAATGCTGGAGCAAAAGACGCGCCGATAGCTTCATAGATGGATTTCAACCAGAGCTCCATCTGTCTGTCAGTGGCATCGTTGAGTGAAGCTCCATCTTCCACTGCAACTATGGATCTAGCCGCCAGTCTGGAGATTGGAGGATCCACCTTGGGACACTGAGTCCAGCCCTTGACCACGTCAGGGGGGAAGGGGTAACGTGTATCTATTAAGGCGCTTGGAAAAACGCTTATCTGGACAAGCTCGGTGTTTCTGGACTGCCTCTCTGAAGTCAGAGTGGTCCATAAACATACTCGTTGTACGCTTAGGAAACCTAAAACGGAATTTCTCCTGCTGAGAAGCTGATTCCTCTACTGGAGGAGCTGAGGGAGAAATATCCAACATTTGATTGATGGACGCAATAAGATTATTCACTATGGCGTCCCCATCAGGAGTCTGCGTTCCATGTCAGAGACCTCACCCTGGGATCTATGAAACACCCCGGGAGAACATTGTTGTTCCAACTGAGGGGGACCAGGGGGCAATGATTCCACAGTGCCCATGGTCTGAGATACCGGTCTGGACTGCAAAGCTTCTAGAATCTTAGCTATAGTCTCAGAAGTCTGTCAGTAAAAACTGCAAACTCCGTCCCTGTCACCTGGACAGTGTTAGCTGGTGATTCCCCCTGGGCCCCCCTTAGCAGAGGCTCTGGCTGAGCAAGTGCCACAGGGGCCGAGCAGTGCACATAATGAGGGTCAGTGGAACCTGCCGGTAGCGAGGTCATACATGCGGCGCAGGCAGCATATTAAGCCTGTGTTTTGGCACCCCTGCATCTTGTGGGTGCCATGCTGTTGTCTCCCCTGAGCAACACAATAGGGTATATAGCCAGAAATCCACCGTGCACCATACAGTGTAAAGTATAGCCTATAAACATATAATCTATAATTACACTTCTGCACAAGTGGGGCCAGCTCAGGAGCTGATTACCTCCCGCTTAAAGCGGTTGTGTGGCCACCAGCATCCCTGCCTGGGTCCCCCAGAGCTTGTCTCCCCTCTGCAGCGTTAGGGGAGCTGACAGAAATGGCTGCCGGCGTCCTGAGGAGAGGAGGGAGCCGTGGGCGTGACCCAGAAAGTGCGGGAACTGGTGCCCCACTGTGCACAGTGAGGGGGGTGGAGTATGCAAAGCATGCTCCAGCCCTCAGTGCTGCCGTCCTGTACAGCGTCCCGCCCTGCACCTGACTGGCAGGGCTGGGGGCGGGAAGAAAAGAGACAAGGCCGCAAAAGCCGGGGACTCGAGTTATAAGCGCGGCCGCCGTATAAGCGCGGTCAGCGCGGAAGTCCCCGGCGCACTAACAGTCCCAGCCTCTCCGCAGTGAAAACAATGGCGGCGGCGGTCAGCGCGGCAGTCCCCATACACTAACCCACTCAGCGGCGCTGCAGTGTGTAATGGCACAAAACGCAGTCAGCGCTGCGGTCCCCGGTGCACTAGCACACCCAGCAATGCTGGAGTGTTGCTGTGCGCGGTCCCCACGGGGACACAGAGTACCTCAAAGTAGCAGGGCCATGTCCCTGAACGATACTCGGCTCCTATCCAGCAGGGTCCTCAGGAGCTGTGGATGGAGCACGGTCTCCTGTGCCTGGAGACCGAAAGGATCCCACTTCGCCCAGAGCCCTAAGGGGGATGGGGAAGGAAAACAGCATGTGGGCTCCAGCCTCCGTACCCGCAATGGATACCTCAACCTTAACAAACACCGCCGACAAGAGTGGGGTGAGAAGGGAGCATGCTGGGGGCCCTGTTATGGGCCCTCTTTTCTTCCATCCGACATAGTCAGCAGCTGCTGCTGACTAAGCTGTGGAGCTATGCGTGCATGTCTGCCTCCTTCGCACAAAGCAAAAAACTGAGGAGCCCGTGGAAGCACGGGAGGTGTATAGGCAGAAGGGGAGGGGCTTTACACTTTTAGTGTAATACTTTGTGCGGCCTCCGGAGGCATAGCCTATACACCCAATTGTCTGGGTCTCCCAATAAGGAGCGACAAAGAAAATATTTGATTGCTTTCTATTCCACAATCTGTGAGGCAGACTCAAAAAGAAACAGCAAGTAAGGAATAGTTTTCTTTTTACGCCATTCACCATGCTGTAAAATTGATCAGATAGTTTTATACTACAGATCGGTTCGATTACAGAGATACCATATTTATACAGCTTCTTTTTGTTTTGCGCTTTTACATCATAAAAACAATATTATAGGAAAAAAAAAAATTATATTGTTGCATTCGAGAGCTATAACTTTTTTATTTTTTAGCTGACTGAGCTGTATGGTGGCTTGTTTTTTGCTAGACAAAATGACGTTTTCAGAGGTACCATTTATATATACAGCTGACTTTTTGATTGCGTTTTTATTCCACTTTTTTGTCAGCTGTATGTTGAAAAGACATATTTTGGTACTTTTTATTTTACCGTGTACACTTAAGGGGTTAACTAGCGTGACCGTTTTATAGCTCGGGTTTTTACGAATGTGGCAATACTAAATATGTGTACTTTTATTTGTTTATTTTTTTTTACATATATATTGGATTTTTTTTAGCTCTTTATTTTCTGATTTTTTTTTTAATATTCTCACTTTACCTTTTCCACTTAGTCCCTTTACAGGGCAGCACCTCACAGTGCTCTGATCACAGCTGCAATGTTCTGCAGTTCTTGATCACTGCCAGGACATCTCAGCTGTCAGCACTGCACTGAGAGTGTGTGATCATGCTGCAGGCATGGTCACACAGGCTCTCTGTAGGCTCCCAGTAGTCAGGTAACCTGGAAGTCATGATGACGACCTTGTCACCATGACAATGATCAGGCTCTAGTGATTGCATCATGGGGGTCCCGATTAGCGGGAAGAGCAATACCTCTACTAAACCTCTATGTGTTGCGATTGGTACTGATTGCAGCAATTAGGGAGTTCAACAGCCAGGGACGGCACAGGCACCATCTCTGGCTGTGGGGGCATTGGGTCGGCTGTCAGGTAAGCCGAGCCACTGGCCACGTTCGTGGGAGCACAGCTCCCTGTGCCCTCACAATGGTTAGGACGTAACGGTACATCCCTTGGTTATTAAGTCACGTTGACATAGGACATACTATCATGTCACGCAGTCGTGAAGGGGTTAAAGGGAGTCTGTCAGGTAAGCAGTTCTGGGTGCATAGTTGCTAATCCTTGCCTAAAAGTCCCTTTATCTAATAACATACTTTTTCTTAAAATCTCTTTTTGTATTTTTAAAGATCCTTCATGATATGCTAATGAGCGCAGGGACTAGTCGCAAGGGCGTCCATTCCTGCACGAATTCCGCGCTCCTAGCATGTTATCACACCCATAGGGGCATGCAAACATGCTATTCCATGCCCATGGCCATCATGGGCAGTGACGTCCGTACCTCTGTCCGTTGCACCGCCTCAGAACGCTGGCTTGGGGTTAGTGCGCATGGATCAGAATGCCCCGCACTTCTGGTCATGCGCTCTATAAAGCCGGGTGTTTTTGTCTTGGCTTCAGAGAGGTCTAGTGCACATGATCGGAAGTGCTGTGACTTCTGATCCATGCACACTGACCCTAAGGCCTCCGCCACACATCCGTGAAAACCATGTCCGTGTAAAACGGGCCGTTTTTCGGGTCCGTTTTCCGTTTTTTAGGTCCGTTTTTATGGTATGTGTGGCCTGCGTGTGTATCCCGTATGCTAGCCGTATGTGCGTGTGGAATGTCCGTGTGTGCGTGAGTGAAATAACTGACATGTGTGTGTGTGTTGTCCGTGTGAAATGTACGTGTGTGATGCAAAATGTCGTTACTACATGTCGGAAGACAGAGTAGCGGGATGAGAATGAACTCGGGTGAACTTCACCCGACTTCATTCTCATGCCGCGGCTCTGTCTTTGTGCCGTGTACTGATTAGCGGTCACCTGTGAAGGATTCACCGGTGACCACTAATCCCCCGAGTGACTGAAGTGTCCCCCCCTATCTCATACTCACCGTTCCCCGATCACCGGCGCTGCACGGCGTTCACACTGTTCCGGCGGCTTTTTCTAATTTGAAAAAGCCGGCCGCCCATTAATCAATCTCGTATTCCCTGCTTTTTCAGGATTTTTTCAGGTGTGTGTGTTTTTTTACTGTAACTTACAGATTAATCATGGAAGGTGTCTCATAGACGCCTGACATGATTAATCTAGGACTTATTGGCAGCTATGGGCTGCCAATAACTCCTTATTACCCCGATTTGCCAACGCACCAGGGTAAATCGGGAAGAGCCGGGTACAGTCCCAGAACTGTCGCATATAATGTATGCGGCAATTCTGGGCGGCTGCTGACTGATATTGTTAGGGTGAGGGGCCCCCCATAACGTGGAGCTCCCCATCCTGAGAATACCAGCCTTCAGCCGTATGGCTTTATCTGGCTGGTATTAAAATGGGGGGGACCGCACGCCATTTTTTTTAATTATTTATTTATTTATTTTACTGCACAGTATAGACACGCCCACCAGCTGCTGTGATTGGGTGCAGTGAGACAGCTGTCACTCAGCGTGGTGGGCGTGTCTCACTGCAACCAATCACAGCCGCCGGTGGGCGGGTAAAGCAGGGAATACGAGATTGATTAATGGGCGGCCGGCTTTTTCAAAAGAGGAAAAGCCGCCGGAGTTTTTATAACAGCCGTGCAGCGCCGCGCCGGAGATCGGGGAATGGTAAGTATGAGAGAGGGGGGAACTAACCGCCAGACAGCTAGAGGGACAGACAGACATAGAGACCGACCGACGGACTGAGGGAGAGAACGAAACATAAAAAGAAAAAAGACTGACATCACATGAAAAAAGCACAAAACATACAGGGAACAAACAGAGATGCGTCCGTGTCACTCGGACGTGCGCACAGACCCATTGACTTTCATTGGGTCCGTGCTGCGTGTTGCGTGAATAAAACGGACATGCTGGCGTGAGACACGGACCAAAAAACGCATCACGGAGACGGACTCACGGACATAACCAAAAACGCAATTGTAACCGCAGAGATATAGTAACATTGGTGCACGTTTGGCCGTGTCTCCAGTATACACGGAAACGGACCAAACACGCACGTGTTTCACGGATGTGTGTTTCAGGCCTAAAGCCCGGTGTCTGAGGCGGTGCAATGGACAATGATACAAGTATCACTGTCAATGATGACGTTGGGCCATGGGCACTGAATAGCATGTTAGCTTGTATGTACGCCAACAAGGGCGTGCTAAGAGGGCGTAATGAGCGCAGGAACGAATACCCTTGCGACTTGTCCCTGCGCTCATTAGCATATCATAAAAGATCTTTAGAAATGTTTTATAAAGATCTCTTTATGTATGCTACTAGATACAGGGAAAATTAGGCAGGGATTAAAAATACACACCCAGAACTGCTCGTCGTTCTGGGTGCATATTGCACCTGACAGGTTCCCTTTAAGAGAAAACAATACTAAAAGGTACAATTTAATATATTCTTTAAAAGCAGCCCTGCCCCTATACATTTGATCAAGGTAAAATGTCTGGTAACTTATCACTCATACAGACATATACTAAAGTGGGATTACAAATTCCCCTTCAAACTCAAAATGATGGCCAAAAGTACAAGACCATCTAGAGTTAGAACGCATATTACACATATAACAAATTATAATAGGTACATACAAACATATACAATATACCTCCTCGAAGCCTCTCAGATTCATAAAGGTAGATTTGGTCATAATTATAATATAATTTTTCTTTCATGCTTAGTCTTTGGCTGCGTCTTATAGAATTAGGAGTGTTGACGTTCGTATGGCTCCTGAAGAATAACATGGAAAAAAAAAAAATTAGTTAGTATTCACTAGATATCTACTTTGCATCAGCTTCATTCCTGACATCCCCTTTTGTGACATGTTAGAAGGTTTAAACGTTCTAAAGGTGGCTTTACACGCTACGAGATCGCTAAAGCGATCTCGTTGGGGGTCACGGAATTTGTGACGCACATCCGGCCGCTTTAGCGATGTCGTTGTGTGTGACACCTATGAGTGATTTTGAATCGTCGCAAAAACGTTCAAAATCGCTCATCGGTGACATCGCCCCCTCTTCCCAATTTATCGTTGCTGCTGCAGGTACGATGTTTGTCGTTCCTGCGGCAGCACACATCGCTATGTGTGACGCCGCTGGAATGACAAACATCTCCTTACCTGCGTCCACCGGAAAAGGAGGAAGGAAGGAGGTTGGCAGCATGTTCCAGCCGCTCGTCTCCTCCCCTCTTTTTCTATTGGACGGCAGTTCAGTGACGCTGCTGTGACGCTGAACGAACCGCCCCCTTAGAAAGGAGGCGGTTCGCCAGTCACAGCGACGTCGCTGCACATGTATGTGCGTGTGACGCTACCGTAGCGATAATGTTCGCTACAGCAGCGATCACCACATATCGTGCCACCGACGGGGGCGGGCCGATGCTAGCAATGTCGCAGCGTGTAAAGCGGCCTTTAGGCTATGTGCGCACGTTGCGTAGTGTCCATGCTGAAAATTCTGCAGTGATCTGGCAGCCCATGTGCACTTCAAATCGCTGCAGAAACACTGCATAATGGATGCAGTGTGTCTGCAGAATAGATGCCGATTTCATGCGCTGTGGATGCTGCCTCTCCCATAGGCCTCTTATACACGTTCGTGAAAAACCACGCACGTTTTTCACGGACGTGTCAGAGGTGCGTTTTGCCCTCCGTGAGCCGTGTTTATGGCACTACGTGTGTTCTCCGTGTGTTATACGTGATAACACACGAAGAACCAGAACTTTCTGCTCACCTGTCCCTGGCATCGCTGTCCGTGGTGCTGATCTTCGGTCTCCGGTCCTGCCGACTCCCCGCTTCTGCAGCTTCTGGCCGCAGTGAAGTGAATATTCAATTAGCATAATGAGCGGCGGTCGGCAGCAAGTGACAGCAGCGGCAGAGACTGCAGGGCTGGAGAAGGTGAGTAAAGTTTTGTTTTTTTCTCACACACATGTCTTTTCTCCGGTGCGTGTCACACAGAACACATCCGTGTGGTCCATTTGCATTACGTGTGACACGTTTGCATTCTGTGTGACACCCGTGATGCCGGAGAGAAAACGGACATGTCAGCGTGAGAAACACGTAAGTACGAAACGGACACACGTTCCGTGCGCAAATACTTACGTGTGTCCAGAACCATAGGAATACCTAGGTCTACGTGTGTACGTGTCTCCGGTACGTGAAAAAACTGCCAAACACGTACCGGAGGCACGTACGTGTGAAAGAGGCCATAGACAGAGTAAGAGCAGCATCCAAAGCGCACCAAATAAGTGACAGTTGCTTTTTTGAGCGCAGCGATTAAGATCAAAATTTCAGCATGCAAATCGCTGCGCTCTCAAACACAACGTGCGGATGGATTTTGCACAATCTTCATAGATTGTGCTGGGGACGCAGGACACATGCATTTACGCTGCAGTGCTAAACACAGTGTAAATGCATGAAATTACGCAACGTGCGTACATAGCCTTAATGTGACATTAAACACCGTTGGGTATTTTCTGTCACCTAGGCCTCTTCATTGTCACTTCAAATGTGAAATGTATGTGATAGTAAAATAGTTTTGTAAATTTTGTTGTAAAAATGAGAAATTGCTGATAAACGTTTGTTTAACCCTTCTAGCTTCCTAACAAAAAAAAAAAATTTCAAAAATGGGGCTGATGTAAAGTAGACAGGTGGGAAATGTTATTTATTAACTATTTTGTGTGATGTAAATCTCCGGTTTAAAAGCGTAAAAATTCAGTTTGAAAATTGCAAAATTGGCTCTGTCATTAAGAGGTTAAGGCAGAAAGATAACCGGCAATGTTCAATTGAGGAAAGGGAAGCAAAGCATCACCAAGGAGTACACCCAGCGTTTGGAGACGTCCATGGCTTCCAGATTTCAGGCAGTCCCTTCGAGACCAAGGATGCACTGGTTCGTCCTTGGCCGTGTCAGCCCTATGTGGGAGCCCGCGGTAATCCCTGCACTTGTCTGCTGATCTGATAAGCAGATATAAGCAGCTAAAAGGAGCGGGTGGATCAGACTATCAAAAATCAATAAAAAAAAAATGAAAAAAACCCCCCCCCAAAAACTAAAGTTCAAATCACCGCCCTCATTGAAAATAAAACAGTTAAAAAATGACACACATATTTAGTATCGCCGCTTTCAGAAATGCCTGATCTATCAACATATAAAATCAATTTATTTGATTGGTACACGGCGTAGCAAGAAAAGAAATTCCAAACGACAAAATTACGTGTTTTTTTTGGTTGCCGTAACATTGCCTTAAAATGCAATAACAAGCAATAAATACAGCGCATCTACCCAAAACTTCTGAATTTTTCACCCCTTACATAAAAGAAGTATACATGTTTGGTATCTATGAACTCGTACCTGAGGCATTATACAGACATGTAAGTTTTGCCATATAGTGAACATGGTGAATAAAAAAAACCAAAAACCACACCATTGTGGAATTTCACAATTTCTCCACATGTGGATTTTTTTCACCACTTTCCAATAAACTATAGAGTAAAATGAATGGTGTCATTCAAAACTATTATTTAAACTTAAGCGGGCTTTAGACACAACGACATCACTAGCGATGTCGCTGGTGAAAGCACCCGCCCCCATCGGTTGTGCGTCACGGGCAAATTGCTGCATTATATAGACCCACCCACTGGCAGCTGTGATTGGTTGCAGTGAGACAGCTGTCACTCATCGTGGGAGCGTGTCTGACTGCAACCAATCATAGGCGCCGGTGGGTGGGGAAAGCAGGGAATACGAGATTGAATAATGAGCGGCCGGCTTTTTCAAAAGAGAAGCCGCCGGAGCAGTATGAACGCGGTGCAGCGCCGCGCCGGTGACTGGGGATCAGTGAATATGAGAGAGGGGGGAGAGGGATAGACCGACATGGACAGAGAGAGAGACAGACCGACAAGAGAGAGAATAGAGACCGAGAGGGAGAGACCGACTGACAATAATCGCATGTTTCTCAAAACACTGGAAATGAGTGAGGTCTCACAATGTCGGTCAATCTCTATGATTGACCGACATTGTTAGACCTCACTCATTTCCAGTGTTTTGAGAAACATGCGATTAATGTATTTAGAAAAACGAATGTCAGTAGGATGGTGTGAGTGCCGGTCCATGTGACATGCTTTTTTTTTTCACGCTCCCATAGAGTTGCAATGGAGAGACTCGTGCGTGAAACTCTACAAATAGCAGCCTGCTGCGATTTTTTTTCTCAGTCCAATTTGGACTGAGAAAAAAATAGCAGATAGGAGCTGCCTCATTGTTTAACATGTGTCCGAGTGCAATGCGAGAATTTTTCGCATTGCACTACTGCGAGAAAATCGCAAGTGAGAAGCCGGCCTTAGACAAGTGTCAGGATCATCACATGACCTGACGCTACCATAGCAACCATCGGTACCCCGTGATCACTTCACGTGGCTGCAGATGGCGGCGAGGAAGCGCACGGTCCCCGCCGTGGCCATTTAAATCACGCTGCCGCACTTTGGCCGAGCGACTTAACAGGGAAACAGGTGCGGGTGGATCTTGGATCCAATTAGGGGGAGGGGGACAACTACATCAATTTTTTCACTAAAATTAGTAATTACTTCCGCTGTTGTAGTTGTACAAGCTATCTAGCTTTCTCTATCTATATATCATCCATCTATCTATATTATATAGCTATATATCTAAGTCATCTATCTCGGTCTACTGTTTCTAGTATCTATATCAGTCCATATATCTGACTATCTAGCATTTATCTATGATTTTTCTGGCTTTGCACAAATTTTACACATAAAAAAAACATTAATATAGATCATATAGAGCAGGGGGAGAATACAGAGCACAGGAGATCAGCGGCGCCCCCAGGTGATGCTGCTGTCAGCTTGTTGCTCTTGATCAGCCTGCAGCAGCTCATCATATAGAGCAGGGGGAGAATACAGAGCACAGGAGATCAGCGGCGCCCCCAGGTGATGCTGCTGTAAGCTTGTTGCTCTTGATAAGCCCACAGCAGCTCATCACATAGAGCAGGGGGAGAATACAGAGCACAGGAGATCAGCGGCGCCCCCAGGTGACGTTGCTGTCAGCTTGTTGCTCTTGATAAGCCCGCAGCAGCTCATCATATAGAGCAGGGGGAGAATACAGAGCACAGGAGATCAGCGGCGCCCCCAGGTGATGCTGCTGTCAGCTTGTTGCTCTTGATAAGCCCGCAGCAGCTCATCAAAAGACAAGCAGTATTTCAATTTTTACGCACAGAAAAACCTAACCTAATTTGCTTGCAGGAAACACACATGATACCGGAGAAGCTGCATCTACTGGATAGAAGGTGGTTCAGGGTGGGGTATCATTCTACATATTCTGCATACTCCAGAGGGGCCAGTATACTAGTCCGCTCAGGCGCACGGTTTGAATTTCTAAAGGTCATCATGGATAAAGATGGGCAGTATGTATATCTTTCCTGTAGGCTGGGGACAAGAGCCGTAGTAATTATATCCCTATACATACCTCCGCGATATTGCAGCAAACTACTTCACAGTCTGATAAATTTATTGGCAGACTAAAGGGGGTTCCCTTTATGATAATGGGAGATTTTAATAATATTCCGAATTCACATTGGGACAAAGTGAGACATGAGGTACGAAAACTGGGGGGTAACTGTACACCATTCGGCAATTTACTTAAAGAAATGGCGCTGATTGACCTGTGGAGGACTCGGCATCCGGAAGTGTATCAATACTCCTGTTATTCGGCTACGTTCTCATCCCTGTCGCGCATTGATCTGGCCTTGGGCAATGAAGCAATGCAAGGTTTGGTAGTGGGTACTAAATACTTCCCCAGGACGGTATCAGATCATTCGCCCCTGTGTGTAGAAATAGACCTGGGGGAACAACAAAACCAAAATAGACCCTTATGGAAATTAAATCCCTATTGGTTACAATTAGTGGAAGAAGGGGGGGGGGGGTATTAGTGATAGTTTAAGGGAATACCTTAGGTTCAATGAAGGATCAGCATCTATTGGAATGGTTTGGGAGGCAATGAAGGCGTACTTGAGGGGATTGTATATAAGGGGTATATCTAAGGTAAAGTCGGAGGCAAGAAGGCAGAATCAGCTTGCGTTTCAGGAATTGGGGGAGGCGGAAGATGCTCTAATATCAGACCCCGCGCCAGCGGCAAAAGCTAGGATGAAGGCAGCTCAAAAGATGGTTAATAGATTGACCATACAGGCAGCGGAGAGAAAGAAAATGTTCCAAACCATGCAGTCCTTTGATAATAGGTGACCCGCCCGTTCTCCATTCTCAGTGATAGCTGCGGCACAGAGGGAATCGACATATATTGCATGGTTACAGTCAGTAGATGGGGCAGTTGTCACGGACACCTCAGGGATCCTAAAAGTACTAGAAACATTCTACTCTGATCTATACTCAGTCAAGGTGCACCCGGAGGCGGGGGAGGTGGATGAATTTCTAGGCACAGCTCAGGTGCCAGTCCTCTCAAGGGAATCTAGAGAGTTACTAGACAAGCCATTTGACTTAGAGGAGTTAGAGCTAGCTCTGAGTGATATGGCGAATGATAAGGCGCCGGGGGTAGATGGGTTTCCGGCTGAAGTATTTAAACAACATAGGGAGGTTTTACTGCCGGTGCTGCTTAAGGTATATAATTCATGTCTGAAAAGAGGAGAGCTTATGCCGTCTATGCAGGAGGCAATAATTGTGGTACTCCCTAAAGAAGGCAAAGACCCGGGTTTGCCAGACTCTTACAGACAGATTTCACTATTGACGGTAGATGTAAAGCTCCTAGCTAAGATGCTTGCAATAGGCTCACCAAAGTCATTACATCCCTAATACACCCAGATCAAGCAGGGTTTATGCCCAACAAATCCATGGCAACTAACCTTGGGACACTGTACCTGAATATGCAGATACCGGTGGAAAATAAGGGGAGGCGGGTCATTCTCTCCCTAGACGCGGCCAAAGCTTTTGACAGCGTAGAGTGGGGGTACCTATGGGCTACGATGCGATCAATGGGGTTTGGGGAAGTGTATATTAGGTGGGTGCAGCTGTTGTACTCTGCTCCTACGGCAAGAATTAGGGCAAAAGGCAGCATGTCAGATAGATTCTCTCTATAGAGGCACAAGGCAGGGGTGCCCACTGTCCCCCCCTGTTGTTTGCTATCGAACCACTGGCGGCGGTGATGCGGCGGGATCCTGGTGTAGTGGGTTAACGATATGGGAGTGTGGAGGAGAAAGTGGCCTTATATGCGGACGATTTATTATTGTTTCTGGCAGATGCAGGGAGTTCCTTGGAGGCGGTAATGAGGGTCGTATCTAACTTTGGAAGGATATCAGGGCTCACGATAAATCGGGACAAATCTGTTTTGATGCCACTAGATGAAACGCCTTCCAATGTAGTGGTGACTTGTGCTCCGGTTCAGGTGGTGTCAGAGTTTAAATATCTGGGAATTATGATATCCAATAAACTGGCTGAGTATGAACGTCTTAATCTCACCCCCCTTTTACTTAAGTTCAAACAAAAGATTCTGGCCTGGTCCTATGTGTGAGGACTACCCTCACAATTTGTTGGTATGTTTATGAAAGTTTTAAAATGCAATATTTATCTGATTTAAAAAAAACCAGGAACTGTAAAATAGAAAAAAGGGGGTAACGTAAACAAATGAACATTTTTCTTCCCTTTATGGGAGGCACATCTTGAACGTTGCAAAATCGAACGGGCCACCTTCTCATTGCACCCACCCCAAACAACCTGTTCCCTGGTGCCACCGCTAAGCACTGGTGCGCACCCCTTTCCCAAGTCCAGGAACGAGTCCGGGTGACGTCCATACGGGCCGGGTAAAAAGTTCCTTACCTGACAGTCCTTATCACGGGCCCCTAGTCTGGGGACCCCTGGCCTGGAGGTTAGCCACCAGTTGCAGTGGTGACTGGGCCTCGGCCTCCTCCACCGCAGGCCCTTCCTCCAATCGGCCTCTCCAGAGACTGTGGCAAACAACTAGAAGGTGGATGGGGTATTTACAAGGCTCAAAAGTTTTTGGGTTGGCCTGCCATTTCTCTACCGTGGTCCATTAAAACTGTAAAATTACAACGGGGTTAACTGAAATAGCCGGGAACCGCTACTGTGGCGCCCTGGACTAGCCAGGTCGTCACAGGGACTACAACACAACAGCCCCACCCCGAGATAGGCACATCAGTCAGACACAAAATCCTTGTTGCCTCCCTCCAGGGGCTGATGTCCACACCAGGTGGGGTGGAGCCAGGCTGTTGGCCCCACCCACTGAGGAGTTCACAGTCCTGGAGGCGGGAATGGAAGTCAGAACAGTTAGGGAAGGGAAAGAGTGAGGAGTAAAGTGGTAGTAGAGGAGCAATCTGACCGTGTCCGGGTACGTGGCCCGGGCACCAAGAGCAAGGTTGGCAGACGGTGGTGGCCGTCTGCAGGAGAGGCAGATCAACGCGGAACCATAGGACCGGGGACGGGCGGTGGCCCGCCGGTACCGAACCAGGGAGCGAAGTGAAGCCAGCACAAACCGGCAGGGCCTGCGGACCCCGACCAGGCTTGGAGTCGCCATTAAACAGGTCAAATCCGTTAGTGACCGGAACACCAGGGGTTTCCAAACAGCCAAGACCCGATTTGAAGGCAACCGTCCAACTAGCACAAGGGAAATACAGCTACCGCCACAGCTAGGGTTCCCAGGGCCAGAGCCTGCGGGCAAAAGGGCTCCTCTGGCCCATATACAAGCTGGGGATCGGGTTACCGGTGGGAAGCCATCGGGACCGAAGATACACAAAAGGTGCAGGGAAAGGCAGCCACCACCAACCGTCCGGGAGAAACCACAGCAGCCGGCTGCGGGACCCGTCCATCCAGCCGTTTATTTTACCAGAGACTTTGCATCCATTTGTGGCTGAGTGAGTACTACCGTGCCGTCTGGCACCGCGCTGCGCAGTCCAAGCGACCCTGCACCTCCCCGCCGCTGCCTCCCCGTCACCTCACCGGGCCCCGGGATCACCAACCCCCCTACCCACGGAGGGGAGAGAAACATCCCAGCTGCTCCCTGCCATCGCTCCCGGGATCCTCGTCAATAGCAGCGGTGGTGCCCCAACCTCACCACAAACCGTGGGTGGCGTCACGGACCAAATCCCCCAAACCACACTACCCCCTTTCGCTCACGGGCGAGGAGCGCCGCTCGAGTCCCCGGATCCGGCCCACCGCTCGAGCCACCGAGCAGCAGCAGCAGCGCCGGACCCGAGCGTAGTGAGCACAGCGCCCTCCCCGCCCGCGACACTACCTCATACTCATCATCCTTGCTTGGAAATGGCGGAGAGTGGTGGAGGTGCAACTGATCCCCACCTTTCACCCATCTCTTCACATCGAGGGTGAACCACCCCCTCTCTCCGCAGTGTCGGGTATATGAGATCAACTCTCCGGGCTCCAGATCTCGATCCGGGTGGCCAGTAGGTAGGTGTGGGGCCACATCTCTTCGGGAGACGAATATCTCGGCCTCCAGGCCCGGCTTGTATATAAAACCCCATCCCTTTTGGGGGTTAAAATGCCGGACCTGTCCTAGATAAGTAGGGCCCCGCACCTGTAAGGTGACCTGTCGGTTCAGCACTTTTGCCTTCCGCTTCTCTTGGGCCGTGATCTCTGTCTTCAGCTGCTGCCGCTGCCAATACGGGGCACTGGTTCCGTGCTCCGCCTCCTCCTGCTCAGGGGTTTGGATCATCCGGACGCCCTCACTGCCGGCTACGACCAGCCTCACGTGAAGTGGAGGGCTCCGCGGATCCGCGGCCTGCTCTGCAGGTGCATCCCGGCTGCGCCTCAGTGGGAACCGGGTACTGGGGAGCGGTCGGCGTCTCTGCTGGTGCTGACTTCCGGTCGGGCGTCGCCTCTGTTGCGGCCGGGCGGATTGCCGGGGCCGACGTCATCAAGCGCGCCGCTATCTTCGGGACCTGGGATGATGTCATCTTTGGCGCAGCTGGGCTCGGGGCCAGAGGGGACGTCTTCTGGGCTCTGGTCTGGCGCGGGGCTGGTATGGGTGCCGGCGCGGTGGTGTGAGGCCATGCGGCCTGAGGGCTCCGTTGCCGGGTCCTCGTGGGAAGATGGAATGGGTTCCGCTGCCGTGGCTTGGGGCAGCGGACCGATTGGGTCACTAACTGCAGATACGGGCAGCGAGGGAGGCGACGTGGCGGACGGGGGCGGACCGAGCTCCTCAGCCTGGTGGGCTGGTTCCGATGGAACATAGGGGCGTGGGTCGTTTACCCGCTCTTCCGAGGCCGCCATCTCTTCGCGTGCCCGGACGGCTGCAGCCAGATTCCTCATCTCGGCCGTCCATCTCACCAGCATATAGTTGGCCTGGGTCTGAATCCTGCGGCACATCTTCGCAGTCTGGGCTTCCACCCATTCAGCAGTCCCGGGAGCTGGTTCCTCCATGTTCAGGTCGCCGGACCGGGCAGACATCCTCTCTAGATGGTTTCCAGGAACCAAAGGATGGCAGAGTCCTGGTGTCCCTCTGCCTCTTATCTCCTCGGATTACATGCTGCAATTCTCGCCCTCCCCCTGGTTTTTTGGGAGCAGACCTTTCTCGTGTCTCTCAGTTTCATTTTTCGGGCTCAGGGTCACTTCCTTCCGGCCCTTGTTCCCAGGGGACGGGGTTTCAACTTCGCGCCCTTTCCTGGGGAAGAAGACGCTGGGTTGTCGTTTTTCGCGCCCAAAAATGGCGGCAAAATGGCGACTTTTCAAAAATTATTGCAGCGGAGCACCGCTGACAGTCCAGAACAAGGCGCACTTCCACAGGTAAGTGGATGGGTTACAATCCTGTTCGCGATGCCAAGTTTTGAGGTGTGCCGCCCCCATGCCAGCAGCCGAGCTGCTCGGGTCCGGATCCGCAGTGTGGATCGAGGGGTTCCACCGGCCCCGAGGGTCGTGAGGACACTTCAAATAAAGGGAACGTATTTATACGGGAATTGCCGTATACTGTCTGTGACGCCACCCACGGCGTATGGTGAAGTGTAGCACCACCGCTGCTATTGCGGGGTACCCCGGGGGCAATGTGATAGCAGCTTGATGTTAACCCCTCCGTGGGTAGGGATGGATGCCCCAGGGCCCAATGTCTCCGTGCTAAGGGTGATGATTGTAGGGGTCGGCACGCCCGGTCAGACTGGGGATTGTTAGCTTACTCACAATTAAAGAATTCAGACGAGTCCACTGGTAAACCAAGGTGATGGTGGCCGCGGCCGGATGTATTCAGGTCCCACGCCCGGGCTGGTGGTCTGTATCACTTCTCCCTGCACTGTTGTGAGTTCTCTTTGGGCTCTCCAGTATGAAACATGGAAGCCCACTCCCAGAACTATGGGTGGGAGCCGTGCCCGCTGACGCTGGCTCTTGGGATCTACCGGGTCCTGGCGGATGCCCTATCCCCCGCGGTGAGCTGTTGTTTGATTTTTGGTACTTTTGGTGAGACAGGACCTATAATCCTGCCCTCAATTGGTTAATTAGCTAGGCCGGTGGTTCCGGTCCTAGTTTTCAGGGTCCAAGTACCCCCTTTGTGCACGGTTTCCGGGTCGGTTCTCCGGTGTCGGTACCGGCGGGCTCCAACCTATCCCGGTCCACCTCTTATCTCTGGCAGCCGTCTTCCCGTCTCCTGCAGTCACGGTCCACTGTCTGCCACCTAGCCAGCACGCCGGGGCTCCAACCCCGACGCCTTTGCTCAATGAACTTCAATTTCAACTCCTCACTTCTCCACTCCTCTCCACTTCAGACTTGAACCTCAATTCAGCTTAAACTCGAACTTAAAACTACTTCTTTTCCCGCCCCGGGTTCTCTAGACCCCTAGGTGGGCGTTTCTCATCCACCTGGTCCGGGCCACTGGTGTGTCTGTCCTACCCTAAGGGAGGTGGCTAGGGTTTCAGGTCAGCTGGTGTGACCCTTTGTGGGAAGGTGTTGTGCGGGGGCCTAGACTGTGTGACTACCTGGTGTGCTAGGGCGTCACACTCATTCTTTGTGAGGATCCGTTTTTGAGCCCAAAAATGGATCGTCACAAAACGATGTGTCTGAATGTCATATCTTGAAACCCATTCACTTTGCTGAGATGCCTAAAGTCACTGCATTTCACTGCAAAAAAACGGATCCGCAAAAATTGCTGTGTGTGAATGTATGTAGCCTGAGGATCTAGGCTCTGTCTTAACTGAGATAAGTCTGTGCTGCACTTGAGCACCAGTGAAGCTCCTCCTCTACAGGCAAGGGTAAAAAGTAAGCGTAAGAAAGAAGGAAGGCCTGCACTCATCTCAGAATTGCTAGAGTGAACAGGATAACAAGATTAAAGTAATTACTTCTTGAAGAATATTTAAACTTTCAATAAACCGTGCATAAATCAATAGTCCAGTATACTGTATGTTCTCTCTGTATGCTTATTTGTTTTTTCTTTGAGCTCATGTACTTTTGGAAGGATATCTTCTATACAATATACATACAATATACAGGGAAAATACAGCAACAGGATTGATGAGGACTTGTATAAGTATAGAAGCCAAAACATCAAGCTATTAGCTCTGTTATCAGTTTCTTTGTTCCTGGAGTATGATACACAACAAACTTGCTCACTCCCTCCTCCTCTCTTCATAGACTGAAGCAATCTGTTGTGAAACATTTAGTGAGCTGTGCCTAAGGGTGGCTTTACATGCTGCGATATCCGTCCCGATATTGCTAGCATGCGACACACCCCCATCGTTTGTGCGAAACGGGCATATCGCTGCCCGTCGCACACAAAATCCGGCACCCCCGTCACACATACTTACCTGCATAGCGACGTCGCTGTGACCGGCGTACCGCCTCCTTTCTAAGGGGGCGGTCCGTTCGGCGTCACAGTGACGTCACTAAGCGGCCGCCCAATGAAAGCGGAGGGGCGGAGATGAGCGGGACGTAACATCCCGCCCACCTCCTTCCTTCCGCATTGTGGCCGGAGGCAGGTAAGGAGATGATCCTCGTTCCTGCGGCGTCACACGTAGCGATGTGCACTGCCGCAGGAATGAGGAACAACTTCGCCCCTGCGACAGCAGCGATAACTGCCAGTGGAGCCCCATGTCAACGAGGAGCGATTTTGGACCTTTTGGAACGATCTAAAATCGCTCCTAGGAGTCACACGCTACGACATCGCTACAGCAGCCGGATGTGCGTCACAAAATCCGTGACCCTAACGAGATCGCTGTAGCGAAATCATAGCGTGTAAAGCCTGCTTTAGAAAAGCCTGAGATTGGAAATTCAAAGTAAAGCTATTTAACGACATATTTTACAAACTTTATACCCATCATCTGTACTATTGATTTATGCAAAGTTTGTTTTATTTCTATCTAAAGTTATACAGTGGGGAAAATAAGTATTTGATACACTGTCGATTCCCACCTACAGGCCCCTTTACACACTGCAACATCGCTAACGACATCGCTGTAACGTCACCGGTTTTGTGACGTAATAGCGACCTCCCCAGCGACATTGCAGTGTGAAACGCATCAGCGACCTGGCCCCCGCTGTGAGCTCGCTGATTGCTACAAATCTTTCAGGACCATTTTTTGGTCCTTTATTTCCCAATGTGCAGCATGCATCGGTGTGTTTGGCACAGTTATAACGACTTCGTTAGCGACTTCCCTTTCAAAAAGCTGCTTTGACACGTCCCCAATGACTAGCTAGGTCGTTCTGCAGATCCGTATCGCTGCTGCATCGTTGGCCAGTATACAAAGAATGGAGAGGTCTGACATTTTTATCTTATGTACACTTCAACTGAGAGAAACAGAATCTACAGGAAACGCCTGACCTCTGTAATTGTAAACAAAATTGCAAACAAAGGTTTATGTACCAAATATTAAGTTCTGTTTTTCTATTGTATCAAGCAAGTATTTTTTCATGCAGTAAAATGCAAATTATTTGAATCATACAATGTGATTTTCTGGATATTTTTTTAGATTCTGTCTCTCACAGGTGAAGTGTACACTTACAGACCTCTCCATTTTTTGTAGGTGGGAAAACTTGCAAAATTGTCAGTGTATCAAATAAATACTTATATTCTCCACTGTACATGGTTCCCTGTTCGTGCTGGAATTATAATATACTTTTTTTTTTTTTTTTATAGGACAAAATTATTATGAGTTAAATTATATGATTACAAAATGTCTAAGATGCTCCCTATGAAGTCAGCTGTATTTGAGCATTTCACAGTGACTCAAGATAAAAAATATTTTGTGTGTCAATGCATGACAAGTGACCCAGATGAAAACAAATGCTTTCATGCCAAAATCAGTGCATACTCAGGCGGTGATAAAAATGCTCCTACAAGAGCTTCCAATCTAAAAAGACATTTACAACGCTTCCACCCAGAAGTATTCAAAGCTGTGACTCAGAAAGGTAACAGCAGCACCAAGAAACCAGTGCCCAGCATTTCCTGCCGGACAAGGGTGGAGGAAAGAGCACCTCAAACATCATTAACAAGATATTTTGTAAGTGACAAAGTTACTGTAACAATGATAGCAGATATGTTTAAAAGACAGCTCATACAGCTTGTTGTGAAGGACAGTGTACCATTAACATAATTTGCATGACCAGCTTTTACAGCTCTTAAAGGAGAAATGGCCCGCAAACTTGGTATTGCTCTGGAAAGAGAAAGTATTAGAAAATTAGTGATTGAAGAAGCCCTTAAACAAAAGGAAGATCTTAAAAAGACTCTCAAAAGATGCTTCATGTTTCTTAAAATGGATGCCTGCACACATCACAGAGTGAACTATTTTGCCACCAATGTTCGATATGTTTGTGACAACAAAGAAATTGTTACCAAGTCGCTGGCAGTAAAAAATACTAAAGCTCATTACACCAGCCAGTTTCTCCAGGCCTTAGTGCAAAAAGTTCTGCAAGATTACGAAATCAAAAAAGAACAGGTTCTTGCTATTGTAACAGACAATGCTTCAAACATAAGTACAATTAAACTGATGAATGAGACTAATGAACAGCTAGAAGAAAATTTAGGATTCAGTATGTTTGAGATGAAAGGCCACAGTGCTGTTCATGTAACTGAGGAACAAACAGATATTACAACAGAAAAACAACAAAATGATACTTTAGAATTAGACGATCTTGTTGAAGCTGCTTCAAAACACTTTCATATTCATCACATGCGCTGTGTTGTTCACACACTGCAGCTGGCAATAAGAGATAGTTTGCAAGAGGGACTTGCTGGAAATCTGATTGGAAAAGCGAGGAAATTGGTTATTGCCGCCAGAACCCCTAAAATTGATTCCATCTTAAAGAGACGTGCTGGGAAAGGGGCAATTGTCAATAAAGGCACTCGGTGGAGCAGCACTTATTTAATGATTGAGCGATTGTTTGAACTAAAACAGTTTCTGATAGATATGGCAAACCCTCTGGTAACCCTAAATGAAGGTCAATGGACACAGGTGGCTGAATTGAAGGAATTGCTCAATCACCCACTCACCGTGAGTAAAAAAATTACAAGCTGAGGATTTAACTCCTGGCATTTTCATAAGGGAGTGGAAGAACTTGCTATTTTGCCTGTCCCAAAGAGGTTTAATCGCAGATAGCATTTCTGCTTCAATGAAACGGAGCGAGACAATAAAATTCTTCTGGCAGCTGTTAATGTGGACCCAAGTCATTGTATACTGCTTGATGATCAACAGCTTACTAAAGGAAAAGAAGCTCTGACTGAGGTAGCAGTTAGGATGAGTGGCCTACAGGACTGCCAGGCACAAGAGGACTTGGGTCCTGACAGTGCTACTGCTGCCATATCTTCATCCTCATCAGATGAGGAGTTTAACTTTGACAAGTATTTGGATGAAATGGAGCAGGAAAAGCGTTGCCGCAAGGAAAAAGATTTCACTCCGTCTCCTATAGCAAGCAGATTGACCATATTTCAGCAAATTTTTCACGTGCTCTCAAAGGAACACAAAAATTCAACCGTTCATCAAAACTGACTGTGCATGAGGCAATTCCTTTATACCCGGCAATTGTTAGAGATGTTGCCCATGTGGTTACGGCTTTCCCTCCAACCCAAGTTAGTGTAGAGAGGTTGTTCTCTAGCCTTAAAATTATTAGGTCAGATTTGAGGTCATCTATGAAGGAGGATCTGATGGAAGCAATTCTATTTCTTAGAACAAATTCATAGACTGCACAAATGTTATTTAGTATGTTTTTGTTTATATATATGTGTAATATATATTCACAGTGTATTACATATTTACAATTTTATTGCAGTTTTTTGTGTTCTAAAGTTGTATTCCAATAAAAATATTTTATGTTCTATCTAAATATCTTGATTATTGTATCATAAAAATGATTAAATGTCTGATGTTCACATTGTACTACATTTTTCTTAAATATAAGCAATATATATGGGAGTCGGAGTCTTGGAGTCAGTGCAAGGGAAATTGAGGAGTCTGAGTCACAAGTTTGGCTTACCGACTCCACAGCCCTGCAAAGGACACCTGGATTGAACCCCCTAAATGCCCTCTGTCCTGGGAGTGAGTGGAAAAACTGTGTGGGAATTGGTGCACCCACTGCTGAATCAGGGTTACCACCTCTATGTAGATAACTCTACACCAGCATCCCACTCTTCAAGTCCCTCTCTGCCAAAGCTACCTCAGCATGTGGTACGGTGCGCAGAAACTACGAGGCCTCGCTTAGTTGCTAACTGGGCAGCTGATGAGATAAGATGAGAGCAGAGCCCAATGCAGCAACAACCTAATGCTGGTCAAGTATAAGTACATAAGGGTTGTGCTTATCCTGTCCACAATACACAGAAATGGCAGAATCCTCACCACTATAGGAAGTACACCAATACAGGTCCCCAAATCAGACTGTGACCTGGGGTAAAATAAAGAACGCGATGTTAAAAAAAGCTGGACATGCACATCATACAGATAGTACTGTATATCACGTTTGCATGCTATCACTATGTGCAGGCCAGGCTGGCATATTTCTTCAATTCAGAAGGCAGTGATCAAGGACCTAATGTTTGGAAAAGTGGAGGGCCCCATATGCCAACCTGATGTACTCTACAAAATTTACAACCCTCAATTATACTATCGCAATACTGTCACACGGTGCTTGGCTCCAAATCTGCCTGCTTTGTCATGGTGACATCTGACGCTGTTCATACTGCAAAATCTGACACTCCACATTATGCCTTCTCTGGTACTTCTGCATTGCACAGGTAGACTACAGATAGTCGACCAGCTGTATGCTCAGCTTAAAGGAGTTAATCTCTGCTAGTTAGTGCTGGCCAAAAGTATTGGCACCCCTGCAATTCTGTCAGATAATACTCAGTTTCTTCTTGAAAATGATTGCAATCACAAATTCTTTGGTATTATTATCTTCATTTATTTTGCTTGCAATGAAAAAACACAAAAGAGAATGAAACAAAAATCAAATCATTGATCATTTCACATAAAACTCCAAAAATGGGCCAGAGAAAAGTATTGGCACACTTAGCCTAATACTTGGTTGCACAACCTTTAGCCAAAATAACTGCGAACAACCGCTTCCGGTAACCATCAATGAGTTTCTTACAATGCTCTCCTGGAATTTTAGAAAATTCTTCTTTGGCAAACTGCTCCAGGTCCCTGAGATTTGAAGGGTGCCTTCTCCAAACTTCCATTTTTAAGATCTAACCCACAGGTATTCTATGGGATTCAGGTCTGGACTCATTGCTGGCCACTTTAGTAGTCTCCAGTGCTTTCTCTCAAACCATTTTCTACTGCTTTTTGAAGTGTGTTTTGGGTCATTATTGTCCTGCTGGAAGACCCATGACCTCTGAGGGAGATCCAGCTTTCTCACACTGGGCCCTACATTATGCTACAAAATTTGTTGGTAGTTTTCAGACTTCATAATGCAATGCACACGGTCAAGCAGTCCAGTGCCAGAGGCAGCAAAGCAACCCCAAAACATCAGGGAACCTCTGCTATGTTTGACTGTAGGGACCGTGTTTTCTTTGAATGCCTTTTTTTTTTTTCCCTGTAAACTCTATGTTGATGGCTTTTCCCAAAAGTCTCCACTTTCGTCTCATCTGACCAGAGAACATTCTTCCAAAACGTTTTAGGCTTTCTCAGGTAAGTTTTGGCAAACTCCAGCCTGGCTTTTTTATGTCTCAGGGTAAGAAGTGGGGTTTTCCTGGGTATCCTACCATACAGTCCCTTTTCATTCAGACGCCGACTAATAGTACGGGTTGACACTGTTGTACCCTCGGACTGCAGAGCAGCTTGAACTTATTTGGATGTTAGTCGAGGTTCTTTATTCACCATCCGCACAATCTTGCGTTGAAATCTCTCGTCAATTTTTCTTTTCCTTCCACATCTAGGGAGGTTAGCCACAGTGTCATGGGCTTTAAACTTTTTGATGACACTGCGCACCGTAGACACAGGAACTTTCAGGTCTTTGGAGATGGACTTGTAGCCTTGAGATTGCTCATGCTTCCTCACAATTTAGATTCTCAAGTCCTCAGACAGTTCTTTGGTCTTTATTCTTTTTTCCATGCTCAATGTGGTACACACAAGGACACAGGACAGAGGTTGAGTCAACTTTAATCCATGTCAACTGGCTGCAAGTGTGATTTGGTTATTGCCAACACCTGTTAGGTGCCACAGGTAAAGCTGGTGTCACACTAAACGACAGCGACAACGACGTCGCTGTTACGTCACCATTTTCGGTGACGTAACAGCGACCTTGTAAGTCGCTGTTATGATCGCTGCTTAGCTGTCAAACACAGCAGAAGCAGCGATCATAACGTCGCTGTGCTACATGTGCAGAGAGCAGGGAGCCGCGCTTAGCGCTGGCTCCTTGCTCTCCTGCAGCACACATCGGGTTAATTAACCCGATGTGTGCTGCAGCTACATGTCAGTGCAGAGAGCAGGGAGCCGCGCGCACTGCTTAGCGCTGGCTCCTTGCTCTCCTTGCTACAGTATACATCGGGTTAATTACCCGATGCATACTGCAGCCACATGTCACAGTGCAGGAGCCGGCACTGGCAGCAAGAGCGGAGGCTGGTAACCAGCGTAAACATCGGGTAACCAGGGAAAGGTCTTCCCTTGGTTACCCGATGTTTACGCTGGTTACAGCTTACCGCAGCTGCCAGTGCCGGCTCCTGATCGCTTCATTTCGTCGCTCTCTCGCTGTCACACACAGCGATGTGTGTGTCACAGCGGGAGAGTGACGACCAAAAAATGAAGCTGGACATTCAGCAACGACCGGCGACCTCACAGCAGGGGCCAGGTCGTTGCTGGATGTCACACACAGCGACAGCGACGGGACGTCGCTGCAACGTCACAGAAAATGGTGACGTAGCAGCGACGTCGTTGTCGTCGTCGTTATGTGTGACACCAGCTTAAGTTACAAGTGCTGTTAATTACACAAATTAGAGAAGCATCACATGATTTTTCAAACCGTGCCAATATTGTTTTTCACCCCCTTTTTTATGTTTGTGGAATTATATCCAATTTGGCTTTATGACAATTTTTTTTTTCATTGAAGACAAATTAAATGAAGATAATAATACCAAAGAATTTTGGATTGCAATCATTTTCAAGAAGAAACAGAGTATTATCTGACAGAATTGCAGGGGTGCCAATACTTTTGGCCAGCACTGTACCTCTAAGATCACATTCTGTGGGAGACCTTTCACAGTTATTCCCCGCCTTTTTAAGATGGCGGAGCCTGTCCTCCCTTAGCTTTTGCTAAACCAGTCCATGTGCTGTTATGTTCCTGTTGCTGGTGATTTATTGGATGCTGCTTGGTGTGCTGTGGAAATCCTTTTGTCGTCTGGTTATTTCCTGCTCTGTATATCCTCTTTATCATGTATTATATCTCAATCTGTGCAAGTTGTGTGATACAGTTTTTGGTGTCCCACCCTTTGGCATTATACTTGGCCATGATAGTTGGCAGAATGAAATAGGGTGGTTCAACAAGTGCAGTCTGCTAATCCATGGCAATCTGTGTTGGTTGCCAGAGTGCTTGAACCCAAAGTGCCACTCTCAGAAAGATTGTCAAAAGAGCGCAGCCAGTTTGTTAACTTCAGGGAGGCATGCAAATTGTTTTTTTTTCGTATACATCCCCTTTTCTCTGGTAGTGAGGTATTGTATCTCGCTTCTGAGTGGAGACGTAAAAGCATGGGCTTTTTCCTGGCCTTCTGAGTCACCTGTGTTTTTGTCATTGGATGGGATTTTCTCTGCGCTCGCTCTTATCCATGACGATCCAGATAAGGTGTGTTTAGCAGAGTCTACGATTCGTTCACTGCACCAGGAGAATCGGCCAGCAGAGTATTGCTGCGCTGAATTCCGGCACTAGTCCGTTGACACTCAGTGGAATGACCCAGCTCCCAAGAACCAGTTTTTAACGGAGGTGTCTGAGAAGGTAAAGGAGGCAATGGTCATGTATGAAACTCCTCCCTCCCTTGAGTGTGCCATGTCGCTTGTAATCCATAATGATTGCCGGTTCTGTCAGAGGTCTCATAATACCAAGACTCTCTGCGAGGATCTTGCTATGCCTGTATTGCCTCCTGAGGCCTCACTCGAGCCCATGCAGCTTGGAGGGACGTCCCATATGAGGAGAAATTCCTTTTGCTTTTTTTTGCGGAAAGAAGGGGCACTTTATTAGCGCCTGTCCCTTGGTGCCCAAAAATGACTGGCATTACAAAAACTGTTAGACCCAGGGGTTGGGGGATTCCAGAGATACCTCGAACAGCGGTGGCAATGTTGCAAGGACTATGTATTGTGGTCAAGAAAAGGATGTCCCTCTTGTCCTTGACCACTAGCATGTAGTCGCTACATTGGGCTATGCTTTCGCCCTTTCGGAGCATCTGCCCAATAAGCAATATAGGAAGGTGCCTTCGGTTTCTGCGCACAATACCACAAGCTGTGGTTTGCTCAGGCAGAGAGGGATTTGGAAAGTGGGATGCTGGTATAAAAGTTATCAACATACAGGTGATGACTCTTATCCAGCAGTGGGTGCACCAAATCCCACACAATTTTCCCACTCAATCCCAGAGCAGGTGGGAATTACGTTGATTGGATCAGTGCCCAGAGATATTCTCGCGTAGTTTGTATAGTTTGATCACGTACCTGGCCTTCTTATTGGACAGGTACTGACAGAAATGCAGCCTCTCCTTGAAGTGGATGAGGGACTCATCCACACAGAGTTCTCTTTGGGGAATGTAGCCTTCAGCAAACTTGCTACTGAAGTGATTGATCACCGGATGAATTTTGAAAATCCAGGTCAACTTGGCAAGGACATTCTGAATTATCCATGAAATGTAGAAATTTATGAATGGGCTCAAAGCATGTCTGGGGCATAGCTATGCGGAATACTGGAGTGTTAGGGTATGTTTACACAGTGCATCTTTGCCAACCACAAAGATGCAGCGTTTTTTGCCCCCCAAAAAATGCACAAAAAACGCACCCGCAAATCTATTGACTCTAAGGGCTCAAAAACACTGGAAATCGCAAAAGGAATTGACATGCTGCATCCTGGCTGCATCTTTAAAAACGCAGGCAAGATGCAGAAAATGATGCACAGTGTGGACAGCAAAATATAAATCTCGTACTTTACTGGGGAAAAGAAAATGCATGCATTTTGGTGATCTTTTTGACAACAAAAAAAAGGTGCACTGTGTGAATATAAAATACCAATATTCCAAAAAAAAAAACAAGTCCTGGCCAAAATCAAGCATGAATACTGATTAGTGATGTGTGTCACTGATCAGTGGTTCGGTGACTGCAGTATGCACGTACAGTCGAGGAGCAAAGAGGAGAGGGGGAGAACGGACCAAAAGAAAAAAAAGGCTTGACTAAAATTGAGCATGGACACCGATCAGTGATGTGCGTCACAGATCAGTGGCTGTAGGACACGCTGGGTCAAGCTCGGGTGCTGTGCGGCTTTTAAACAGCAATCATCTCCATGGGATTATTATTATTATTATTCATTATTATAGCGCCATTTATTCCAAGGCGTTTTACATTTGAAAATGGGTAAACAAAATATAGACAAGTACAATAATCATAAACAAAACAAGGCACAGACAGGTACAAGAGGAAAGAGGACCCTGCCCACGAGGGCTCAGTCTACAAGACTGCCTCTGGCAACAAACTCATCTGAACTCCTGACATCGTGGTCGTTCACATACTGCCGTGTGAGCCGCTGCTAGGACCTGGGTTGGCCTCATCTCAGGTCACTCCAGTGGTTGTCACACAGTAGTTTGTGAGGCAGCATGGAGTGCTCTCACAGTCAATGGAGATCGTTCTGTTCTTCATTGACTGTGACTGAGTATGAGATCATCGCGCTTATTTGTATGCTGTCCTTTGGCTGCTTTTGGAAACATGGGATTGTACCCTTTATTTTTTCACTAATTTATTCAAAGAATGGGATCCTCTCTATATTGGATAACCAGCCACGGTACAGCTGAGGATTGCAGCCTGCAGCTGTACTTATGCTGGTTATGAAAATTTGGGGGGGAACCCTATGTCATTTTTTTTTTTTTCTTTCTAAAATTGTTAATTCAGCTAAACAGCTGTCCAAGTTATCTAGCTATCTCTATACCAATCTATTCTATCTATTCATCTATCTTTATGCTATCTGTCTATTTATGTATCTATGTATACAAGCTATCTATCTAAATAGCGATATAAGACAATAACAGATTCATTAATAGAACCATTGACTTTAATTATAAAGGATCCGTTAACGGATTGATTATGAAAGCGATCCCTTGGATCAGTCCGTTAATTGATCTGTTTTTACATTTTCCAAAGAGATCCAAAAACGGAATGATTAGAGGACATGGGAACGCAGCCTTATAAAATAATCGGATTAGAAAAAACAAAACAAAAACCTGAAGACATTTTAGGACATTTCAATGCTCATTCAAAGGAATACATTTCATCTTTTTATTTCGGTTTTTCTGATCTCAAGACGGATCAAAAACCGGAAATAACTAAGGAATGTCTGAACAAAGCCTTACAATACAATGTAAAGGTACCGGAATCACAGTCATATTTAGTGCTTACCTAGGTCTTGTGTACTTGAGTATATTTTTATGTTCTATTGTTGTGTTTTTAAGACGATCTGAAATATATACCAAAACCAATTAGTAATCTCATACACGTACCAGATTAACACAACAGCATAGGACCAATCTTCAACTCTCACCATTGGAAGAAGCAGACCCTATTACACATTATATGGACAAAAGTATGGGGATGCCTACACATTACACCCAGGGAAGTGTTATGACATCCCATTCTAAATCCCTAGTCATTGATAAGAAGTTGAATATTACAGCTTACACTCTTTAGAAAGGCTTTCTAAAGAATTTTGAGGTATTTCTATGCAAATTTTTGTCTATTTATCACGTTAGCCACTGATGTTGGACGAGGGGCCCTGGCTTGTAATTTCTAGTTCAGGCCAAAGGAGTTTGATGGGGTTGAGGTTAGGACTCTTCGATGGCCAGTCAAGTTATTTCACACAAAACCAGGTCAGTTTTGGCCTTTCATGAAATGACTTATGACAACATATTACAGGGCCATGTTGAATTCAGAAAGCACTTTAGAATTTGTTACTCTTTCACAAATATTTGCAGAGTAGATTGCATGTCTAAAGGCCACGTCACACTAAGCAACATCGCTAGCAACATCGCTGCTAACGAACAACTTTTGTGACGTAGCAGCGATGTTGCTAGTGATGTTGCTGTGTGTGACATCCAGCAACAACCTGGCCCCTGCTGTGAGGTCGTTGGTTGTTGCTGAATGTCCTGGGCCATTTTTTAGTTGTTGCTCTCCCGCTGTGAAGCACACATCGCTGTGTGTGACAGCGACAGAGCAACAACTGAATGTGCAGTGAGCAGCGAGCCGGCTTCTGCGGAGGCTGGTAACTACGGTAAACATCGGGTAACCAAGGAGCCCTTACCTTGGTTACCCGATATTTTCCTTCGTTACCAGTGTCCCCGCTCTCACACTGTCAGTGCCGGCTCCCTTCTCTCTGCACACGTAGCCAGACTACACATAGCCAGACTACACATCGGGTAATTAACCCTATGTGTGCAGGGAGCAGGAGCGGCACTGGCAGCGTGAGCGCGGGGATGCTGGTAACGAAGGTAAATATCGGGTAACCAAGGTAAGGGCTTCTTGGTTACCCGATTTACCGTGGTTACCAGCCCCCTGCAGAAGCTGGCTCCTGCTGCCTGCACACGTAGCAGAGTACACATCGGGTAATTAACCCGATGTGTACTGTGGCTATGAGTGTATGGAGCCAGCGCTAAGCGGTGTGCGCTGGTAACCAAGGTAAATATCGGGTTTGTTACCCGATATTTACCTTAGTTACCAAGCGCAGCATTGCTTCTACGCGGCGCTGCTGGCTGGGGGCTAGTCACTGGTTGCTGGTGAGCTCACCAGCAACTCGTGTAGCGACGCTCCAGCGATCCCTGCCAGGTCAGGTTGCTGGTGGGATCGCTGGAGTGTCGCTAGTGTGACATCTCACCAGCAACCTCCTAGGAACTTACCAGCGATCCCTATCAGGTTGGATCGTTGTTGGGATCGCTGGTAAGTTGTTTAGTGTGACTGGGCCTTTAGGGGCTGGAATTTATATACTTGTGGCAGTGGGACCATATGAAAAACCTGAATTCAATGATTCAGAGGTGAGTGCTAAGACTTGTGGATAACATTGCTTTGGCTTATACTATATGGAAAGGTCATTCATCGCATAACAAACCTTGAGCTGGAGGTTGCAATGAGGCAGACAATGCTTTTTTCCCAGAATAGTGTTATTACTCCATTAGATATTGTCCCCGGGGCCATAAAAAAACATATATTAGAAAAAAAATCTCTACCCCAAATCTTAAAGTATAAAATATTACTTATTTGTTACAAAAACTATCCAAACAAAATTGTGACACACAATATTAACCCCTTCACGACCATGGACGGATATATCCGTCATGGAGCGTGTCCCGTTAAGCCCCGCCCCCTGCCGCGGGCAGGCGGCGGCGGTCGGCACACATCAGCTGTTTTCAACAGCTGACATGTGTGCCTACTAGTCGCGGGTGGAATCGCTTCCACCCGCGGCCATTAACCCCTTAAATCTCGCTGCAAAAGTCTGGCAGCAAGATCTATATGCGCACGGCCATGTTTTTTACTTACCGCCGCCCCCACCGGAAGTCACAAGCGTGATCACGTGACTTTCGGTGGTTGCCATCGTAGCACAGGGTCATATGATGACGCCTGCAGCTATGATGATTCACTTTCGTTTTCCCTTGGCCGCGAGCAGAGAGAAACAGAAAGTAACTGAATCTGCTGATTACAGCTGTATAGCTGTGATCAGCAGATAGATAAGAGCGATCGGATTGCTGATCGCTATAGCCCCCTAGGGGAACTAGTAAAATAAAAAAAAAGAAAAAAAAAGTTTTAAAAAATAAAAAAAAAAAAACCTAAAAGTTCAAATCACCCCCCTTTCCCCCCATTGAAAATTAAAGGGTTAAAAAATAAATAAATATACACATATTTGATATCGCCGCGTTCAGAAATGCCCGATCTATCAAAATATAAAATCAATTAATCTGATTGGTAAACGGCGTAGTGGCAAAAAAATTCCAAACGCCAAAATTACGTTTTTTGGTCGCCGCAAGTTTTACGGCGATCAAAACGTAGCATCTGCGCAAAAATGGTACCATTAGAAACAACAGCTCGCGACGCAAACAATAAGCCATCACTGAGCTATAGATCCCAAAAAATGAGAACGCTACGGGTTTCGGAATATGGCTTAAAACGTGCGCCACTTTTATTGGACAAACTTGTGAATTTTTTTTTAACCCTTTAGATACAAGTAAACCTATACATGTTTGGTGTCTACAAACTCGCAGCGACCTCAGGCATCATACCCATACATCAATTTTACCATATAGTGAACACCGTGAATAAAACATCCCAAAAACTATTGTGCCATCACACTTTTTTTTGCAGTTTTTCCACACATGGAATTTTTTTGCTGTTTTCCAGTACACCATATGGTAAAACTTATGATTTAATTTAAAAGTACAACTTGTCCCGAAAAAAACAAGCCCTCATATGGCAAGATTGACGGAAAAATAAAAAAGTTACGGCTCTCGGAAGAAGGGGAGCAAAAAACAAAAACGCAAAAACGGAAAGTGCCCCGGGGCTGAAGGGGTTAAAAGATATGTCAACCCTAGGACAAGATTGTTAGTATATTATGAGTGGGAGTACTATCTTTTCCTATCACAATCTGCCATGAATCCTGCCTACTAGTGGCGGCACCTCTACTGTTATGCAGGGCCTATACGCCACGGTGGCTCTCCCTCCCTTGCCCTGATTAACCCTATGTCTAAATACACCAGTAAAGGGGGATAATCTAGAGAATATATCAGATAGTTTTCTTTAATCAAATTAATACAAAAAGTATAAGCATATACTGCAAGAGAAATTTTTTCTTGACAAATACTGATATCCTTAACCCATATAGGACTTTTCTATGTCCTTAGATCACATAGGAGTTCCAGATACCAAATAATCCTGTATCTAGGTGTACAGTCCAGATATATGATTACAATGGAGCGATCTCTGTACAGAGAGCCCACCTGAAAGGAGATATCAGATCAGGTAGGTAAACATGCATAGACAGCAGCTGTAAGGTTGGGATATATCGTATTTTTCGGATTATAAGACACACTTTTCCTCCCAAAAATTTGGGAGGAAAATGAGGGGTGCGACTTAAAATCTGAATATAGCGTACCGGTGGGACTGTCTGTGCGGCTCTGTGTGCGGTCGGCCGGGTGCCTGTGGCTGCGTGCCGCTGCCTGTCAGTGCCGGCTGCCTCTCTGTGCGGGTGGGCGGCTGGCCTGCTGGCTGTCACCCTGTGCGTGCGGCTGTGCGAACTGCGGTGGCTGTGCGGCGGGTGTCCCACTGTGTCCGCGGTCCCGGTTTCAAATGATGGCGCCGGGTGTCAGCACGTGCGCTGATGAAGCTCTTGGATGAGAACTCCATCTACGCACATGCCGCTCCGAGAGTCAGCGCGTACGTAGATGGAGCCCTTGGATGAGAGCTCAATCTGCGCATGCGCCGCTCCGGGCGCCATCACTTGAACCAGCACCATGGACAGACTGGGACACTCACCGCACCGGCCTGCTCCACCACTGAGCCGTCGCCGCTGAAATTTAGCTAATTTCTCCACAAGGTAGAGGGAGACAGAGGACCATAGGAATATAATCACATGCAATAAACCGCATTCACTTCCATGGGTATACTTGATATTCCTTCGGGCCAAGTGAGAATTACAGAGATACCACCGTACTTCTGTCCCATAGTTATCTGCCTCGACGCGTTTCCCCCTGGGATGATTAGGATCCTGAGAAGGTTTCAATGTTTGGAGGCCCCCTGAGGTGCCTAAACAATGGAGCTCCCCCACAAGTGACACCATTTTGGAAATTAGACCGAATTTATGGAGATCAGGGGTGGGGAACCTTTGGCCCGCGGGCCGTATGCGACCCGCAATGAAGTTTTCTGCGGCCTCAGGCAGATTCCTGGGGTCGCAGTGCTCGGGCCGGCTACCGAATCTTGCCGGTGGTCGACGCTTTAAATACACGTCCTGCAAGGATGCGCATTCTGGAGTCACACTTGTGAGTGACTCACATCGCATCACCTGGCATTGCCGCACACTCCCCTGACAGGAGTAAGTCAGCTGCATGTATTTCTATGCAACTGATATGCTCCTGTCTGCCGGAGAGCAGCAGGCCGTGTCGTGTGATGCGATATGCGAGGCTCGCGTGAGTCACACGCAAGTGTGGCTCCAGTCTAGTGTTCACTACTAAACGCGTGAGTACCAGTGCCAGAATGCCCAGGACTTACTTTGAGGGTGGGGTTAGCGTTCTGCGCTCCCATCCCACAGAACACAGAAGACAAGCAGCAGCAGCTTTATGTCTTCCAACGCTGTGCAACCCATAGTACTGTGTGCCCCCTCCCCCAGTGCTGTGTATGTGCACCCCTGTGCCACCCATGGTGCTGTGTGCCCCCTCCTCCAGTGCTGTGTGTGCCCCCCTGTGCTGTGTGCCCTCTCCCCCAGTGCTGTGTGTGTGTGCCACCCATAGTGCTGTGTGCCCCCTCCAGTGCTCTGTGCTACCTTCTAGTGCTATGCGCTGCCCCCAGTCTTGTGCCCCACAGTGATGTCCATGTTCCCCTGTGCTGTCTGTGCCCTCCTAGTGATGTCTGTGCTCCGGAAGTGCTGTCCGTGCCCCCCAGTTCACCCTAGTGATGTGTGTGATGTCTGTTTTACCGCAAGTGTTATACGTTTTCTCCAGTGCCTCCCTAGTGCTGTCCATGCGCCCCAGTGCTATCCGTGCCCTCCTCGTGATGTGCGTGCCCCCCAGTGCTGTCCATGCCCCCCCAATGATGCCTACTCCCCAGTGATATTTGTGCCAACAGTGCTGTCCGTGTCCCCCCAAGTGCTGTCTGTGCCCCTCAGCCATATGCCTCTCAGTGATGTCTGTGTCCCAGTGTCTCTTGTGATGTTTAAGCCCCAGCCCCTCCTGTGATGTGTTATCCCCCAGTGTCTCCTGTGATATATACATGGGGGCATATACATCACTGGATGAGCTGGGGCATATGCATCACAGGAGACACTTGGGTATATACATCACAGGAGGGACTGGAGGTATACACATCACTGTAGGGGCTGGGGCATATACATCACAGGAAGGGCTGGGGCATATACATCACGTTGGAGATGATGGGGGCATATATATCACAGGACGGATGGGGCAAATACATCACATTGGATATGCTGGGGGCATACACATCAAAGGGCACTATCAAATCACTCAAGGTCTAGGGAAATATATATGATTCAAAATAACAAATATTTTTTTCCCCATAAATATTTATTAAATATAAAACCAACAAGTGGTAATCACACTATGGTAAGACAAATTGAAATATTGAATACCAATTTATCCCAGTAAATGGGTTAGGATATCAATTTCTTGACCCTGAATGTCAGGGACAAGGTAAGATATATTTTGTTCTAACAAATTGATACAATTCAAAATAAAGGCACTGTAACGTAAACAAGGAAAAAGACAATCATATATCCCAGAGCAGGACTTAACTTTCTGACTGTAAGATGAATCCAATGCAATACAATTTATACAGCGTGTAGAGCTGCATAAATAGGTATAATAAATATACAGTCCATTGTTCGTCCGAAGATCATATATTACAGATGTCACGTATCCAGGTTATTCCGTTTGTAAACAGTAGCCATCTAAGATGAATGAGGTATGTCTCTGCCTCAACGTGTTTCCCAAGTGAATGGTTCATCAGGAGGCAATTAAAGATTATCCATAGATGTATATCTATGACGCAGTCCCATATATAAGATCAGCGGTGGTGCAGAGAATCCTGGTAGTATGATCCACAGCAGTCAATAAGAGTGTAATCATTATAAGCTTAATATTTTTGGAAGTTGGAGTATTTTTTTTAGATTTGGCTACCTTAGGAGGATATCTGTTTTTGTAGGTAACTATTACTGTGCAGAATTATTAGGCAACTTAATAAAAACCAAATATATTCCCATCTCATTTGTTTATTTTCACCAGGTAAACCAATATAACTCCACAAAATTTAGAAATAAACATTTCTGACATGAAGAAACAAAACCCCCAAAAATTAGTGCACTTTTCTTTATGATGACACTCAACAGCCTACTATCCATAGAATCTATCAGTTGCTTGATCTGTTTACGATCGCAGGAGCCACCACAGCCTCCCAGACACAGATCCGAGAGGTACTGTTTTCCGTCCCTGTAGCTCTCACATTTTATGATGGACCACAGGTTCTCTATGGGGTTTAGATCAGGTGAACAAGGGGGCCATGTCATTATTTTTTCATCTTTTAGACCTTTACTGGCCAGCTACGCTGTGGAGTAGTTGGATGCATGTGATGGAGCATTGTCTTGCATAAAAATCACGTTTTTCTTGAACGATACCGACTTCTTCCTGTACCACTGCTTGAAGAAGTTGTCTTCCAGAAACTGGTAGTAGGTCTGAGAGTTGAGCTTCACTCCATCCTCAATCCGAAAAGGTCCCACAAGTTCATCTTTGATGATACCAGCCCATACTAGTATCCCACCTCCACCTTGCTGGCGTCTGAGTCGAAGTGGAGCTCTCTGCTCTTTACTGATCCAGCCTCTGGCCCATCCATCTGGCCCATCAAGAGACACTCTCACTTCATCAGTCCATAAAACCTTTGAGAAATCAGTCTTAAGATATTTCTTGGCGCAGTCTTGACGTTTTATCTTATGTTTCTTGTTCAAAGGTGGTCCTTTTTCAGCCTTCCTTACCTTGGCCATGTCCCTGAGTATGGCACAACTTGTGCTTTTTGATACTCCAGTAACGTTGCAGCTTTGAAATATGGCCAAACTGGTGGCAAATGGCATCTTGGCAGCTTCACGCTTGATTTTCCTCAATTCATGGGCAGGTATTTTGCGCCTTTTTTGCCCACCACGCTTCTTGTGACCCTGTTGGCTATTTGCCATGAAACGCTTGATTGTTCAGAGATCACACTTCAAAAGTTTGGCAATTTCAAGACTGCTGCATCTCTATGCAAGGCATCTCACAATTTTGGACTTTTTAGAGCCCGTCAAATCTCTCTTCTGACACATTTTGCCAAAGGAAAGGAAGTGGCCGAATAATTAGGCACACCTTATATAAGGTGTTGATGTCATTACACCACACCCCTCCTCATTAGAGAGATGCACATCACCTGATTTACTTAATTGGCAGTTGGCTCTCAAGCCTATACAGCTTGGAGTAGGACATGTATAAAAAGTATCATGTGATCAAAATACTCATTCGCCTAATAATTCTGCACACAGTGTATAAACTGTATACAGCAGTCCCAGCATCTGTTATGTGATATATATGATTTACCAATCTTGTTATCACAAAGAGTTGACTGCACTCCAGGTCGAGACAAACCTGGAAAAGTACCGTATTTTTCGGACCATAAGACGCACTTTTTTTCCCCCAAATGTTGGGGGAAAGTAGGGGGTGCGTCTTATGGTCTGAATATAGGGCTGCGGGGAATGAGGGTGCTGCGGTGGAGCGGGTCATCGTAGCAGCCTGCCGTGACCACGTGGACCCGCTCATTTAATATGCACGCTCATCCTCCCGCCCATCATCTCTCAGCGCTGAAGCCGGCACTGACAGGTGGGCGGGGTGATGGGAAAGGGATAAACAGCCTGCCCGCATGATCACCCCTGGCAACTGCAGCCTGGAGTGATCATGTGTGGCTGTATTCACTGCCCCCCGAACATCATCATCCGTGCGGGGGGCAGTGAATCAGTACACATTACTCACCGTTCCCCTGCAGCATCACGATCTCCTCCTGTCTCCTCCGGTCAGCTGACTTGCGTGGAGACTAGCGGGGCGCACAGCGATGACGTCATCGCTGTGCGCACGTGTCCACACGCAGCCGCCGGCACAGACAGGAGGAGATCGTGATGCTGCAGGGAAACGGGGATGGCTTCACTCAGCGGCGCTGCCGCTGACATAGATGGTAAGAGGAGTGGTGCTGCAGGGAGTGAGGTGAGGTAAGGTAAGTATGAACGTTTATTTATTTTTTTTTTTTATGTGCCACAGGATGCGGCCATACACCAGGATGATGGGGGTATATGAGCAGGATAGGGGTTTATTATGAGCAGCATGGGGAGTATATGAGCAGTACGGGGAGTATATGAGCAGGCTGGGGAGTATATGAGCAGGACATTACCCCATAACAGTGTCAGCAGCAGATCCTCGCCCCATAAGTGTGTCATGACCACATTTTTTGCTTAAAATTTTATTTTCCTATTTTCCTCCTCTAAAACCAGGGTGCGTCTTATGGTCCAGTACGTCTTATAGTCCGAAAAATACGGTAGTTGTGAGAAGAAAAGTTGCATGATCAATATCACCGAAAATTAACCGCCACACCAAAGAGAAGTAGCTTCGGCCACCATAGTAGGGGTGAGTCAATTGCTTGATCAAATATAGCCTGGTAATTTTCCCACAGATAATTTTGTGCGGCCCCTGAAGGTTGATAGAAATTCACAAATGGCCCCTGGTAGTAAAAAGGTTCCTCACTCCTGATCTAGATGGTTGGTGAGCAGCTGCAACACCTGGGGGTATCACAGAATTTTATAACGTTGAGCCGCAAAAATGAAAATTATACATTTTTAACCTCAAAAAATGTTGCTTTAATCCCAAATTTGTCAAATTCACTAGGGTAACCGGAGATAATGAACCATACAATTTGTAGTGAAATTTATCCCGAGTATGCCAGTACCCCATATAAAATACTTCTGAGGCAGAGTACAAAACAAAGAAATGAAGGAGCGCCATATTGGCGTACAGATTTAGTTGGAATGGTGTGGGCATGCCAATTTCCCATTGGCAGAGCCCCTGAGGTGCCAGAGCAGCAGAAACCTTCCACAAGTGACCCTATTTTACTAACTGCACTCCTTAATGAATTCATCCAGGGGTGCAGCAAGCATATTGATACTACAGGTGTCACAAAATTGTATCCTATTATGGACAGTGAACAAAAAATAATTACATTTTTACCACTAAAATGTTGTTCTAAACCCCGATTTCCAATTTCCACAAGGGGAACAGGTAAAAAAAAAGCCCATGTTACCAATTTCTCCTGAACGTGGCAATATTCTCCATTTGACCATGCAGTACTGTTTGGCCGCACCACAGGGCTCGGAGGGGAAAGGGCACCATTTGATATTTGGACCACAGATTTTCCTAGAATAGTTTGTGGACTGCATTTGCAGAGCCCCTAAGTGCCAGAACAGAAGAAATCCCCCTCAAGTGACCAAATTTAGGAAATTACACCCCTCTGAGAATTCATCCATGGGTGTAGTGATTATTTAGTCTCTGGAAAACACCATGGTGTCAAACACAGAGAACGGTGCAGAATTAAAAATTGCAAATAAGCCTATGTGCCCAGTACATGTCACGCTCCCCGGCGCCGACTGTCACTCACTGCTCCGGTCTCCGGTCCTCCTGCCCGCGGCGGCCCCTCTCACTCCCCCCCCGGTGCGTCCTACGTGCCTTCCGTCTGCCGGTCCCGGCGTCTCCCTGCGACCCAGCACTCTCTGCCTGGCTCCCCTGCATCTCCTTCAGCTTCCTCCTCGCGTCCTGCACTGGTCTCCGGCACTCGGGCCTCGCGAATGCACATTAGGGCGCGGGTGCGCTCACTCACCTCTTCTTAAAGGGCCAGCGTCCCGGGAACAGTAAATGACTGATACAGGTACATGGTATATAAGATTTCCCTTTCCAGGTGGGCGGTGCCTGTTCAACGTGTTTCCATAGCTAGGTGTTTAGGTCCCTCTGTGCTTTGTCTCCAGAGTAACACTGTCTCTTCCGCACAGCCCGTCTGCCGCCCTGACCTTGTCCAGATTGCCGATTCACCAGGAAGTGTCACGGTGACTGTCTGCTGTGGATCCCGCCATCATCCGTCAGCCTGATCCCGTCACCGGTCCACGGTTCCACCTGGTAACTTCAGCCTGCACATCTCGCTGGATCCGGATCCCTTCTGCTGTTCCTACTCGGCACCTGAACCCGGTTCCAGTTATCCGTCCTACCTACGGCTCCCTTTGGACTGTAGACATCTCCTGTGCAGACTTTTGAAGGACTCATACTCTGTACCTCCAGTGTTCCGGCTACCGTGCATCTAGGCCCTCTGGTGGGGTGATCGGACAGTCCCTGTATAGAGGTTAGCTCCGGGTTGCCTCTCTGGGGGAGTCCGGTTCACAGTCCCGTTAATCCACCTCCAGGATGTTACAGATTGAACAGGCCATGGATTCCGCAGGAGCACAAGCGTCCCAGCTGGCCGGATTACAACAAGAACTGGTACGACAACGCGAGACCCAATCTCACATGCTGGCCTTCATGTCTTCAGTGGACACCCGTCTGAATAATCTTCAAGCAACAGCCAAGTCCCTGTCGGATCAGAACACGGCAGCAGCTTCCGTAGTGGCTTCCTCTTCAACCTCAAGACTCCGCCTAGCTTCTCCGCCCCGGTACGGCGGGGACCCCAAAGACCTGTAGAGGTTTCCTAAATCAATGCTCACTGCATTTCAAGTTGCTTCCACAACTCTTTGCCTCTGATCAAGCAAAGGTGGCCTTTCTGATGTCCCATCTGGAGGGTGAAGTATTGGCCTGAATAAATCCCTTGTGGGAGAAAGAAGATCCGGTGACTACCGACATCCGGGGATTCCTTGAGGCCTTCCGTAACACCTTTGATGAACCAAGACGTACCTCCACGGCGGCCTCTTCGCTCCTTCGGCTACGCCAAGGAACCCTTTCGGTTGGCCAGTGCGCCATCCGGTTCTGCACGCTTGCCTCTGAGTTAGGATGGAACAACGAAGCATTGACAGCAGCCTTCTGGGAGGGCCTCTCCGGCCACATCAAGGATGAATTGGCTTGTTGTGATGTTCCTCCAATCTTGGATGGTCTGGTCTCAGTTTCCAGGAACGATCCAAGGAAGTATCCCAGGAGAGGCGACCGACACGTCACACCTCTACTCCGCAGAGCTCCACCGTCTCTCAGTCAGTGCCATCCGGCAACTCTACTCCCGAACCTATGCAAATAGATCGTCTGGGACAAGCCGAGCAACGCCGAGCAGAGTGGCTCGCCAAGGGTCTGTGTTTCTACTGTGGAAGCGGTACACACCTGCTTCGTTCCTGTCCCGAGAAGCCGGGAAACTCCAAAGCCTAGGGTTGGTAGGAGAGGCCAGCCTAGGTACCGGAACCCTCTCAGACCCGGTTACGCTGACTGTCGAAGTGACAACGGAGGAGACCCGGTTCACGGCAGAGGCACACCTTGATTCGGGGGCAGCGGGCAATTTCGTCTAACAGGCTACGGTGGACAAATATCGGGTACTCGTCATCCCTCTTTTCAAACCCCTCGTGATCGCCTCCATGGACGGGAAACCCCTATCCGAACCAGTATTGTTTATTACCAAACCCGTGGAACTCCATAATGGCGCTCTGCATACCGAAAAGATTGCTCTATATGTCCTCCCGAAACTGGCTCACTCACTCCTGCTGGGCCAATCCTAGTTAGTACATGATTCCTGTCGTCAGTTGGTGCTCTGGAAACATTACTCGTTGGGGCCCGTTTTGCCACGAGAACTGTCTACAGTCTGTACGGCCCGTCCATCAGTCACCGGCACCGGAGTCCCTACCGGGACTGCCTTCCGGGACTGCCTTCCGCATATTGGTCTTTTGTGGACGTCTTCGACAAGGAGGTAGAGGTATTACCGCCACATCGACCCTACGACTGTGCCATCGACTTGCTGCCGGGCACTACTCCTCCCCATGGATGGATCTATCCCTTGTCCCCTGCCGAGACCCAGGCCATGTTGGATTACATTGCAGATAACCTGGCAAGGGGGTTCATCAGGAGATCCTCGTCTCCTGCAGGAGCCAGGTTTTTCTTCGTCAAGAAGAAAGAAGATGACTTACGCCCTTCCATCGACTACCGGGGCTTGAACCAGATCACAGTAAAAAATAAATATCCTCTACCTCTTGTCCCGGAGCTATTCGATCGGCTCGGGGGGCCCGTATCTCACCAAGCTAGACCATCGCGGAGCTTACAACCTGGTCCGTATTTGCGCTGGAGACTAATGGAAAACGGCATTCAACACCCGTGATGGGCACTACGAATACTGTGTGATGCCCTTTGGTCTCTGTAATGCCCCGGCGGTCTTCCAGGAACTGGTGAACGACGTCTTCAGGGATCTTCTCTACGACTGTGTGGTCGTATATCTGGACGAAATCCTGGTCTATTCCCCGGACTTGCCGACCCACAGAAAAAACGTATGACTCGTTCTGCAAAGGCTTAGGGAGAACTGTCTGTACGCCAAGTACGAAAAATGTGTTTGAACGGACGTCCCTTCCCTTTCTGGACTACGTGATTTCTGACACAGGCTTGCAGATGGATCCCGAGAAGATGTCTTCTATCCTCAAGTGGCCTCCTCCCTCCGGACTGAAAGCCATCCAACGCTTCCTAGGCTTCGCCAATTATTATGGCCAGTTTATGCCTCACTTCTTTGCTCTGACGGCGCCTCTCTCTGCCTTGACCAAGAAGGGGGGCCAACCCAAAAGACTGGTCTCCTGAGGCCGACGACGCTTTCTGTTATCTGAAACGGGCGTTTGCCTCCTCTCCGTTCTCCACAGACCGGAGTTGAACTGACAATTCACCTTGGAGGTGGATGCCTCCTCAGGAGCCGGGGCCCTGCTTATGCAGAAGTCGTCCACCGGGAAGTTGGTCACCTGCGGCTTCTTCTCCAAAATCTTCTCGGCACCCGAACGCAACTAGACCATTGGCGAACGAGAGCTCCTGGCGGTCAAGCTGGCTTTGGAGGAATGGTGTTACCTGTTGGAGGGTGCGGTATTGCCGGTTATCAATTACACCGACCATAAAAACCTGGAGTATCTGCGATCCGCTCGAAGACTGAACCCGCGACAAGCCCGTTGGTCCCTGTTCTTTGTCCAGTTTGACTTCCAACTACATTACCGGCCCGCGGACAAAAACGTGCGGGCTGATGCCTTGTCCCGGTCCTTCGTTCCGGTAGAGCAAGAGGAAAAGACGAACCAGTCCATCATCTGTCCCAGTAAGGTCATCCCGGTGGCTCCCGTCACCCTGGCACAGATACACCCCCTGGGAAGACCTTCGTCATGGAGACCGACAGACTCCTTCAATGGGGTCATTCTTCTAAAGTGGCCGGACACACCGGTCAGAAGAAAACGTGGAGCGCTATCGTCCGTCACTATTGGTGGCCGTCTCTCCGTAAGGATGTCGTCTCCTTTGTCTCCGCTTGTCCATCCTGTGCCCGAAACAAGATGCCGAAACACCTGCCCTATTGCCGTCGCCTGCCTCTACCGATTCCCTCTGTTCCATGGCAACACATTGCCATGGATTTTATCACAGACTTGCCGTTGTCTTCCGGATATATGGTCACTTGGGTCGTGGTGGACCGATTCTCCAAGATGGCTCACTTCGTCCCCGTGGTCGACCTACCCTTTGCTCCGGAGCTCGCCGATGCCTTCATTCAGCATATCTTCCAGCTGCACGGCTTTCCCTTGCATATAGAATAAAGACTGGGGAACTCAGTTCACCTTGCGCTTCTGGAGAGCGCTCTGTAAACATCTGGGAGTGTGTCTCTGGACTTTTTCTCAACTTACCATCCCCAGTCTAATGGCCAAGTCGAACGTGTCAACCAGGTCCTGACTTCCTTTCTTCGACACTACGTCAACATCCATCATGACGACTGGTCCACGCTACTCCCTTGGGCTGAGTTCTCCCATAATCCTCACGTCAGTGTATCCTCCTCCTCCAGCTCTCCCATCTATGTTGTCTACGGTCTTAAGCCTTCCATCCCATTACCAGTATCCTCCACTTCTGATGTTCCCGCTGCAGATGCCCTGTCCAGGGACTTCTCTAATATCTGGAGTTCTGTCAAAACCTCCCTTGAACGTGCTTCTGCCCAGATGAAGAAACATGCGGACAAGAGACGCCTTGACCCTCCTTGCTTCTCTCCTGGGGATTTGGTGTGGCTTGCCTCCAAATACGTCCGGTTGAAGATTCCATCTTACAAGTTGTGTCCGCGGTACATTGGTCCTTTTCAAGGTCGTCAAAAGGATCGACGAGGTCTCCTACAAACTGCAGCTCCCTGCCACAATGCGGATCCCTAACTCCTTCCATGTATCCTTGCTCAAGCCAGTCATCCTCGGTCACTCCTCCTCCTATTGCTGTCGACTATGTGTATGCGGTAAGAGACATAGTGGCCATGATGAGAGTGCGGGGTAAGCAGTTCTTCCTTGTTGATTGGGAGGGCTACGGTCCCGAAGACCGGTCCTGGGAACCCCGGGAGAACATTGCTGCTCCTCTGCTACGCGACTTCTTGTCCCGGTTGCGGGGAGGGGGGCGTGAGGGAGGGGGTACTGTCAGGCTCCGGTCTCTGGTCCTCCTGCCCACGGCGGCCCCTCTCACTCCCCCTCCGGGGGTGCCTGTTCAAAATGTTTCCATAGCTAGGTGTTCAGGTCCCTCTGTGCTTTGTCTCATGAGTAACAATGTCTCTTCCGCACAGCCCGTCTGCCGCCCTGACCTTGTCCAGATTGCCGGTTCCCCAGGAAGTGTCACGGTGACTGTCTGCTGTGGATCCCACCATCATCCGTCAGCCTGATCCAGTCACCGGTCCCCGGTTCCACCTGGTGACTTCAGCCTGCACATCACGCTGGATCCGGATCCCGTCTGCTGTTCCTACTCGGCACCTGAACCCGGTTCCAGTCATCCGTCCTACCTACGGTGCCCTTTGGACTATAGACATCTCCTGTGCAGACTTCTGAAGGACTCATACTCATACTCAAAATCATACTCAGACTCATACTCTGTACCTCCAGTGTTCCGGCTACTGTACATCTAGGCCCTCTGGTGGGGTGATCGGACAGACCCTGTATAGGGCTTAGCTTCGGGTTGCCTCTCTGGGGGAGTCCCGTGCACAGTCCCGTGAATCCACCTCCAGGACGTTACAGTTATTGTAGTGCCCGTACATTATGCTCAGCTCGTGCTTCTATAAACCTGCCCCCGTACACTTAAGTGGGCTCTCATCACTCCAATAATGCCAAACATGTGGACGCTACTGTAGTTTAGACACATTGTGGAGCTCAGAAGAGAGGGTGCCTTTGAATTGAGAGCGCAGATTTTTTTGAGGGCTTTTGTGCTACCAGTAACGTGGAAGCCTGCTATATTTCCGTTAGCTGATGATGGACCTGAGTGGGGACTTGTGTTTTTGTAGGTTGAGTTGAATGCCATTTGGTGAAAATGTTGGTACAGAACATTTTGGATGAGTTCACAGTTATCTTGTGCTCCACGCTGAGCACTTACATCGGGGTTTCCATATACATCTCCAAAATCCGTGATTCAGGTGAAACCCGTGACGCTTCAAATCACTAATGAGGCAGCACACTCGGTTTTCCCAGCTGAAGACACTTGCGTCTCTGCAGCATAAATTGACAGGCTGCATTTAGGAAAGCCGCGCTGCATGTCAGTTTACTCTGAGGAGAAAAAAAGTGAAGTGGGCCTAGGATTACTATCAATCCACTGTGCTTCTACCGCAAAATGCTACGGTTTGGACCCAGCTAAAAGACGCTGCCTCCAATATGCTGCTATTCCTGATTGTGGGCACGCATCCTTACATGTAATCCCAATGCAAATGCTCAGCGTCAAGTGCATGATAAATATGAGCCCCGCTATACTGCGATCTTTTAGAGGCAGAATGAAAAAATCAACAGCAGTTGAAGAATTAGGTATAGGTGATTAGGCAGCTTTATTCCACTGGTCAGTACAATTACAGCAATACCAGGTTTATATTTTTTTTTAGATTTGGCGACTAAACACACTAAAAACACTTTTTACATCATTTTTTTTGCATCACTGGATTTTGAAGGCTATAGTTTTTGTCACTCTTCTGCCATGTGAGGGCTTGTTTTTTGCGGCATGAGTTGAAGTTTTTATTGGTACCATTTTCAGTCACATGAAGGGAATTTTGTTTACTTACCGTAAATTCCTTTTCTTCTAGCTCCAATTGGGAGACCCAGACAATTGGGTGTATAGGCTATGCCTCCGGAGGCCGCACAAAGTATTACACTAAAAGTGTAAAGCCCCTCCCCTTCTGCCTATACACCTCCCGTGCTTCCACGGGCTCCTCAGTTTTGGTGCAAAAGCAAGAAGGAGGAAAAAAATTATAAACTGGTTTAAAGTTAATTCAATCCGAAGGAATATCGGAGAACTGAAACCATTCAACATGAACAACATGTGTACACAAAAAACAGGGGCGGGTGCTGGGTCTCCCAATTGGAGCTAGAAGAAAAGGAATTTACGGTAAGTAAACAAAATTCCCTTCTTCTTAAGCCTTCCATCCCATTACCAGTATCCTCCACTTCTGATGTTCCCGCTGCAGATGCCCTGTCCAGGGACTTCTCTAATATCTGGAGTTCTGTCAAAACCTCCCTTGAACGTGCTTCTGCCCAGATGAAGAAACATGCGGACAAGAGACGCCTTGACCCTCCTTGCTTCTCTCCTGGGGATTTGGTGTGGCTTGCCTCCAAATACGTCCGGTTGAAGATTCCATCTTACAAGTTGTGTCCGCGGTACATTGGTCCTTTTCAAGGTCGTCAAAAGGATCGACGAGGTCTCCTACAAACTGCAGCTCCCTGCCACAATGCGGATCCCTAACTCCTTCCATGTATCCTTGCTCAAGCCAGTCATCCTCGGTCACTCCTCCTCCTATTGCTGTCGACTATGTGTATGCGGTAAGAGACATAGTGGCCATGATGAGAGTGCGGGGTAAGCAGTTCTTCCTTGTTGATTGGGAGGGCTACGGTCCCGAAGACCGGTCCTGGGAACCCCGGGAGAACATTGCTGCTCCTCTGCTACGCGACTTCTTGTCCCGGTTGCGGGGAGGGGGGCGTGAGGGAGGGGGTACTGTCAGGCTCCGGTCTCTGGTCCTCCTGCCCACGGCGGCCCCTCTCACTCCCCCTCCGGGGGTGCCTGTTCAAAATGTTTCCATAGCTAGGTGTTCAGGTCCCTCTGTGCTTTGTCTCATGAGTAACAATGTCTCTTCCGCACAGCCCGTCTGCCGCCCTGACCTTGTCCAGATTGCCGGTTCCCCAGGAAGTGTCACGGTGACTGTCTGCTGTGGATCCCACCATCATCCGTCAGCCTGATCCAGTCACCGGTCCCCGGTTCCACCTGGTGACTTCAGCCTGCACATCACGCTGGATCCGGATCCCGTCTGCTGTTCCTACTCGGCACCTGAACCCGGTTCCAGTCATCCGTCCTACCTACGGTGCCCTTTGGACTATAGACATCTCCTGTGCAGACTTCTGAAGGACTCATACTCATACTCAAAATCATACTCAGACTCATACTCTGTACCTCCAGTGTTCCGGCTACTGTACATCTAGGCCCTCTGGTGGGGTGATCGGACAGACCCTGTATAGGGCTTAGCTTCGGGTTGCCTCTCTGGGGGAGTCCCGTGCACAGTCCCGTGAATCCACCTCCAGGACGTTACAGTTATTGTAGTGCCCGTACATTATGCTCAGCTCGTGCTTCTATAAACCTGCCCCCGTACACTTAAGTGGGCTCTCATCACTCCAATAATGCCAAACATGTGGACGCTACTGTAGTTTAGACACATTGTGGAGCTCAGAAGAGAGGGTGCCTTTGAATTGAGAGCGCAGATTTTTTTGAGGGCTTTTGTGCTACCAGTAACGTGGAAGCCTGCTATATTTCCGTTAGCTGATGATGGACCTGAGTGGGGACTTGTGTTTTTGTAGGTTGAGTTGAATGCCATTTGGTGAAAATGTTGGTACAGAACATTTTGGATGAGTTCACAGTTATCTTGTGCTCCACGCTGAGCACTTACATCGGGGTTTCCATATACATCTCCAAAATCCGTGATTCAGGTGAAACCCGTGACGCTTCAAATCACTAATGAGGCAGCACACTCGGTTTTCCCAGCTGAAGACACTTGCGTCTCTGCAGCATAAATTGACAGGCTGCATTTAGGAAAGCCGCGCTGCATGTCAGTTTACTCTGAGGAGAAAAAAAGTGAAGTGGGCCTAGGATTACTATCAATCCACTGTGCTTCTACCGCAAAATGCTACGGTTTGGACCCAGCTAAAAGACGCTGCCTCCAATATGCTGCTATTCCTGATTGTGGGCACGCATCCTTACATGTAATCCCAATGCAAATGCTCAGCGTCAAGTGCATGATAAATATGAGCCCCGCTATACTGCGATCTTTTAGAGGCAGAATGAAAAAATCAACAGCAGTTGAAGAATTAGGTATAGGTGATTAGGCAGCTTTATTCCACTGGTCAGTACAATTACAGCAATACCAGGTTTATATTTTTTTTTAGATTTGGCGACTAAACACACTAAAAACACTTTTTACATCATTTTTTTTGCATCACTGGATTTTGAAGGCTATAGTTTTTGTCACTCTTCTGCCATGTGAGGGCTTGTTTTTTGCGGCATGAGTTGAAGTTTTTATTGGTACCATTTTCAGTCACATGAAGGGAATTTTGTTTACTTACCGTAAATTCCTTTTCTTCTAGCTCCAATTGGGAGACCCAGACAATTGGGTGTATAGGCTATGCCTCCGGAGGCCGCACAAAGTATTACACTAAAAGTGTAAAGCCCCTCCCCTTCTGCCTATACACCTCCCGTGCTTCCACGGGCTCCTCAGTTTTGGTGCAAAAGCAAGAAGGAGGAAAAAAATTATAAACTGGTTTAAAGTTAATTCAATCCGAAGGAATATCGGAGAACTGAAACCATTCAACATGAACAACATGTGTACACAAAAAACAGGGGCGGGTGCTGGGTCTCCCAATTGGAGCTAGAAGAAAAGGAATTTACGGTAAGTAAACAAAATTCCCTTCTTCTTTGTCGCTCCTTATTGGGAGACCCAGACAATTGGGACGTCCAAAAGCAGTCCCTGGGTGGGTAAAATAATACCTCAGAATAGAGCCGTAAACGGCTCCGTCCTACCGGTGGGCAACCGCCGCCTGAAGGACTCGCCTACCTAGGCTGGCATCCGCCGAAGCATAGGTATGCACCTGATAGTGTTTCGTGAAAGTGTGCAGGCTCGACCAGGTAGCCGCCTGACACACCTGCTGAGCCGTAGCCTGGTGCCTCAAAGCCCAGGACGTACTCACGGCTCTGGTAGAATGGGCCTTCAGCCCTAAGGGGACCGGAAGCCCAGCAGAACGGTAAGCTTCGAGAATTGGTTCTTTGATCCACCAAGCCAGGGTTGATCTGGAAACCTGTGACCCTTTACGCTGGCCAGCGACAAGGACAAGAGTGCATCCGAGCGGCGCAGGAGCGCCGTACGAGAAATGTAGAGTCTGAGTGCTCTCCCCAGATCTAACAAGTGCAAATCCTTTTCACATTGGTGAATTGGATGAGGGCAAAAAGAGGGTAAGGAGATATCCTGATTGAGATGAAAAGGGGATACCACCTTAGGGAGAAATTCTGGAACCGGACGCAGAACCACCTTGTCCTGGTGAAACCCGGGAAAGGGGCTTTGCATGACAATGCTGCTAGCTCAGACACTCTCCGAAGTGACTGCTACTAGGAAAACCACTTTCTGCGAAAGGCGTGCGAGAGAAATATCCCTCATTGGCTCGAACGGTGGTTTCTGAAGAAACATCAGCACCCTGTTCAGATCCCAGGGTTCCAACGGACGTTTGTAAGGAGGGACGATGTGACAAACCCCCTGCAGGAACGTGCGTACCTGTGGGAGTCTGGCCAGGCGTTTCTGAAAAAACACAGAGAGCGCAGAGACTTGTCCCTTAAGAGAGCCTAGCGACAAACCCTTTTCCAATCTGGATTGAAGAAAGGACAGAAAAGTGGGCAAGGCAAATGGCCAGGGAGAAAAACCCTGAGCAGAGCACCACGACAGGAATATTTTCCACGTCCTGTGGTAGATCTTGGCGGACGTTGGTTTCCTAGCCTGTCTCATTGTGGCAATGACCTCTTGAGACAATCCTGAAGACGCTAGGATTCAGGACTCAATGGCCACACAGTCAGGTTGAGGGCCACAGAATTCAAATGGAAAAACGGCCCTTGAGACAGCAAGTCTGGTCGGTCTGGCAGTGCCCACGGTTGGCCGACCGTGAGATGCCACAGATCCGGGTACCACGACCTCCTCGGCCAGTCTGGAGCGACGAGGATGGTGCGGCGGCAGTCGGCCCTGATCTTGCGTAACACTCTGGGCAACAGTGCCAGAGGGGGAAACACATAAGGAAGCTGAAACTGCGACCAATCCTGAACTAAGGCGTCTGCCGCCAGAGCTCTGTGATCTTGAGATCGAGCCATGAATGTTGGGACCTTGTTGTTGTGCCGTGACACCATTAGGTCGACGTCCGGCACCCCCCGGCGGCAACAGATCTCCTGAAACACGTCCGGGTGAAGGGACCATTTCCCTGCGTCCATGCCCTGGCGACTGAGAAAGTCTGCTTCCCAGTTTTCCACGCCCGGGATGTGAACTGCGGAGATGGTGTAGGCCGTGGCTTCCACCCACATCAAAATCCGCCGGACTTCCTGGAAGGCTTGCCGACTGCGTGTTCCACCTTGGTGGTTGATGTAAGCCACCGCTGTGGAGTTGTCCGACTGAATTCGAATCTGCTTGCTTTCCAGCCACTGCTGGAACGCTTTCAGGGCAAGATACACTGCCCTGATCTCCAGAACATTGATCTGAAGTGAGGACTCTTGCTGAGTCCACGTACCCTGAGCCCTGTGGTGGAGAAAGACTGCTCCCCACCCTGACAGACTCGCGTCCGTCGTGACCACCGCCCAGGATGGGGGTAGGAAGGATTTCCCCCTCGATAATGAGGTGGGAAGAAGCCACCACCGAAGGGAAGCTTTGGTTGCCTGAGAGAGGGAGACGTTCCTGTCTAGGGACGTCGGCATCCTGTCCCATTTGCATAGGATGTCCCAATGAAGAGGACGCAGGTGAAACTGCGCGAAAGGGACTGCCTCCATTGCTGCCACCATCTTCCCCAGGAAGTGCATGAGGCGCCTCAAGGGGTGTGACCGACCTTGAAGGAGAGATTGCACCCCTGTCTGTAGTGAACGCTGTTTGTCCAGCGGAAGCTTCACTATCGCTGGAAGAGTATGAAACTCCATGCCAAGATATGTCAGCGATTGGACCGGTGTCAGATTTGACTTTGGAAAATTGATGATCCACCCGAAACTCTGGAGAGTGTCCAAAGTAACGTTGAGGTTGTGTTGGCATGCCTCTTGAGAGGGTGCCTTGACCAGCAGATCGTCTAAGTAAGGTATCACCGAGTGACCCTGAGAGTGGAGGACCGCAACTACTGTAGCCATGACCTTGGTGAAAACCCTTGGGGCTGTCGCCAGGCCGAACGGCAGTGCCGCGAACTGAAGGTGTTCGTCTCCTATGGCGAAGCGCAGGAAGTGCTGATGCTCTGGAGCAATTGGTACGTGGAGATAAGCATCCTTGATATCGATCGATGCGAGGAAATCTACTTGGGACATTGAGGCGATGACGGAGCGGAGGGATTCCATCCGGAACCGCCTGGTCATTACGTGTTTGTTGAGCAGTTTTAGGTCCAAAACAGGACGGAAGGACCCGTCCTTCTTTGGAACCACAAACAGGTTGGAGTAGAACCGTGACCCTGTTGCTGAAGAGGAACCGGGACCACCACTCCTTCTGCTTTCAGAATGCCCACCGCCTGCAGAAGAGCCTCGGCTCGCTCAGGAGGCGGCGATGTTCTGAAGAATCGAGTCGGAGGACGAGAGCTGAACTCCATCCTTCATGAGGAAGCCGCCTTGGAAGCGGCACCTCCGGCGGTCTTTTTAGGGCGTGAATTAGACCGCCATGCGTCGGAGTTCCTCTGATCCTTCTGAGGCCTTTTGGACGAGGAGAATTGGGACCTGCCCGCCCCTCGAAAGGACCGAAACCTCGACTGTCCTCTCATCTGTTGGGGTGTTTTCGGTTTGGCCTGGGGTAAGGATGTTTCCTTTCCCTTGGATTGTTTGATGATTACATCCAATCTCTCACCAAACAAACGGTCGCCAGAAAATGGCAAACCCGTTAAGCACTTTTTGGAAGCCGAATCTGCCTTCCATTCCCGTATGCGTATTGCCACCGAATTGGCGGCTGCAACCGCCGTACGGCTCGCAGAGTCCAGGACAGCATTAATAGCGTAGGACGCAAATGCCGACGTTTGAGAGGTTATGGACGCCACCTGCGGCGCAGAAGTACATGTGAGTGCGTCAATTTGCGCCTGACCAGCTGAGATAGCTTGGAGTGCCCATACGGCTGCGAATGCTGGAGCAAAAGACGCGCCGATAGCTTCATAGATGGATTTCAACCAGAGCTCCATCTGTCTGTCAGTGGCATCGTTGAGTGAAGCTCCATCTTCCACTGCAACTATGGATCTAGCCGCCAGTCTGGAGATTGGAGGATCCACCTTGGGACACTGAGTCCAGCCCTTGACCACGTCAGGGGGGAAGGGGTAACGTGTATCTATTAAGGCGCTTGGAAAAACGCTTATCTGGACAAGCTCGGTGTTTCTGGACTGCCTCTCTGAAGTCAGAGTGGTCCATAAACATACTCGTTGTACGCTTAGGAAACCTAAAACGGAATTTCTCCTGCTGAGAAGCTGATTCCTCTACTGGAGGAGCTGAGGGAGAAATATCCAACATTTGATTGATGGACGCAATAAGATTATTCACTATGGCGTCCCCATCAGGAGTCTGCGTTCCATGTCAGAGACCTCACCCTGGGATCTATGAAACACCCCGGGAGAACATTGTTGTTCCAACTGAGGGGGACCAGGGGGCAATGATTCCACAGTGCCCATGGTCTGAGATACCGGTCTGGACTGCAAAGCTTCTAGAATCTTAGCTATAGTCTCAGAAGTCTGTCAGTAAAAACTGCAAACTCCGTCCCTGTCACCTGGACAGTGTTAGCTGGTGATTCCCCCTGGGCCCCCCTTAGCAGAGGCTCTGGCTGAGCAAGTGCCACAGGGGCCGAGCAGTGCACATAATGAGGGTCAGTGGAACCTGCCGGTAGCGAGGTCATACATGCGGCGCACTTTGGCCGAGCGACTTAACAGGGAAACAGGTGCGGGTGGATCTTGGATCCAATTAGGGGGAGGGGGACAACTACATCAATTTTTTCACTAAAATTAGTAATTACTTCCGCTGTTGTAGTTGTACAAGCTATCTAGCTTTCTCTATCTATATATCATCCATCTATCTATATTATATAGCTATATATCTAAGTCATCTATCTCGGTCTACTGTTTCTAGTATCTATATCAGTCCATATCTAGCATTTATCTATGATTTTTCTGGCTTTGCACAAATTTTACACATAAAAAAACATTAATATAGATCATATAGAGCAGGGGGAGAATACAGAGCACAGGAGATCAGCGGCGCCCCCAGGTGATGCTGCTGTCAGCTTGTTGCTCTTGATCAGCCTGCAGCAGCTCATCATATAGAGCAGGGGGAGAATACAGAGCACAGGAGATCAGCGGCGCCCCCAGGTGATGCTGCTGTAAGCTTGTTGCTCTTGATAAGCCCACAGCAGCTCATCACATAGAGCAGGGGGAGAATACAGAGCACAGGAGATCAGCGGCGCCCCCAGGTGACGTTGCTGTCAGCTTGTTGCTCTTGATAAGCCCGCAGCAGCTCATCATATAGAGCAGGGGGAGAATACAGAGCACAGGAGATCAGCGGCGCCCCCAGGTGATGCTGCTGTCAGCTTGTTGCTCTTGATAAGCCCGCAGCAGCTCATCATATAGAGCAGGGGGAGAATACAGTGCACAGGAGATCAGTGGCGCTCACAAATGATGCTGCTGCAGGCTTTTTCCTATTCATAAGCCGACAGCAGCTCATCACATAGCGCAGTGGAGAAATATAGTGCACAGGAGATCAGCGGCGCCCGCAGGTGACGCTGCTGTCAGCTTGTTCTTATTCATAAGCTTGCATCACCAAATCACAGCGCGGGGAGATATTACAGCGCACTGTAGAGGCTAAATTCCAGTTGGCTAAAGGACCTTTCCTGACATCATGTCCATGGCCTCCACCAACATAACTGATATCACGAAGATACTTCATGTGGTCATGGAGTTGTTTATAACAGAATCAGGGAGTCTGGGGGTAAGACGTCCAGATGTAGGGGGAAAGTAAGGGGGGGGGTACCTCCCCCTTGCATGATTATAGTGGATGGCGGGAAACTTTGCCACGCCTACCAACCAAGCCAGTAATCCCTACTAACCAAAATGGTCACGCTCACTTCCCAGACAGGTCCTTCTAGCCACAACCCACAGAGCAGACAGCTGCACACAGGGGACGGGGAAGAGAGAGTACGGAATACGAAGAGGGTGCAGGGTACTGTGTGGCAGCAGGGAGTCAAAATGACATTTGCAGTGATACTGTCACGCTCCCCGGGTCCTCCGCTCCGCTCCCCGGCTCACCTGCCACGCTCCCCGCTCTCCAGCCTCCTTTGGCCGCGCTCCCCAGGCTCCCTGGTCCCCGCTCCCGGCGCCCGTCGGCTTCCCAGCCCCTGGCCGGCGCTGCTGCTTCCTCCTCTCAGCTTCCTGCCCTGGCTTCTGGCACCCGGGCCGCGCGCATGCGCATTAGGGCGCGCGCGCGGTCACTGACCCTTTCTTAAAGGGCCAGTGTCCACTGACAGGAAATGATGCACACAGGTACAGGGTATAAAGGGGATTAATGTCCAAGGGGGCGGGGCCTGTTCTTCGTGTTTCCCAAGCTAGGAGTCAGGTCTCCTTGTGTTCCTGTGAGATACTTACCTCTCTCTCTTTTAGAGCCGAGCCTGCATTGCCATCCGGTCCTGCTGTATCTCGAACCCCGAACGCTGCCTATCTACCATCCTGACAGTCCATACCATCCCGGTTCCCTGCGGTGACCCGTCATCTTGCTCCAACGGTTCCGGACCCCGCCTAACATCATCCCGGCTTCCGAACCTGAGCTCCGTCACCCGGACCACCATCAGTGACCCCGTGGTCCCAGGGACTTCTCCATTGTGTTCTAAGTGCACGGACTGTTCTGCTACCTAAAGTGCTCCGGCTACCGGACTCCGTTCCCTCTTCGGGGAGTTCGGTCCAGTGGATCCACCTCCCGGGTCTGCCCATCCATCTGGCCCTAACAGTAAGAACAGGCCATGGATCCCGCCGAAGCGCTAGCGGCCTTGCAAGAGGAACTCCAACGCCAGCGTGAAGTCCAGACCCGCATGCTGAACTTTATGACTTCCGTGGACGCCCGCCTGAACACGCTACAAGCCTCGGTCACATCTTCTGCGCCCCGGGTCTCCACTAGTCAATCCACGGCTCCCGCTCCCGTGGCAGCCTCTTCGGATGCTTCCAGACTTCGTTTGGCTTCACCACCCCGTTACGCCGGAGATCCCAAGACCTGCAGGGGGTTTATAAACCAATGCTCCCTTCATTTCACGCAGCTGCCGCATTTGTTTGCCTCCGACCAAGCCAAGGTCGCCTTCATAATGTCTCACCTAGAGGGCGAGGCACTGGCGTGGATGAACCCCTTGTGGGAGAAGGAGGACCCTATGACCAAGAATCTCCAAGAGTTCCTGCAGGCCTTTCGCAGCACCTTTGACGAGCCGGGACGCGCCTCCGCGTCTGCTTCATCTCTTCTCCGGTTACGTCAAGGAACTCTGACGGTGGATCAATACGCCATCCGTTTCCGCACCTTGGCTTCAGAACTCGGGTGGAATAACGAGGCTCTAACAGCCGCCTTCTGGGAAGGACTCGCGGGTCGAATCAAAGATGAGCTGGCTGGACGTGACGTACCGTCCACCCTGGACGCCCTGATTACCCTAGCGACTCGAGTGGACATTCGCTTTCAGGAGCGGTCCAAAGAGGTGTCCCGTGAGAGACGTCCGGTACGGCATGCCTCTCCTCCACAGAAGCCCGCCGTACTCCAGTCAACGACCTCTGGTGCCTCCGTCCATGAGCCCATGCAGATCGACCGTGTGCGACAGTCTGAACAACGTCGAGCAGAGCGACTCGCCAAGGGTCTCTGCTTCTACTGCGGAGAGGGCACACACCTGCTACGCGCCTGTCCAGAGAGGCCGGGAAACTCCAAAGCCTAGGGTTGGTAGGAGAGGCCACCCTAGGTGCTGGGACTCTCTCAGACCCGGTTACATGGACTGTGCAAGTGACAACGGGAGAGACGCGGTTTACGGCTGAGGCGTACCTCGATTCTGGGGCAGCAGGCAATTTTATCCAGCAGGCCACGGTGGACAAATACCAGGTGCCTGTTACTCCACTCGCCAAACCTCTTGTGATTGCCTCTGTGGATGGGAGACCCCTCTCTGACACCATCTCCTGGATCACCAAGCCGCTTGAACTGCGTATCGGCGCTCTGCACACCGAGAACATCGCTCTCTACGTCCTCCCACACATGTCACATCAAATCCTGCTGGGTCTTCCTTGGTTGCGGACACACGAACCTTCAGTCAGCTGGGGCACTGGCGATATCACTCGATGGGGGTCTTCTTGCCATGATACCTGTCTGAAGACCATAAAACCCATCCGGCGACCTCCGGTTCCAGAGACCCTACCGGGACTACCCTCAGCCTATTGGTCCTTCGTAGACGTCTTTGATAAGAAGGAGTCAGAGGTACTTCCGCCACATCGCCCTTACGATTGTGCCATTGACCTGCTCCCGGGAACTACACCACCTCGAGGAAGGATATATCCATTGTCTCCAGCCGAAACAAGGGCCATGTCTACGTACATCACAGAGAGCCTGGCTAGGGGATTCATTCGGAGATCCTCCTCTCCTGCTGGAGCTGGCTTTTTCTTTGTAAAGAAGAAAGAGGGCGACCTACGACCATGCATAGACTACCGGGGATTGAACCAAATTACCGTAAAAAACAAGTACCCCCTGCCGCTCATCCCCGAATTGTTTGATCGGCTCAGAGGAGCTCGTGTCTTCACCAAGTTGGATCTTCGGGGTGCCTACAACCTGGTCCGTATTCGCTCAGGGGACGAATGGAAGACCGCGTTCAACACTCGTGATGGGCACTATGAATACTGCGTGATGCCCTTCGGCCTGTGTAACGCACCAGCCGTCTTCCAAGAATTAGTGAACGACGTGTTCCGGGACCTTCTCTACGTCTGTGTGGTGGTATATCTGGATGACATCCTTGTCTTCTCTCCGGACCTCCAGACCCACCGTAAGAACGTGCAACAGGTTCTACAAAGACTGAGAGAGAATCGTCTGTACGCCAAGTACGAGAAGTGTGTCTTCGAACAGTCTTCTCTCCCCTTCCTGGGTTACCTCATCACCGAGACCGGACTGCAGATGGACCCAAAGAAGGTCTCTGCCATTCTCAACTGGCCTCCTCCTTCTGGACTGAAGGCAATCCAACGTTTTCTGGGATTCGCCAATTATTACCGCCAGTTCATTCCTAACTTCTCTGCTCTGACTGCTCCTCTCTCCGCCTTGACCAAGAAGGGGGCTAATCCAAAGGACTGGTCACCTGCGGCCGACGCCGCGTTTGGCTCTCTAAAGCGAGCCTTTGCCTCCTCTCCTGTACTCCACCGTCCAGAGTTAAACCGCCAGTTCACCTTGGAGGTGGATGCCTCCTCCTCAGGAGCCGGAGCAGTGCTCATGCAGAAGTCCTCCTCCGGGAAGATGGTGACTTGCGGTTTCTTCTCCAAGAGCTTCTCCGCCCCTGAACGCAATTACACCATCGGTGACCGAGAGCTATTGGCAGTCAAACTGGCTCTGGAGGAATGGCGCTATCTCCTGGAAGGTGCAGTGTACCCCGTCATTATTTACACGGACCACAAAAACCTGGAATACCTGCGGTCTGCTCAGCGACTGAACCCCCGGCAAGCCAGGTGGTCCTTGTTCTTTGCCCGGTTCGATTTCCAGCTCCATTTCCGACCCGCGGACAAGAATGTACGTGCTGATGCCTTGTCTAGGACTTTCATGCCCATGGAGCAGGAAGAGGAGACATCCCAACCCATCGTCTGTCCAAGTAAGATTATTCCGGTGGCTCCTGTCACCCTGGCCCAGATACCGCCCGGGAAGACCTATGTCTCTGAGACAGACAGGCATAAAGTGCTACACTGGGGCCATGCCTCGAAAACAGCCAGTCATGCTGGTCAGAAGAGGACATGGGGTGCGATTGTACGTCATTACTGGTGGCCATCCCTTCGCACGGACGTCGCCTCTTTTGTCTCTGCTTGCTCTTCTTGTGCCAGGAACAAGACGCCCAAACACCTGCCATATGGCCGTCTTCTGCCTCTGCCCATACCCTCAGTTCCCTGGCAACACATTGCGATGGACTTTATTACGGACTTGCCATTGTCCTCCGGACACACAGTCATATGGGTCGTGGTGGATCGGTTCTCTAAAATGGCCCATTTCGTCCCTATGGCTGGACTGCCCTCTGCCCAGGAACTCGCGGACGCCTATATACATCACATCTTCCGCTTGCACGGCTTTCCATCACACATTGTGTCCGACAGAGGAACTCAGTTCACCTCCCGCTTCTGGAGGGCTCTCTGTAAACATCTGGGAGTAACGCTGGACTTTTCCTCTGCCTACCATCCTCAGTCGAACGGCCAAGTGGAACGGGTCAATCAGATATTGACCACTTTCTTACGTCACTACGTCAACGCCCATCATGATGATTGGTCCACACTTCTTCCTTGGGCGGAATTCTCCCATAATCACCACGTCAGTGAGTCCTCCTCCTGTTCTCCCTTCCATGTCGTCTACGGACTTCAGCCGTCTGTCCCATTGCCTGTATCCTCTTCCTCGGACATCCCTGCTGCTGATGCAGTACTCCGTGACTTTACAACCATTTGGGACTCAGTTAAGGCGTCCCTTGCACGTGCATCCCTGCGGATGAAGAGACACGCGGACAAGAGACGTCTGGATCCTCCATGTTTCTCTCCGGGAGATCTCGTCTGGCTTGCTTCCAAGTACGTCCGATTGAAGTTACCATCCTACAAGCTGGGACCTCGCTACATCGGACCGTTTAAAGTCATCGGCAAGATCAATGAGGTCTCCTACAAACTGCAGCTTCCGGCCACGATGAGGATACCCAACTCCTTCCACGTCTCTCTGCTCAAGCCGGTTGTCCTTGGTCCCTTCTCCGCTGCTGCCAGTCCGGCCCCTCCTCCTATTGCTGAGGACGACATCTATGCGGTAAGGGATATCGTGGCCATGAAGACCGTTCGAGGCCGACAGTTCTTCCTGGTGGACTGGGCAGGGTATGGTCCTGAGGATAGATCCTGGGAGCCCAGGGAGAATGTGGGCACTCCGCTGATCCGTGCCTTCCTGTCCCGGTTGCGGGGAGGGGGGCGTGGGGGGGGGTACTGTCACGCTCCCCGGGTCCTCCGCTCCGCTCCCCGGCTCACCTGCCACGCTCCCCGCTCTCCAGCCTCCTTTGGCCGCGCTCCCCAGGCTCCCTGGTCCCCGCTCCCGGCGCCCGTCGGCTTCCCAGCCCCTGGCCGGCGCTGCTGCTTCCTCCTCTCAGCTTCCTGCCCTGGCTTCTGGCACCCGGGCCGCGCGCATGCGCATTAGGGCGCGCGCGCGGTCACTGACCCTTTCTTGAAGGGCCAGTGTCCACTGACAGGAAATGATGCACACAGGTACAGGGTATAAAGGGGATTAATGTCCAAGGGGGCGGGGCCTGTTCTTCGTGTTTCCCAAGCTAGGAGTCAGGTCTCCTTGTGTTCCTGTGAGATACTTACCTCTCTCTCTTTTAGAGCCGAGCCTGCATTGCCATCCGGTCCTGCTGTATCTCGAACCCCGAACGCTGCCTATCTGCCATCCCGACAGTCCATACCATCCCGGTTCCCTGCGGTGACCCGTCATCTTGCTCCAACGGTTCCGGACCCCGCCTAACATCATCCCGGCTTCCGAACCTGAGCTCCGTCACCCGGACCACCATCAGTGACCCCGTGGTCCCAGGGACTTCTCCATTGTGTTCTAAGTGCACGGACTGTTCTGCTACCTAAAGTGCTCCGGCTACCGGACTCCGTTCCCTCTTCGGGGAGTTCGGTCCAGTGGATCCACCTCCCGGGTCTGCCCATCCATCTGGCCCTAACAGATACCCATCAACAAACTCCTTGCTCAGTTGACATCACAGGAAGTAGCAAAATCCCGGCAGGAGCGGTCACATGACTGCTCTGAGGCGGGGTAGAGGGGCTGACAGCAGGGCCGGTAAGTAGTTGCTTGGTATCTATTACCTGCCCCTATGTATGCCAATAGTGAAAAAAGCAAACAAAACAAAATAAGCCGGATAACCCCTTTAAGTTAAGTTTAACTTCATATAAAAATATTAATCTTTTATTTCCATTATTGCATGCCAGCAAACTACTTACGTAACATTCTCCGCAGTAGCATCCACGGCAAGTCTGGACTCAGTGGTCCTTGCTGACGGTCTGTAGAAACATACACATCAAGAGTTTTAGTGTTACAAGTTGAAAAAATGCAATTTTAAATAATAAAACCATCAATGTGGAGGGTGGATTGTCCTAGAAAATGTGGAGTAAAGACATGTTTCTTGTTCTCCTGCTCTTGGCTTCTGATCCACAAACAACAGCTACTCTGAGATTGATAGAGGCCCCTATAGATTTATGGCATGGCGGACACATTGTTGCACAGAAACCCCCCAGAGGTGTTTGGAAGCGGGAACAGCGAGAGTAATCACGCAAAAGAGCTTTGAAAATCCGAATCGACTAAGAACATCTATACACCATGATTATTGGGCTCTTCACAGCCTAAAAATACAGCCCGCTCCTACCCTAGAAGTGGAGCAACTGGAGATTCTCCAATTCAGGCACTTCACCTCATCTCTCCCTGAATCCCTCATACAGTGGGAAATTGGGTAAAGGTTTTTGGGGTTGATGTCCACTGTGTAGCATCCAAAAACACAGCTGGCATCAAGCCTCAGTGTTAGAAATGGAGAGGTGTCTTTCACCCCCATTACTAACACAGTAAAATTTCAACCCCTTCACCCTCGAGCCTGTTTTCACCTTCATGGCCGCGCCATTTTTTCAATTCTGACCAGTGTCAATTTTCATTTTTGCGGCTCAACGTTATAAAATTCTGTGATACCCCCAGGTGTTGCAGCTGCTCACCAACCATCTAGATCAGGAGTGAGGAACCTTTTTACTACCAGGGGCCATTTGTGAATTTCTATCAACCTTCAGGGGCCGCACAAAATTATCTGTGGGAAAATTACCAGGCTATATTTGATCAAGCAATTGACTCACCCCTACTATGGTGGCCGAAGCTACTTCTCTTTGGTGTGGCGGTTAATTTTCGGTGATATTGATCATGCAACTTTTCTTCTCACAACTACCGTATTTTTCGGACTATAAGACGTACTGGACCATAAGACGCACCTTGGTTTTAGAGGAGGAAAATAGGAAAATAAAATTTTAAGCAAAAAATGTGGTCATGACACACTTATGGGGCGAGGATCTGCTGCTGACACTGTTATGGGGTAATGTCCTGCTCATATACTCCCCAGCCTGCTCATATACTCCCCGTACTGCTCATATACTCCCCATGCTGCTCATAATAAACCCCTATCCTGCTCATATACCCCCATCATCCTGGTGTATGGCCGCATCCTGTGGCACATAAAAAAAAAAAATAAATAAACGTTCATACTTACCTTACCTCACCTCACTCCCTGCAGCACCACTCCTCTTACCATCTATGTCAGCGGCAGCGCCGCTGAGTGAAGCCATCCCCGTTTCCCTGCAGCATCACGATCTCCTCCTGTCTGTGCCGGCGGCTGCGTGTGGACACGTGCGCACAGCGATGACGTCATCGCTGTGCGCCCCGCTAGTCTCCACGCAAGTCAGCTGACCGGAGGAGACAGGAGGAGATCGTGATGCTGCAGGGGAACGGTGAGTAATGTGTACTGATTCACTGCCCCCCGCACGGATGATGATGTTCGGGGGGCAGTGAATACAGCCACACATGATCACTCCAGGCTGCAGTTGCCAGGGGTGATCATGCGGGCAGGCTGTTTATCCCTTTCCCATCACCCCGCCCACCTGTCAGTGCCGGCTTCAGCGCTGAGAGATGATGGGCGGGAGGATGAGCGTGCATATTAAATGAGCGGGTCCACGTGGTCACGGCAGGCTGCTACGATGACCCGCTCCACCGCAGCACCCTCATTCCCCGCAGCCCTATATTCAGACCATAAGACGCACCCCCTACTTTCCCCCAACATTTGGGGGAAAAAAAGTGCGTCTTATGGTCCGAAAAATACGGTACTTTTCCAGGTTTGTCTCGACCTGGAGTGCAGTCAACTCTTTGTGATAACAAGATTGGTAAATCATATATATCACATAACAGATGCTGGGACTGCTGTATACAGTTTATACACTGTGTGCAGAATTATTAGGCGAATGAGTATTTTGATCACATGATACTTTTTATACATGTCCTACTCCAAGCTGTATAGGCTTGAGAGCCAACTGCCAATTAAGTAAATCAGGTGATGTGCATCTCTCTAATGAGGAGGGGTGTGGTGTAATGACATCAACACCTTATATAAGGTGTGCCTAATTATTCGGCCACTTCCTTTCCTTTGGCAAAATGTGTCAGAAGAGAGATTTGACGGGCTCTAAAAAGTCCAAAATTGTGAGATGCCTTGCATAGAGATGCAGCAGTCTTGAAATTGCCAAACTTTTGAAGTGTGATCTCTGAACAATCAAGCGTTTCATGGCAAATAGCCAACAGGGTCACAAGAAGCGTGGTGGGCAAAAAAGGCGCAAAATACCTGCCCATGAATTGAGGAAAATCAAGCGTGAAGCTGCCAAGATGCCATTTGCCACCAGTTTGGCCATATTTCAAAGCTGCAACGTTACTGGAGTATCAAAAAGCACAAGTTGTGCCATACTCAGGGACATGGCCAAGGTAAGGAAGGCTGAAAAAGGACCACCTTTGAACAAGAAACATAAGATAAAACGTCAAGACTGCGCCAAGAAATATCTTAAGACTGATTTCTCAAAGGTTTTATGGACTGATGAAGTGAGAGTGTCTCTTGATGGGCCAGATGGATGGGCCAGAGGCTGGATCAGTAAAGAGCAGAGAGCTCCACTTCGACTCAGACGCCAGCAAGGTGGAGGTGGGATACTAGTATGGGCTGGTATCATCAAAGATGAACTTGTGGGACCTTTTCGGATTGAGGATGGAGTGAAGCTCAACTCTCAGACCTACTACCAGTTTCTGGAAGACAACTTCTTCAAGCAGTGGTACAGGAAGAAGTCGGTATCGTTCAAGAAAAACGTGATTTTTATGCAAGACAATGCTCCATCACATGCATCCAACTACTCCACAGCGTAGCTGGCCAGTAAAGGTCTAAAAGATGAAAAAATAATGACATGGCCCCCTTGTTCACCTGATCTAAACCCCATAGAGAACCTGTGGTCCATCATAAAATGTGAGAGCTACAGGGACGGAAAACAGTACCTCTCGGATCTGTGTCTGGGAGGCTGTGGTGGCTCCTGCGATCGTAAACAGATCAAGCAACTGATAGATTCTATGGATAGTAGGCTGTTGAGTGTCATCATAAAGAAAAGTGCACTAATTTTTGGGGGTTTTGTTTCTTCATGTCAGAAATGTTTATTTCTAAATTTTGTGGAGTTATATTGGTTTACCTGGTGAAAATAAACAAATGAGATGGGAATATATTTGGTTTTTATTAAGTTGCCTAATAATTCTGCACAGTAATAGTTACCTACAAAAACAGATATCCTCCTAAGGTAGCCAAATCTAAAAAAAATACTCCAACTTCCAAAAATATTAAGCTTATAATGATTACACTCTTATTGACTGCTGTGGATCATACTACCAGGATTCTCTGCACCACCGCTGATCTTATATATGGGACTGCGTCATAGATATACATCTATGGATAATCTTTAATTGCCTCCTGATGAACCATTCACTTGGGAAACACGTTGAGGCAGAGACATACCTCATTCATCTTAGATGGCTACTGTTTACAAACGGAATAACCTGGATACGTGACATCTGTAATATATGATCTTCGGACGAACAATGGACTGTATATTTATTATACCTATTTATGCAGCTCTACACGCTGTATAAATTGTATTGCATTGGATTCATCTTACAGTCAGAAAGTTAAGTCCTGCTCTGGGATATATGATTGTCTTTTTCCTTGTTTACGTTACAGTGCCTTTATTTTGAATTGTATCAATTTGTTAGAACAAAATATATCTTACCTTGTCCCTGACATTCAGGGTCAAGAAATTGATATCCTAACCCATTTACTGGGATAAATTGGTATTCAATATTTCAATTTGTCTTACCATAGTGTGATTACCACTTGTTGGTTTTATATTTAATAAATATTTATGGGGAAAAAAATATTTGTTATTTTGAATCATATATATTTCCCTAGACCTTGAGTGATTTGATAGTGCCCTTTGATGTGTATGCCCCCAGCATATCCAATGTGATGTATTTGCCCCATCCGTCCTGTGATATATATGCCCCCATCATCTCCAACGTGATGTATATGCCCCAGCCCTTCCTGTGATGTATATGCCCCAGCCCCTACAGTGATGTGTATACCTCCAGTCCCTCCTGTGATGTATATACCCAAGTGTCTCCTGTGATGCATATGCCCCAGCTCATCCAGTGATGTATATGCCCCCATGTATATATCACAGGAGACACTGGGGGATAACACATCACAGGAGGGGCTGGGGCTTAAACATCACAAGAGACACTGGGACACAGACATCACTGAGAGGCATATGGCTGAGGGGCACAGACAGCACTTGGGGGGACACGGACAGCACTGTTGGCACAAATATCACTGGGGAGTAGGCATCATTGGGGGGGCATGGACAGCACTGGGGGGCACGCACATCACGAGGAGGGCACGGATAGCACTGGGGCGCATGGACAGCACTAGGGAGGCACTGGAGAAAACGTATAACACTTGCGGTAAAACAGACATCACACACATCACTAGGGTGAACTGGGGGGCACGGACAGCACTTCCGGAGCACAGACATCACTAGGAGGGCACAGACAGCACAGGGGAACATGGACATCACTGTGGGGCACAAGACTGGGGGCAGCGCATAGCACTAGAAGGTAGCACAGAGCACTGGAGGGGGCACACAGCACTATGGGTGGCACACACACACAGCACTGGGGGAGAGGGCACACAGCACAGGGGGGCACACACAGCACTGGAGGAGGGGGCACACAGCACCATGGGTGGCACAGGGGTGCACATACACAGCACTGGGGGAGGGGGCACACAGTACTATGGGTTGCACAGCGTTGGAAGACATAAAGCTGCTGCTGCTTGTCTTCTGTGTTCTGTGGGATGGGAGCGCAGAACGCTAACCCCACCCTCAAAGTAAGTCCTGGGCATTCTGGCACTGGTACTCACGCGTTTAGTAGTGAACACTAGACTGGAGCCACACTTGCGTGTGACTCACGCGAGCCTCGCATATCGCATCACACGACACGGCCTGCTGCTCTCCGGCAGACAGGAGCATATCAGTTGCATAGAAATACATGCAGCTGACTTACTCCTGTCAGGGGAGTGTGCGGCAATGCCAGGTGATGCGATGTGAGTCACTCACAAGTGTGACTCCAGAATGCGCATCCTTGCAGGACGTGTATTTAAAGCGTCGACCACCGGCAAGATTCGGTAGCCGGCCCGAGCACTGCGACCCCAGGAATCTGCCTGAGGCCGCAGAAAACTTCATTGCGGGTCGCATACGGCCCGCGGGCCAAAGGTTCCCCACCCCTGATCTCCATAAATTCGGTCTAATTTCCAAAATGGTGTCACTTGTGGGGGAGCTCCATTGTTTAGGCACCTCAGGGGGCCTCCAAACATTGAAACCTTCTCAGGATCCTAATCATCCCAGGGGGAAACGCGTCGAGGCAGATAACTATGGGACAGAAGTACGGTGGTATCTCTGTAATTCTCACTTGGCCCGAAGGAATATCAAGTATACCCATGGAAGTGAATGCGGTTTATTGCATGTGATTATATTCCTATGGTCCTCTGTCTCCCTCTACCTTGTGGAGAAATTAGCTAAATTTCAGCGGCGACGGCTCAGTGGTGGAGCAGGCCGGTGCGGTGAGTGTCCCAGTCTGTCCATGGTGCTGGTTCAAGTGATGGCGCCCGGAGCGGCGCATGCGCAGATTGAGCTCTCATCCAAGGGCTCCATCTACGTACGCGCTGACTCTCGGAGCGGCATGTGCGTAGATGGAGTTCTCATCCAAGAGCTTCATCAGCGCACGTGCTGACACCCGGCGCCATCATTTGAAACCGGGACCGCGGACACAGTGGGACACCCGCCGCACAGCCACCGCAGTTCGCACAGCCGCACGCACAGGGTGACAGCCAGCAGGCCAGCCGCCCACCCGCACAGAGAGGCAGCCGGCACTGACAGGCAGCGGCACGCAGCCACAGGCACCCGGCCGACCGCACACAGAGCCGCACAGACAGTCCCACCGGTACGCTATATTCAGATTTTAAGTCGCACCCCTCATTTTCCTCCCAAATTTTTGGGAGGAAAAGTGTGTCTTATAATCCGAAAAATACGATATATCCCAACCTTACAGCTGCTGTCTATGCATGTTTACCTACCTGATCTGATATCTCCTTTCAGGTGGGCTCTCTGTACAGAGATCGCTCCATTGTAATCATATATCTGGACTGTACACCTAGATACAGGATTATTTGGTATCTGGAACTCCTATGTGATCTAAGGACATAGAAAAGTCCTATATGGGTTAAGGATATCAGTATTTGTCAAGAAAAAATTTCTCTTGCAGTATATGCTTATACTTTTTGTATTAATTTGATTAAAGAAAACTATCTGATATATTCTCTAGATTATCCCCCTTTACTGGTGTATTTAGACATAGGGTTAATCAGGGCAAGGGAGGGAGAGCCACCGTGGCGTATAGGCCCTGCATAACAGTAGAGGTGCCGCCACTAGTAGGCAGGATTCATGGCAGATTGTGATAGGAAAAGATAGTACTCCCACTCATAATATACTAACAATCTTGTCCTAGGGTTGACATATCTTTTAACCCCTTCAGCCCCGGGGCACTTTCCGTTTTTGCGTTTTTGTTTTTTGCTCCCCTTCTTCCGAGAGCCGTAACTTTTTTATTTTTCCGTCAATCTTGCCATATGAGGGCTTGTTTTTTTCGGGACAAGTTGTACTTTTAAATTAAATCATAAGTTTTACCATATGGTGTACTGGAAAACAGCAAAAAAATTCCATGTGTGGAAAAACTGCAAAAAAAAGTGTGATGGCACAATAGTTTTTGGGATGTTTTATTCACGGTGTTCACTATATGGTAAAATTGATGTATGGGTATGATGCCTGAGGTCGCTGCGAGTTTGTAGACACCAAACATGTATAGGTTTACTTGTATCTAAAGGGTTAAAAAAAAATTCACAAGTTTGTCCAATAAAAGTGGCGCACGTTTTAAGCCATATTCCGAAACCCGTAGCGTTCTCATTTTTTGGGATCTATAGCTCAGTGATGGCTTATTGTTTGCGTCGCGAGCTGTTGTTTCTAATGGTACCATTTTTGCGCAGATGCTACGTTTTGATCGCCGTAAAACTTGCGGCGACCAAAAAACGTAATTTTGGCGTTTGGAATTTTTTTGCCACTACGCCGTTTACCAATCAGATTAATTGATTTTATATTTTGATAGATCGGGCATTTCTGAACGCGGCGATATCAAATATGTGTATATTTATTTATTTTTTAACCCTTTAATTTTCAATGGGGGGAAAGGGGGGTGATTTGAACTTTTAGGTTTTTTTTTTTTTATTTTTTAAAACTTTTTTTTTCTTTTTTTTTATTTTACTAGTTCCCCTAGGGGGCTATAGCGATCAGCAATCCGATCGCTCTTATCTATCTGCTGATCACAGCTATACAGCTGTAATCAGCAGATTCAGTTACTTTCTGTTTCTCTCTGCTCGCGGCCAAGGGAAAACGAAAGTGAATCATCATAGCTGCAGGCGTCATCATATGACCCTGTGCTACGATGGCAACCACCGAAAGTCACGTGATCACGCTTGTGACTTCCGGTGGGGGCGGCGGTAAGTAAAAAACATGGCCGTGCGCATATAGATCTTGCTGCCAGACTTTTGCAGCGAGATTTAAGGGGTTAATGGCCGCGGGTGGAAGCGATTCCACCCGCGACTAGTAGGCACACATGTCAGCTGTTGAAAACAGCTGATGTGTGCCGACCGCCGCCGCCTGCCCGCGGCAGGGGGCGGGGCTTAACGGGACACGCTCCATGACGGATATATCCGTCCATGGTCGTGAAGGGGTTAATATTGTGTGTCACAATTTTGTTTGGATAGTTTTTGTAACAAATAAGTAATATTTTATACTTTAAGATTTGGGGTAGAGATTTTTTTTCTAATATATGTTTTTTTATGGCCCCGGGGACAATATCTAATGGAGTAATAACACTATTCTGGGAAAAAAGCATTGTCTGCCTCATTGCAACCTCCAGCTCAAGGTTTGTTATGCGATGAATGACCTTTCCATATAGTATAAGCCAAAGCAATGTTATCCACAAGTCTTAGCACTCACCTCTGAATCATTGAATTCAGGTTTTTCATATGGTCCCACTGCCACAAGTATATAAATTCCAGCCCCTAAAGGCCCAGTCACACTAAACAACTTACCAGCGATCCCAACAACGATCCAACCTGATAGGGATCGCTGGTAAGTTGCTAGGAGGTTGCTGGTGAGATGTCACACTAGCGACACTCCAGCGATCCCACCAGCAACCTGACCTGGCAGGGATCGCTGGAGCGTCGCTACACGAGTTGCTGGTGAGCTCACCAGCAACCAGTGACTAGCCCCCAGCCAGCAGCGCCGCGTAGAAGCAATGCTGCGCTTGGTAACTAAGGTAAATATCGGGTAACAAACCCGATATTTACCTTGGTTACCAGCGCACACCGCTTAGCGCTGGCTCCATACACTCATAGCCACAGTACACATCGGGTTAATTACCCGATGTGTACTCTGCTACGTGTGCAGGCAGCAGGAGCCAGCTTCTGCAGGGGGCTGGTAACCACGGTAAATCGGGTAACCAAGAAGCCCTTACCTTGGTTACCCGATATTTACCTTCGTTACCAGCATCCCCGCGCTCACGCTGCCAGTGCCGCTCCTGCTCCCTGCACACATAGGGTTAATTACCCGATGTGTAGTCTGGCTATGTGTAGTCTGGCTACGTGTGCAGAGAGAAGGGAGCCGGCACTGACAGTGTGAGAGCGGGGACACTGGTAACGAAGGAAAATATCGGGTAACCAAGGTAAGGGCTCCTTGGTTACCCGATGTTTACCGTAGTTACCAGCCTCCGCAGAAGCCGGCTCGCTGCTCACTGCACATTCAGTTGTTGCTCTGTCGCTGTCACACACAGCGATGTGTGCTTCACAGCGGGAGAGCAACAACTAAAAAATGGCCCAGGACATTCAGCAACAACCAACGACCTCACAGCAGGGGCCAGGTTGTTGCTGGATGTCACACACAGCAACATCACTAGCAACATCGCTGCTACGTCACAAAAGTTGTTCGTTAGCAGCGATGTTGCTAGCGATGTTGCTTAGTGTGACGTGGCCTTTAGACATGCAATCTACTCTGCAAATATTTGTGAAAGAGTAACAAATTCTAAAGTGCTTTCTGAATTCAACATGGCCCTGTAATATGTTGTCATAAGTCATTTCATGAAAGGCCAAAACTGACCTGGTTTTGTGTGAAATAACTTGACTGGCCATCGAAGAGTCCTAACCTCAACCCCATCAAACTCCTTTGGCCTGAACTAGAAATTACAAGCCAGGGCCCCTCGTCCAACATCAGTGGCTAACGTGATAAATAGACAAAAATTTGCATAGAAATACCTCAAAATTCTTTAGAAAGCCTTTCTAAAGAGTGTAAGCTGTAATATTCAACTTCTTATCAATGACTAGGGATTTAGAATGGGATGTCATAACACTTCCCTGGGTGTAATGTGTAGGCATCCCCATACTTTTGTCCATATAATGTGTAATAGGGTCTGCTTCTTCCAATGGTGAGAGTTGAAGATTGGTCCTATGCTGTTGTGTTAATCTGGTACGTGTATGAGATTACTAATTGGTTTTGGTATATATTTCAGATCGTCTTAAAAACACAACAATAGAACATAAAAATATACTCAAGTACACAAGACCTAGGTAAGCACTAAATATGACTGTGATTCCGGTACCTTTACATTGTATTGTAAGGCTTTGTTCAGACATTCCTTAGTTATTTCCGGTTTTTGATCCGTCTTGAGATCAGAAAAACCGAAATAAAAAGATGAAATGTATTCCTTTGAATGAGCATTGAAATGTCCTAAAATGTCTTCAGGTTTTTGTTTTGTTTTTTCTAATCCGATTATTTTATAAGGCTGCGTTCCCATGTCCTCTAATCATTCCGTTTTTGGATCTCTTTGGAAAATGTAAAAACAGATCAATTAACGGACTGATCCAAGGGATCGCTTTCATAATCAATCCGTTAACGGATCCTTTATAATTAAAGTCAATGGTTCTATTAATGAATCTGTTATTGTCTTATATCGCTATTTAGATAGATAGCTTGTATACATAGATACATAAATAGACAGATAGCATAAAGATAGATGAATAGATAGAATAGATTGGTATAGAGATAGCTAGATAACTTGGACAGCTGTTTAGCTGAATTAACAATTTTAGAAAGAAAAAAAAAAAAATGACATAGGGTTCCCCCCCAAATTTTCATAACCAGCATAAGTACAGCTGCAGGCTGCAATCCTCAGCTGTACCGTGGCTGGTTATCCAATATAGAGAGGATCCCATTCTTTGAATAAATTAGTGAAAAAATAAAGGGTACAATCCCATGTTTCCAAAAGCAGCCAAAGGACAGCATACAAATAAGCGCGATGATCTCATACTCAGTCACAGTCAATGAAGAACAGAACGATCTCCATTGACTGTGAGAGCACTCCATGCTGCCTCACAAACTACTGTGTGACAACCACTGGAGTGACCTGAGATGAGGCCAACCCAGGTCCTAGCAGCGGCTCACACGGCAGTATGTGAACGACCACGATGTCAGGAGTTCAGATGAGTTTGTTGCCAGAGGCAGTCTTGTAGACTGAGCCCTCGTGGGCAGGGTCCTCTTTCCTCTTGTACCTGTCTGTGCCTTGTTTTGTTTATGATTATTGTACTTGTCTATATTTTGTTTACCCATTTTCAAATGTAAAACGCCTTGGAATAAATGGCGCTATAATAATGAATAATAATAATAATAATCCCATGGAGATGATTGCTGTTTAAAAGCCGCACAGCACCCGAGCTTGACCCAGCGTGTCCTACAGCCACTGATCTGTGACGCACATCACTGATCGGTGTCCATGCTCAATTTTAGTCAAGCCTTTTTTTTCTTTTGGTCCGTTCTCCCCCTCTCCTCTTTGCTCCTCGACTGTACGTGCATACTGCAGTCACCGAACCACTGATCAGTGACACACATCACTAATCAGTATTCATGCTTGATTTTGGCCAGGACTTGTTTTTTTTTTTGGAATATTGGTATTTTATATTCACACAGTGCACCTTTTTTTTGTTGTCAAAAAGATCACCAAAATGCATGCATTTTCTTTTCCCCAGTAAAGTACGAGATTTATATTTTGCTGTCCACACTGTGCATCATTTTCTGCATCTTGCCTGCGTTTTTAAAGATGCAGCCAGGATGCAGCATGTCAATTCCTTTTGCGATTTCCAGTGTTTTTGAGCCCTTAGAGTCAATAGATTTGCGGGTGCGTTTTTTGTGCATTTTTTGGGGGGCAAAAAACGCTGCATCTTTGTGGTTGGCAAAGATGCACTGTGTAAACATACCCTAACACTCCAGTATTCCGCATAGCTATGCCCCAGACATGCTTTGAGCCCATTCATAAATTTCTACATTTCATGGATAATTCAGAATGTCCTTGCCAAGTTGACCTGGATTTTCAAAATTCATCCGGTGATCAATCACTTCAGTAGCAAGTTTGCTGAAGGCTACATTCCCCAAAGAGAACTCTGTGTGGATGAGTCCCTCATCCACTTCAAGGAGAGGCTGCATTTCTGTCAGTACCTGTCCAATAAGAAGGCCAGGTACGTGATCAAACTATACAAACTACGCGAGAATATCTCTGGGTACTGATCCAATCAACGTAATTCCCACCTGCTCTGGGATTGAGTGGGAAAATTGTGTGGGATTTGGTGCACCCACTGCTGGATAAGAGTCATCACCTGTATGTTGATAACTTTTATACCAGCATCCCACTTTCCAAATCCCTCTCTGCCTGAGCAAACCACAGCTTGTGGTATTGTGCGCAGAAACCGAAGGCACCTTCCTATATTGCTTATTGGGCAGATGCTCCGAAAGGGCGAAAGCATAGCCCAATGTAGCGACTACATGCTAGTGGTCAAGGACAAGAGGGACATCCTTTTCTTGACCACAATACATAGTCCTTGCAACATTGCCACCGCTGTTCGAGGTATCTCTGGAATCCCCCAACCCCTGGGTCTAACAGTTTTTGTAATGGCAGTCATTTTTGGGCACCAAGGGACAGGCGCTAATAAAGTGCCCCTTCTTTCCGCAAAAAAAAGCAAAAGGAATTTCTCCTCATATGGGACGTCCCTCCAAGCTGCATGGGCTCGAGTGAGGCCTCAGGAGGCAATACAGGCATAGCAAGATCCTCGCAGAGAGTCTTGGTATTATGAGACCTCTGACAGAACCGGCAATCATTATGGATTACAAGCGACATGGCACACTCAAGGGAGGGAGGAGTTTCATACATGACCATTGCCTCCTTTACCTTCTCAGACACCTCCGTTAAAAACTGGTTCTTGGGAGCTGGGTCATTCCACTGAGTGTCAACGGACTAGTGCCGGAATTCAGCGCAGCAATACTCTGCTGGCCGATTCTCCTGGTGCAGTGAACGAATCGTAGACTCTGCTAAACACACCTTATCTGGATCGTCATGGATAAGAGCGAGCGCAGAGAAAATCCCATCCAATGACAAAAACACAGGTGACTCAGAAGGCCAGGAAAAAGCCCATGCTTTTACGTCTCCACTCAGAAGCGAGATACAATACCTCACTACCAGAGAAAAGGGGATGTATACGAAAAAAAAACAATTTGCATGCCTCCCTGAAGTTAACAAACTGGCTGCGCTCTTTTGACAATCTTTCTGAGAGTGGCACTTTGGGTTCAAGCACTCTGGCAACCAACACAGATTGCCATGGATTAGCAGACTGCACTTGTTGAACCACCCTATTTCATTCTGCCAACTATCATGGCCAAGTATAATGCCAAAGGGTGGGACACCAAAAACTGTATCACACAACTTGCACAGATTGAGATATAATACATGATAAAGAGGATATACAGAGCAGGAAATAACCAGACGACAAAAGGATTTCCACAGCACACCAAGCAGCATCCAATAAATCACCAGCAACAGGAACATAACAGCACATGGACTGGTTTAGCAAAAGCTAAGGGAGGACAGGCTCCGCCATCTTAAAAAGGCGGGGAATAACTGTGAAAGGTCTCCCACAGAATGTGATCTTAGAGGTACAGTGCTGGCCAAAAGTATTGGCACCCCTGCAATTCTGTCAGATAATACTCTGTTTCTTCTTGAAAATGATTGCAATCCAAAATTCTTTGGTATTATTATCTTCATTTAATTTGTCTTCAATGAAAAAAAAAATTGTCATAAAGCCAAATTGGATATAATTCCACAAACATAAAAAAGGGGGTGAAAAACAATATTGGCACGGTTTGAAAAATCATGTGATGCTTCTCTAATTTGTGTAATTAACAGCACTTGTAACTTAAGCTGGTGTCACACATAACGACGACGACAACGACGTCGCTGCTACGTCACCATTTTCTGTGACGTTGCAGCGACGTCCCGTCGCTGTCGCTGTGTGTGACATCCAGCAACGACCTGGCCCCTGCTGTGAGGTCGCCGGTCGTTGCTGAATGTCCAGCTTCATTTTTTGGTCGTCACTCTCCCGCTGTGACACACACATCGCTGTGTGTGACAGCGAGAGAGCGACGAAATGAAGCGATCAGGAGCCGGCACTGGCAGCTGCGGTAAGCTGTAACCAGCGTAAACATCGGGTAACCAAGGGAAGACCTTTCCCTGGTTACCCGATGTTTACGCTGGTTACCAGCCTCCGCTCTTGCTGCCAGTGCCGGCTCCTGCACTGTGACATGTGGCTGCAGTATGCATCGGGTAATTAACCCGATGTATACTGTAGCAAGGAGAGCAAGGAGCCAGCGCTAAGCAGTGCGCGCGGCTCCCTGCTCTCTGCACTGACATGTAGCTGCAGCACACATCGGGTTAATTAACCCGATGTGTGCTGCAGGAGAGCAAGGAGCCAGCGCTAAGCGCGGCTCCCTGCTCTCTGCACATGTAGCACAGCGACGTTATGATCGCTGCTTCTGCTGTGTTTGACAGCTAAGCAGCGATCATAACAGCGACTTACAAGGTCGCTGTTACGTCACCGAAAATGGTGACGTAACAGCGACGTCGTTGTCGCTGTCGTTTAGTGTGACACCAGCTTTACCTGTGGCACCTAACAGGTGTTGGCAATAACCAAATCACACTTGCAGCCAGTTGACATGGATTAAAGTTGACTCAACCTCTGTCCTGTGTCCTTGTGTGTACCACATTGAGCATGGAAAAAAGAATAAAGACCAAAGAACTGTCTGAGGACTTGAGAATCTAAATTGTGAGGAAGCATGAGCAATCTCAAGGCTACAAGTCCATCTCCAAAGACCTGAAAGTTCCTGTGTCTACGGTGCGCAGTGTCATCAAAAAGTTTAAAGCCCATGACACTGTGGCTAACCTCCCTAGATGTGGAAGGAAAAGAAAAATTGACGAGAGATTTCAACGCAAGATTGTGCGGATGGTGAATAAAGAACCTCGACTAACATCCAAATAAGTTCAAGCTGCTCTGCAGTCCGAGGGTACAACAGTGTCAACCCGTACTATTAGTCGGCGTCTGAATGAAAAGGGACTGTATGGTAGGATACCCAGGAAAACCCCACTTCTTACCCTGAGACATAAAAAAGCCAGGCTGGAGTTTGCCAAAACTTACCTGAGAAAGCCTAAAACGTTTTAGAAGAATGTTCTCTGGTCAGATGAGACGAAAGTGGAGACTTTTGGGAAAAGCCATCAACATAGAGTTTACAGGGAAAAAAAAAAAAAGGCATTCAAAGAAAACACGGTCCCTACAGTCAAACATAGCAGAGGTTCCCTGATGTTTTGGGGTTGCTTTGCTGCCTCTGGCACTGGACTGCTTGACCGTGTGCATTGCATTATGAAGTCTGAAAACTACCAACAAATTTTGTAGCATAATGTAGGGCCCAGTGTGAGAAAGCTGGATCTCCCTCAGAGGTCATGGGTCTTCCAGCAGGACAATAATGACCCAAAACACACTTCAAAAAGCAGTAGAAAATGGTTTGAGAGAAAGCACTGGAGACTACTAAAGTGGCCAGCAATGAGTCCAGACCTGAATCCCATAGAATACCTGTGGGTTAGATCTTAAAAATGGAAGTTTGGAGAAGGCACCCTTCAAATCTCAGGGACCTGGAGCAGTTTGCCAAAGAAGAATTTTCTAAAATTCCAGGAGAGCATTGTAAGAAACTCATTGATGGTTACCGGAAGCGGTTGTTCGCAGTTATTTTGGCTAAAGGTTGTGCAACCAAGTATTAGGCTAAGTGTGCCAATACTTTTCTCTGGCCCATTTTTGGAGTTTTATGTGAAATGATCAATGATTTGATTTTTGTTTCATTCTCTTTTGTGTTTTTTCATTGCAAGCAAAATAAATGAAGATAATAATACCAAAGAATTTGTGATTGCAATCATTTTCAAGAAGAAACTGAGTATTATCTGACAGAATTGCAGGGGTGCCAATACTTTTGGCCAGCACTAACTAGCAGAGATTAACTCCTTTAAGCTGAGCATACAGCTGGTCGACTATCTGTAGTCTACCTGTGCAATGCAGAAGTACCAGAGAAGGCATAATGTGGAGTGTCAGATTTTGCAGTATGAACAGCGTCAGATGTCACCATGACAAAGCAGGCAGATTTGGAGCCAAGCACCGTGTGACAGTATTGCGATAGTATAATTGAGGGTTGTAAATTTTGTAGAGTACATCAGGTTGGCATATGGGGCCCTCCACTTTTCCAAACATTAGGTCCTTGATCACTGCCTTCTGAATTGAAGAAATATGCCAGCCTGGCCTGCACATAGTGATAGCATGCAAACGTGATATACAGTACTATCTGTATGATGTGCATGTCCAGCTTTTTTTAACATCGCGTTCTTTATTTTACCCCAGGTCACAGTCTGATTTGGGGACCTGTATTGGTGTACTTCCTATAGTGGTGAGGATTCTGCCATTTCTGTGTATTGTGGACAGGATAAGCACAACCCTTATGTACTTATACTTGACCAGCATTAGGTTGTTGCTGCATTGGGCTCTGCTCTCATCTTATCTCATCAGCTGCCCAGTTAGCAACTAAGCGAGGCCTCGTAGTTTCTGCGCACCGTACCACATGCTGAGGTAGCTTTGGCAGAGAGGGACTTGAAGAGTGGGATGCTGGTGTAGAGTTATCTACATAGAGGTGGTAACCCTGATTCAGCAGTGGGTGCACCAATTCCCACACAGTTTTTCCACTCACTCCCAGGACAGAGGGCATTTAGGGGGTTCAATCCAGGTGTCCTTTGCAGGGCTGTGGAGTCGGTAAGCCAAACTTGTGACTCAGACTCCTCAATTTCCCTTGCACTGACTCCAAGACTCCGACTCCCATATATATTGCTTATATTTAAGAAAAATGTAGTACAATGTGAACATCAGACATTTAATCATTTTTATGATACAATAATCAAGATATTTAGATAGAACATAAAATATTTTTATTGGAATACAACTTTAGAACACAAAAAACTGCAATAAAATTGTAAATATGTAATACACTGTGAATATATATTACACATATATATAAACAAAAACATACTAAATAACATTTGTGCAGTCTATGAATTTGTTCTAAGAAATAGAATTGCTTCCATCAGATCCTCCTTCATAGATGACCTCAAATCTGACCTAATAATTTTAAGGCTAGAGAACAACCTCTCTACACTAACTTGGGTTGGAGGGAAAGCCGTAACCACATGGGCAACATCTCTAACAATTGCCGGGTATAAAGGAATTGCCTCATGCACAGTCAGTTTTGATGAACGGTTGAATTTTTGTGTTCCTTTGAGAGCACGTGAAAAATTTGCTGAAATATGGTCAATCTGCTTGCTATAGGAGACGGAGTGAAATCTTTTTCCTTGCGGCAACGCTTTTCCTGCTCCATTTCATCCAAATACTTGTCAAAGTTAAACTCCTCATCTGATGAGGATGAAGATATGGCAGCAGTAGCACTGTCAGGACCCAAGTCCTCTTGTGCCTGGCAGTCCTGTAGGCCACTCATCCTAACTGCTACCTCAGTCAGAGCTTCTTTTCCTTTAGTAAGCTGTTGATCATCAAGCAGTATACAATGACTTGGGTCCACATTAACAGCTGCCAGAAGAATTTTATTGTCTCGCTCCGTTTCATTGAAGCAGAAATGCTATCTGCGATTAAACCTCTTTGGGACAGGCAAAATAGCAAGTTCTTCCACTCCCTTATGAAAATGCCAGGAGTTAAATCCTCAGCTTGTAATTTTTTTACTCACGGTGAGTGGGTGATTGAGCAATTCCTTCAATTCAGCCACCTGTGTCCATTGACCTTCATTTAGGGTTACCAGAGGGTTTGCCATATCTATCAGAAACTGTTTTAGTTCAAACAATCGCTCAATCATTAAATAAGTGCTGCTCCACCGAGTGCCTTTATTGACAATTGCCCCTTTCCCAGCACGTCTCTTTAAGATGGAATCAATTTTAGGGGTTCTGGCGGCAATAACCAATTTCCTCGCTTTTCCAATCAGATTTCCAGCAAGTCCCTCTTGCAAACTATCTCTTATTGCCAGCTGCAGTGTGTGAACAACACAGCGCATGTGATGAATATGAAAGTGTTTTGAAGCAGCTTCAACAAGATCGTCTAATTCTAAAGTATCATTTTGTTGTTTTTCTGTTGTAATATCTGTTTGTTCCTCAGTTACATGAACAGCACTGTGGCCTTTCATCTCAAACATACTGAATCCTAAATTTTCTTCTAGCTGTTCATTAGTCTCATTCATCAGTTTAATTGTACTTATGTTTGAAGCATTGTCTGTTACAATAGCAAGAACCTGTTCTTTTTTGATTTCGTAATCTTGCAGAACTTTTTGCACTAAGGCCTGGAGAAACTGGCTGGTGTAATGAGCTTTAGTATTTTTTACTGCCAGCGACTTGGTAACAATTTCTTTGTTGTCACAAACATATCGAACATTGGTGGCAAAATAGTTCACTCTGTGATGTGTGCAGGCATCCATTTTAAGAAACATGAAGCATCTTTTGAGAGTCTTTTTAAGATCTTCCTTTTGTTTAAGGGCTTCTTCAATCACTAATTTTCTAATACTTTCTCTTTCCAGAGCAATACCAAGTTTGCGGGCCATTTCTCCTTTAAGAGCTGTAAAAGCTGGTCATGCAAATTATGTTAATGGTACACTGTCCTTCACAACAAGCTGTATGAGCTGTCTTTTAAACATATCTGCTATCATTGTTACAGTAACTTTGTCACTTACAAAATATCTTGTTAATGATGTTTGAGGTGCTCTTTCCTCCACCCTTGTCCGGCAGGAAATGCTGGGCACTGGTTTCTTGGTGCTGCTGTTACCTTTCTGAGTCACAGCTTTGAATACTTCTGGGTGGAAGCGTTGTAAATGTCTTTTTAGATTGGAAGCTCTTGTAGGAGCATTTTTATCACCGCCTGAGTATGCACTGATTTTGGCATGAAAGCATTTGTTTTCATCTGGGTCACTTGTCATGCATTGACACACAAAATATTTTTTATCTTGAGTCACTGTGAAATGCTCAAATACAGCTGACTTCATAGGGAGCATCTTAGACATTTTGTAATCATATAATTTAACTCATAATAATTTTGTCCTATAAAAAAAAAAAAAAAAAGTATATTATAATTCCAGCACGAACAGGGAACCATGTACAGTGGAGAATATAAGTATTTATTTGATACACTGACAATTTTGCAAGTTTTCCCACCTACAAAAAATGGAGAGGTCTGTAAGTGTACACTTCACCTGTGAGAGACAGAATCTAAAAAAATATCCAGAAAATCACATTGTATGATTCAAATAATTTGCATTTTACTGCATGAAAAAATACTTGCTTGATACAATAGAAAAACAGAACTTAATATTTGGTACATAAACCTTTGTTTGCAATTTTGTTTACAATTACAGAGGTCAGGCGTTTCCTGTAGATTCTGTTTCTCTCAGTTGAAGTGTACATAAGATAAAAATGTCAGACCTCTCCATTCTTTGTATACTGGCCAACGATGCAGCAGCGATACGGATCTGCAGAACGACCTAGCTAGTCATTGGGGACGTGTCAAAGCAGCTTTTTGAAAGGGAAGTCGCTAACGAAGTCGTTATAACTGTGCCAAACACACCGATGCATGCTGCACATTGGGAAATAAAGGACCAAAAAATGGTCCTGAAAGATTTGTAGCAATCAGCGAGCTCACAGCGGGGGCCAGGTCGCTGATGCGTTTCACACTACAATGTCGCTGGGGAGGTCGCTATTACGTCACAAAACCGGTGACGTTACAGCGATGTCGTTAGCGATGTTGCAGTGTGTAAAGGGGCCTGTAGGTGGGAATCGACAGTGTATCAAATACTTATTTTCCCCACTGTATAACTTTAGATAGAAATAAAACAAACTTTGCATAAATCAATAGTACAGATGATGGGTATAAAGTTTGTAAAATATGTCGTTAAATAGCTTTACTTTGAATTTCCAATCTCAGGCTTTTCTAAAGCAGGCTTTACACGCTATGATTTCGCTACAGCGATCTCGTTAGGGTCACGGATTTTGTGACGCACATCCGGCTGCTGTAGCGATGTCGTAGCGTGTGACTCCTAGGAGCGATTTTAGATCGTTCCAAAAGGTCCAAAATCGCTCCTCGTTGACATGGGGCTCCACTGGCAGTTATCGCTGCTGTCGCAGGGGCGAAGTTGTTCCTCATTCCTGCGGCAGTGCACATCGCTACGTGTGACGCCGCAGGAACGAGGATCATCTCCTTACCTGCCTCCGGCCACAATGCGGAAGGAAGGAGGTGGGCGGGATGTTACGTCCCGCTCATCTCCGCCCCTCCGCTTTCATTGGGCGGCCGCTTAGTGACGTCACTGTGACGCCGAACGGACCGCCCCCTTAGAAAGGAGGCGGTACGCCGGTCACAGCGACGTCGCTATGCAGGTAAGTATGTGTGACGGGGGTGCCGGATTTTGTGTGCGACGGGCAGCGATATGCCCGTTTCGCACAAACGATGGGGGTGTGTCGCATGCTAGCAATATCGGGACGGATATCGCAGCATGTAAAGCCACCCTTAGGCACAGCTCACTAAATGTTTCACAACAGATTGCTTCAGTCTATGAAGAGAGGAGGAGGGAGTGAGCAAGTTTGTTGTGTATCATACTCCAGGAACAAAGAAACTGATAACAGAGCTAATAGCTTGATGTTTTGGCTTCTATACTTATACAAGTCCTCATCAATCCTGTTGCTGTATTTTCCCTGTATATTGTATGTATATTGTATAGAAGATATCCTTCCAAAAGTACATGAGCTCAAAGAAAAAACAAATAAGCATACAGAGAGAACATACAGTATACTGGACTATTGATTTATGCACGGTTTATTGAAAGTTTAAATATTCTTCAAGAAGTAATTACTTTAATCTTGTTATCCTGTTCACTCTAGCAATTCTGAGATGAGTGCAGGCCTTCCTTCTTTCTTACGCTTACTTTTTACCCTTGCCTGTAGAGGAGGAGCTTCACTGGTGCTCAAGTGCAGCACAGACTTATCTCAGTTAAGACAGAGCCTAGATCCTCAGGCTACATACATTCACACACAGCAATTTTTGCGGATCCGTTTTTTTGCAGTGAAATGCAGTGACTTTAGGCATCTCAGCAAAGTGAATGGGTTTCAAGATATGACATTCAGACACATCGTTTTGTGACGATCCATTTTTGGGCTCAAAAACGGATCCTCACAAAGAATGAGTGTGACGCCCTAGCACACCAGGTAGTCACACAGTCTAGGCCCCCGCACAACACCTTCCCACAAAGGGTCACACCAGCTGACCTGAAACCCTAGCCACCTCCCTTAGGGTAGGACAGACACACCAGTGGCCCGGACCAGGTGGATGAGAAACGCCCACCTAGGGGTCTAGAGAACCCGGGGCGGGAAAAGAAGTAGTTTTAAGTTCGAATTTAAGCTGAATTGAGGTTCAAGTCTGAAGTGGAGAGGAGTGGAGAAGTGAGGAGTTGAAATTGAAGTTCATTGAGCAAAGGCGTCGGGGTTGGAGCCCCGGCGTGCTGGCTAGGTGGCAGACAGTGGACCGTGACTGCAGGAGACGGGAAGACGGCTGCCAGAGATAAGAGGTGGACCGGGATAGGTTGGAGCCCGCCGGTACCGACACCGGAGAACCGACCCGGAAACCGTGCACAAAGGGGGTACTTGGACCCTGAAAACTAGGACCGGAACCACCGGCCTAGCTAATTAACCAATTGAGGGCAGGATTATAGGTCCTGTCTCACCAAAAGTACCAAAAATCAAACAACAGCTCACCGCGGGGGATAGGGCATCCGCCAGGACCCGGTAGATCCCAAGAGCCAGCGTCAGCGGGCACGGCTCCCACCCATAGTTCTGGGAGTGGGCTTCCATGTTTCATACTGGAGAGCCCAAAGAGAACTCACAACAGTGCAGGGAGAAGTGATACAGACCACCAGCCCGGGCGTGGGACCTGAATACATCCGGCCGCGGCCACCATCACCTTGGTTTACCAGTGGACTCGTCTGAATTCTTTAATTGTGAGTAAGCTAACAATCCCCAGTCTGACCGGGCGTGCCGACCCCTACAATCATCACCCTTAGCACGGAGACATTGGGCCCTGGGGCATCCATCCCTACCCACGGAGGGGTTAACATCAAGCTGCTATCACATTGCCCCCGGGGTACCCCGCAATAGCAGCGGTGGTGCTACACTTCACCATACGCCGTGGGTGGCGTCACAGACAGTATACGGCAATTCCCGTATAAATACGTTCCCTTTATTTGAAGTGTCCTCACGACCCTCGGGGCCGGTGGAACCCCTCGATCCACACTGCGGATCCGGACCCGAGCAGCTCGGCTGCTGGCATGGGGGCGGCACACCTCAAAACTTGGCATCGCGAACAGGATTGTAACCCATCCACTTACCTGTGGAAGTGCGCCTTGTTCTGGACTGTCAGCGGTGCTCCGCTGCAATAATTTTTGAAAAGTCGCCATTTTGCCGCCATTTTTGGGCGCGAAAAACGACAACCCAGCGTCTTCTTCCCCAGGAAAGGGCGCGAAGTTGAAACCCCGTCCCCTGGGAACAAGGGCCGGAAGGAAGTGACCCTGAGCCCGAAAAATGAAACTGAGAGACACGAGAAAGGTCTGCTCCCAAAAAACCAGGGGGAGGGCGAGAATTGCAGCATGTAATCCGAGGAGATAAGAGGCAGAGGGACACCAGGACTCTGCCATCCTTTGGTTCCTGGAAACCATCTAGAGAGGATGTCTGCCCGGTCCGGCGACCTGAACATGGAGGAACCAGCTCCCGGGACTGCTGAATGGGTGGAAGCCCAGACTGCGAAGATGTGCCGCAGGATTCAGACCCAGGCCAACTATATGCTGGTGAGATGGACGGCCGAGATGAGGAATCTGGCTGCAGCCGTCCGGGCACGCGAAGAGATGGCGGCCTCGGAAGAGCGGGTAAACGACCCACGCCCCTATGTTCCATCGGAACCAGCCCACCAGGCTGAGGAGCTCGGTCCGCCCCCGTCCGCCACGTCGCCTCCCTCGCTGCCCGTATCTGCAGTTAGTGACCCAATCGGTCCGCTGCCCCAAGCCACGGCAGCGGAACCCATTCCATCTTCCCACGAGGACCCGGCAACGGAGCCCTCAGGCCATGCGCACACCACCGCGCCGGCACCCATACCAGCCCCGCGCCAGACCAGAGCCCAGAAGACGTCCCCTCTGGCCCCGAGCCCAGCTGCGCCAAAGATGACATCATCCCAGGTCCCGAAGATAGCGGCGCGCTTGATGACGTCGGCCCCGGCAATCCGCCCGGCCGCAACAGAGGCGACGCCCGACCGGAAGTCAGCACCAGCAGAGACGCCGACCGCTCCCCAGTACCCGGTTCCCACTGAGGCGCAGCCGGGATGCACCTGCAGAGCAGGCCGCGGATCCGCGGAGCCCTCCACTTCACGTGAGGCTGGTCGTAGCCGGCAGTGAGGGCGTCCGGATGATCCAAACCCCTGAGCAGGAGGAGGCGGAGCACGGAACCAGTGCCCCGTATTGGCAGCGGCAGCAGCTGAAGACAGAGATCACGGCCCAAGAGAAGCGGAAGGCAAAAGTGCTGAACCGACAGGTCACCTTACAGGTGCGGGGCCCTACTTATCTAGGACAGGTCCGGCTTTTTAACCCCCAAAAGGGATGGGGTTTTATATACAAGCCGGGCCTGGAGGCCGAGATATTCGTCTCCCGAAGAGATGTGGCCCCACACCTACCTACTGGCCACCCGGATCGAGATCTGGAGCCCGGAGAGTTGATCTCATATACCCGACACTGCGGAGAGAGGGGGTGGTTCACCCTCGATGTGAAGAGATGGGTGAAAGGTGGGGATCAGTTGCACCTCCACCACTCTCCGCCATTTCCAAGCAAGGATGATGAGTATGAGGTAGTGTCGCGGGCGGGGAGGGCGCTGTGCTCACTACGCTCGGGTCCGGCGCTGCTGCTGCTGCTCGGTGGCTCGAGCGGTGGGCCGGATCCGGGGACTCGAGCGGCGCTCCTCGCCCGTGAGCGAAAGGGGGTAGTGTGGTTTGGGGGATTTGGTCCGTGACGCCACCCACGGTTTGTGGTGAGGTTGGGGCACCACCGCTGCTATTGACGAGGATCCCGGGAGCGATGGCAGGGAGCAGCTGGGATGTTTCTCTCCCCTCCGTGGGTAGGGGGGTTGGTGATCCCGGGGCCCGGTGAGGTGACGGGGAGGCAGCGGCGGGGAGGTGCAGGGTCGCTTGGACTGCGCAGCGCGGTGCCAGACGGCACGGTAGTACTCACTCAGCCACAAATGGATGCAAAGTCTCTGGTAAAATAAACGGCTGGATGGACGGGTCCCGCAGCCGGCTGCTGTGGTTTCTCCCGGACGGTTGGTGGTGGCTGCCTTTCCCTGCACCTTTTGTGTATCTTCGGTCCCGATGGCTTCCCACCGGTAACCCGATCCCCAGCTTGTATATGGGCCGGAGGAGCCCTTTTGCCCGCAGGCTCTGGCCCTGGGAACCCTAGCTGTGGCGGTAGCTGTATTTCCCTTGTGCTAGTTGGACGGTTGCCTTCAAATCGGGTCTTGGCTGTTTGGAAACCCCTGGTGTTCCGGTCACTAACGGATTTGACCTGTTTAATGGCGACTCCAAGCCTGGTCGGGGTCCGCAGGCCCTGCCGGTTTGTGCTGGCTTCACTTCGCTCCCTGGTTCGGTACCGGCGGGCCACCGCCCGTCCCCGGTCCTATGGTTCCGCGTTGATCTGCCTCTCCTGCAGACGGCCACCACCGTCTGCCAACCTTGCTCTTGGTGCCCGGGCCACGTACCCGGACACGGTCAGATTGCTCCTCTACTACCACTTTACTCCTCACTCTTTCCCTTCCCTAACTGTTCTGACTTCCATTCCCGCCTCCAGGACTGTGAACTCCTCAGTGGGTGGGGCCAACAGCCTGGCTCCACCCCACCTGGTGTGGACATCAGCCCCTGGAGGGAGGCAACAAGGATTTTGTGTCTGACTGATGTGCCTATCTCGGGGTGGGGCTGTTGTGTTGTAGTCCCTGTGACGACCTGGCTAGTCCAGGGCGCCACAGTAGCGGTTCCCGGCTATTTCAGTTAACCCCGTTGTAATTTTACAGTTTTAATGGACCACGGTAGAGAAATGGCAGGCCAACCCAAAAACTTTTGAGCCTTGTAAATACCCCATCCACCTTCTAGTTGTTTGCCACAGTCTCTGGAGAGGCCGATTGGAGGAAGGGCCTGCGGTGGAGGAGGCCGAGGCCCAGTCACCACTGCAACTGGTGGCTAACCTCCAGGCCAGGGGTCCCCAGACTAGGGGCCCGTGATAAGGACTGTCAGGTAAGGAACTTTTTACCCGGCCCGTATGGACGTCACCCGGACTCGTTCCTGGACTTGGGAAAGGGGTGCGCACCAGTGCTTAGCGGTGGCACCAGGGAACAGGTTGTTTGGGGTGGGTGCAATGAGAAGGTGGCCCGTTCGATTTTGCAACGTTCAAGATGTGCCTCCCATAAAGGGAAGAAAAATGTTCATTTGTTTACGTTACCCCCTTTTTTCTATTTTACAGTTCCTGTTTTTTTTTAAATCAGATAAATATTGCATTTTAAAACTTTCATAAACATACCAACAAATTGTGAGGGTAGTCCTCACACATAGGACCAGGCCAGAATCTTTTGTTTGAACTTAAGTAAAAGGGGGGTGAGATTAAGACGTTCATACTCAGCCAGTTTATTGGATATCATAATTCCCAGATATTTAAACTCTGACACCACCTGAACCGGAGCACAAGTCACCACTACATTGGAAGGCGTTTCATCTAGTGGCATCAAAACAGATTTGTCCCGATTTATCGTGAGCCCTGATATCCTTCCAAAGTTAGATACGACCCTCATTACCGCCTCCAAGGAACTCCCTGCATCTGCCAGAAACAATAATAAATCGTCCGCATATAAGGCCACTTTCTCCTCCACACTCCCATATCGTTAACCCACTACACCAGGATCCCGCCGCATCACCGCCGCCAGTGGTTCGATAGCAAACAACAGGGGGGGACAGTGGGCACCCCTGCCTTGTGCCTCTATAGAGAGAATCTATCTGACATGCTGCCTTTTGCCCTAATTCTTGCCGTAGGAGCAGAGTACAACAGCTGCACCCACCTAATATACACTTCCCCAAACCCCATTGATCGCATCGTAGCCCATAGGTACCCCCACTCTACGCTGTCAAAAGCTTTGGCCGCGTCTAGGGAGAGAATGACCCGCCTCCCCTTATTTTCCACCGGTATCTGCATATTCAGGTACAGTGTCCCAAGGTTAGTTGCCATGGATTTGTTGGGCATAAACCCTGCTTGATCTGGGTGTATTAGGGATGTAATGACTTTGGTGAGCCTATTGCAAGCATCTTAGCTAGGAGCTTTACATCTACCGTCAATAGTGAAATCTGTCTGTAAGAGTCTGGCAAACCCGGGTCTTTGCCTTCTTTAGGGAGTACCACAATTATTGCCTCCTGCATAGACGGCATAAGCTCTCCTCTTTTCAGACATGAATTATATACCTTAAGCAGCACCGGCAGTAAAACCTCCCTATGTTGTTTAAATACTTCAGCCGGAAACCCATCTACCCCCGGCGCCTTATCATTCGCCATATCACTCAGAGCTAGCTCTAACTCCTCTAAGTCAAATGGCTTGTCTAGTAACTCTCTAGATTCCCTTGAGAGGACTGGCACCTGAGCTGTGCCTAGAAATTCATCCACCTCCCCCGCCTCCGGGTGCACCTTGACTGAGTATAGATCAGAGTAGAATGTTTCTAGTACTTTTAGGATCCCTGAGGTGTCCGTGACAACTGCCCCATCTACTGACTGTAACCATGCAATATATGTCGATTCCCTCTGTGCCGCAGCTATCACTGAGAATGGAGAACGGGCGGGTCACCTATTATCAAAGGACTGCATGGTTTGGAACATTTTCTTTCTCTCCACTGCCTGTATGGTCAATCTATTAACCATCTTTTGAGCTGCCTTCATCCTAGCTTTTGCCGCTGGCGCGGGGTCTGATATTAGAGCATCTTCCGCCTCCCCCAATTCCTGAAACGCAAGCTGATTCTGCCTTCTTGCCTCCGACTTTACCTTAGATATACCCCTTATATACAATCCCCTCAAGTACGCCTTCATTGCCTCCCAAACCATTCCAATAGATGCTGATCCTTCATTGAACCTAAGGTATTCCCTTAAACTATCACTAATACCCCCCCCCCTTCTTCCACTAATTGTAACCAATAGGGATTTAATTTCCATAAGGGTCTATTTTGGTTTTGTTGTTCCCCCAGGTCTATTTCTACACACAGGGGCGAATGATCTGATACCGTCCTGGGGAAGTATTTAGTACCCACTACCAAACCTTGCATTGCTTCATTGCCCAAGGCCAGATCAATGCGCGACAGGGATGAGAACGTAGCCGAATAACAGGAGTATTGATACACTTCCGGATGCCGAGTCCTCCACAGGTCAATCAGCGCCATTTCTTTAAGTAAATTGCCGAATGGTGTACAGTTACCCCCCAGTTTTCGTACCTCATGTCTCACTTTGTCCCAATGTGAATTCGGAATATTATTAAAATCTCCCATTATCATAAAGGGAACCCCCTTTAGTCTGCCAATAAATTTATCAGACTGTGAAGTAGTTTGCTGCAATATCGCGGAGGTATGTATAGGGATATAATTACTACGGCTCTTGTCCCCAGCCTACAGGAAAGATATACATACTGCCCATCTTTATCCATGATGACCTTTAGAAATTCAAACCGTGCGCCTGAGCGGACTAGTATACTGGCCCCTCTGGAGTATGCAGAATATGTAGAATGATACCCCACCCTGAACCACCTTCTATCCAGTAGATGCAGCTTCTCCGGTATCATGTGTGTTTCCTGCAAGCAAATTAGGTTAGGTTTTTCTGTGCGTAAAAATTGAAATACTGCTTGTCTTTTGATGAGCTGCTGCGGGCTTATCAAGAGCAACAAGCTGACAGCAGCATCACCTGGGGGCGCCGCTGATCTCCTGTGCTCTGTATTCTCCCCCTGCTCTATATGATGAGCTGCTGCGGGCTTATCAAGAGCAACAAGCTGACAGCAACGTCACCTGGGGGCGCCGCTGATCTCCTGTGCTCTGTATTCTCCCCCTGCTCTATGTGATGAGCTGCTGTGGGCTTATCAAGAGCAACAAGCTTACAGCAGCATCACCTGGGGGCGCCGCTGATCTCCTGTGCTCTGTATTCTCCCCCTGCTCTATATGATGAGCTGCTGCAGGCTGATCAAGAGCAACAAGCTGACAGCAGCATCACCTGGGGGCGCCGCTGATCTCCTGTGCTCTGTATTCTCCCCCTGCTCTATATGATCTATATTAATGTTTTTTTTATGTGTAAAATTTGTGCAAAGCCAGAAAAATCATAGATAAATGCTAGATAGTCAGATATATGGACTGATATAGATACTAGAAACAGTAGACCGAGATAGATGACTTAGATATATAGCTATATAATATAGATAGATGGATGATATATAGATAGAGAAAGCTAGATAGCTTGTACAACTACAACAGCGGAAGTAATTACTAATTTTAGTGAAAAAATTGATGTAGTTGTCCCCCTCCCCCTAATTGGATCCAAGATCCACCCGCACCTGTTTCCCTGTTAAGTCGCTCGGCCAAAGTGCGGCAGCGTGATTTAAATGGCCACGGCGGGGACCGTGCGCTTCCTCGCCGCCATCTGCAGCCACGTGAAGTGATCACGGGGTACCGATGGTTGCTATGGTAGCGTCAGGTCATGTGATGATCCTGACACTTGTCTAAGGCCGGCTTCTCACTTGCGATTTTCTCGCAGTAGTGCAATGCGAAAAATTCTCGCATTGCACTCGGACACATGTTAAACAATGAGGCAGCTCCTATCTGCTATTTTTTTCTCAGTCCAAATTGGACTGAGAAAAAAAATCGCAGCAGGCTGCTATTTGTAGAGTTTCACGCACGAGTCTCTCCATTGCAACTCTATGGGAGCGTGAAAAAAAAAAGCATGTCACATGGACCGGCACTCACACCATCCTACTGACATTCGTTTTTCTAAATACATTAATCGCATGTTTCTCAAAACACTGGAAATGAGTGAGGTCTAACAATGTCGGTCAATCATAGAGATTGACCGACATTGTGAGACCTCACTCATTTCCAGTGTTTTGAGAAACATGCGATTATTGTCAGTCGGTCTCTCCCTCTCGGTCTCTATTCTCTCTCTTGTCGGTCTGTCTCTCTCTCTGTCCATGTCGGTCTATCCCTCTCCCCCCTCTCTCATATTCACTGATCCCCAGTCACCGGCGCGGCGCTGCACCGCGTTCATACTGCTCCGGCGGCTTCTCTTTTGAAAAAGCCGGCCGCTCATTATTCAATCTCGTATTCCCTGCTTTCCCCACCCACCGGCGCCTATGATTGGTTGCAGTCAGACACGCTCCCACGATGAGTGACAGCTGTCTCACTGCAACCAATCACAGCTGCCAGTGGGTGGGTCTATATAATGCAGCAATTTGCCCGTGACGCACAACCGATGGGGGCGGGTGCTTTCACCAGCGACATCGCTAGTGATGTCGTTGTGTCTAAAGCCCGCTTAAGTTTAAATAATAGTTTTGAATGACACCATTCATTTTACTCTATAGTTTATTGGAAAGTGGTGAAAAAAATCCACATGTGGAGAAATTGTGAAATTCCACAATGGTGTGGTTTTTGGTTTTTTTTATTCACCATGTTCACTATATGGCAAAACTTACATGTCTGTATAATGCCTCAGGTACGAGTTCATAGATACCAAACATGTATACTTCTTTTATGTAAGGGGTGAAAAATTCAGAAGTTTTGGGTAGATGCGCTGTATTTATTGCTTGTTATTGCATTTTAAGGCAATGTTACGGCAACCAAAAAAAACACGTAATTTTGTCGTTTGGAATTTCTTTTCTTGCTACGCCGTGTACCAATCAAATAAATTGATTTTATATGTTGATAGATCAGGCATTTCTGAAAGCGGCGATACTAAATATGTGTGTCATTTTTTAACTGTTTTATTTTCAATGAGGGCGGTGATTTGAACTTTAGTTTTTGGGGGGGGGGTTTTTTCATTTTTTTTTTATTGATTTTTGATAGTCTGATCCACCCGCTCCTTTTAGCTGCTTATATCTGCTTATCAGATCAGCAGACAAGTGCAGGGATTACCGCGGGCTCCCACATAGGGCTGACACGGCCAAGGACGAACCAGTGCATCCTTGGTCTCGAAGGGACTGCCTGAAATCTGGAAGCCATGGACGTCTCCAAACGCTGGGTGTACTCCTTGGTGATGCTTTGCTTCCCTTTCCTCAATTGAACATTGCCGGTTATCTTTCTGCCTTAACCTCTTAATGACAGAGCCAATTTTGCAATTTTCAAACTGAATTTTTACGCTTTTAAACCGGAGATTTACATCACACAAAATAGTTAATAAATAACATTTCCCACCTGTCTACTTTACATCAGCCCCATTTTTGAAATTTTTTTTTTTTGTTAGGAAGCTAGAAGGGTTAAACAAACGTTTATCAGCAATTTCTCATTTTTACAACAAAATTTACAAAACTATTTTACTATCACATACATTTCACATTTGAAGTGACAATGAAGAGGCCTAGGTGACAGAAAATACCCAACGGTGTTTAATGTCACATTAAGGCTATGTACGCACGTTGCGTAATTTCATGCATTTACACTGTGTTTAGCACTGCAGCGTAAATGCATGTGTCCTGCGTCCCCAGCACAATCTATGAAGATTGTGCAAAATCCATCCGCACGTTGTGTTTGAGAGCGCAGCGATTTGCATGCTGAAATTTTGATCTTAATCGCTGCGCTCAAAAAAGCAACTGTCACTTATTTGGTGCGCTTTGGATGCTGCTCTTACTCTGTCTATGGCCTCTTTCACACGTACGTGCCTCCGGTACGTGTTTGGCAGTTTTTTCACGTACCGGAGACACGTACACACGTAGACCTAGGTATTCCTATGGTTCTGGACACACGTAAGTATTTGCGCACGGAACGTGTGTCCGTTTCGTACTTACGTGTTTCTCACGCTGACATGTCCGTTTTCTCTCCGGCATCACGGGTGTCACACAGAATGCAAACGTGTCACACGTAATGCAAATGGACCACACGGATGTGTTCTGTGTGACACGCACCGGAGAAAAGACATGTGTGTGAGAAAAAAACAAAACTTTACTCACCTTCTCCAGCCCTGCAGTCTCTGCCGCTGCTGTCACTTGCTGCCGACCGCCGCTCATTATGCTAATTGAATATTCACTTCACTGCGGCCAGAAGCTGCAGAAGCGGGGAGTCGGCAGGACCGGAGACCGAAGATCAGCACCACGGACAGCGATGCCAGGGACAGGTGAGCAGAAAGTTCCGGTTCTTCGTGTGTTATCACGTATAACACACGGAGAACACACGTAGTGCCATAAACACGGCTCACGGAGGGCAAAACGCACCTCTGACACGTCCGTGAAAAACGTGCGTGGTTTTTCACGAACGTGTATAAGAGGCCTATGGGAGAGGCAGCATCCACAGCGCATGAAATCGGCATCTATTCTGCAGACACACTGCATCCATTATGCAGTGTTTCTGCAGCGATTTGAAGTGCACATGGGCTGCCAGATCACTGCAGAATTTTCAGCATGGACACTACGCAACGTGCGCACATAGCCTAAAGGCCGCTTTACACGCTGCGACATTGCTAGCATCGGCCCGCCCCCGTCGGTGGCACGATATGTGGTGATCGCTGCTGTAGCGAACATTATCGCTACGGTAGCGTCACACGCACATACATGTGCAGCGACGTCGCTGTGACTGGCGAACCGCCTCCTTTCTAAGGGGGCGGTTCGTTCAGCGTCACAGCAGCGTCACTGAACTGCCGTCCAATAGAAAAAGAGGGGAGGAGACGAGCGGCTGGAACATGCTGCCAACCTCCTTCCTTCCTCCTTTTCCGGTGGACGCAGGTAAGGAGATGTTTGTCATTCCAGCGGCGTCACACATAGCGATGTGTGCTGCCGCAGGAACGACAAACATCGTACCTGCAGCAGCAACGATAAATTGGGAAGAGGGGGCGATGTCACCGATGAGCGATTTTGAACGTTTTTGCGACGATTCAAAATCACTCATAGGTGTCACACACAACGACATCGCTAAAGCGGCCGGATGTGCGTCACAAATTCCGTGACCCCCAACGAGATCGCTTTAGCGATCTCGTAGCGTGTAAAGCCACCTTTAGAACGTTTAAACCTTCTAACATGTCACAAAAGGGGATGTCAGGAATGAAGCTGATGCAAAGTAGATATCTAGTGAATACTAACTAATTTTTTTTTTTTCCATGTTATTCTTCAGGAGCCATACGAACGTCAACACTCCTAATTCTATAAGACGCAGCCAAAGACTAAGCATGAAAGAAAAATTATATTATAATTATGACCAAATCTACCTTTATGAATCTGAGAGGCTTCGAGGAGGTATATTGTATATGTTTGTATGTACCTATTATAATTTGTTATATGTGTAATATGCGTTCTAACTCTAGATGGTCTTGTACTTTTGGCCATCATTTTGAGTTTGAAGGGGAATTTGTAATCCCACTTTAGTATATGTCTGTATGAGTGATAAGTTACCAGACATTTTACCTTGATCAAATGTATAGGGGCAGGGCTGCTTTTAAAGAATATATTAAATTGTACCTTTTAGTATTGTTTTCTCTTAAAGGGAACCTGTCAGGTGCAATATGCACCCAGAACGACGAGCAGTTCTGGGTGTGTATTTTTAATCCCTGCCTAATTTTCCCTGTATCTAGTAGCATACATAAAGAGATCTTTATAAAACATTTCTAAAGATCTTTTATGATATGCTAATGAGCGCAGGGACAAGTCGCAAGGGTATTCGTTCCTGCGCTCATTACGCCCTCTTAGCACGCCCTTGTTGGCGTACATACAAGCTAACATGCTATTCAGTGCCCATGGCCCAACGTCATCATTGACAGTGATACTTGTATCATTGTCCATTGCACCGCCTCAGACACCGGGCTTTAGGCCTGAAACACACATCCGTGAAACACGTGCGTGTTTGGTCCGTTTCCGTGTATACTGGAGACACGGCCAAACGTGCACCAATGTTACTATATCTCTGCGGTTACAATTGCGTTTTTGGTTATGTCCGTGAGTCCGTCTCCGTGATGCGTTTTTTGGTCCGTGTCTCACGCCAGCATGTCCGTTTTATTCACGCAACACGCAGCACGGACCCAATGAAAGTCAATGGGTCTGTGCGCACGTCCGAGTGACACGGACGCATCTCTGTTTGTTCCCTGTATGTTTTGTGCTTTTTTTCATGTGATGTCAGTCTTTTTTCTTTTTATGTTTCGTTCTCTCCCTCAGTCCGTCGGTCGGTCTCTATGTCTGTCTGTCCCTCTAGCTGTCTGGCGGTTAGTTCCCCCCTCTCTCATACTTACCATTCCCCGATCTCCGGCGCGGCGCTGCACGGCTGTTATAAAAACTCCGGCGGCTTTTCCTCTTTTGAAAAAGCCGGCCGCCCATTAATCAATCTCGTATTCCCTGCTTTACCCGCCCACCGGCGGCTGTGATTGGTTGCAGTGAGACACGCCCACCACGCTGAGTGACAGCTGTCTCACTGCACCCAATCACAGCAGCTGGTGGGCGTGTCTATACTGTGCAGTAAAATAAATAAATAAATAATTAAAAAAAATGGCGTGCGGTCCCCCCCATTTTAATACCAGCCAGATAAAGCCATACGGCTGAAGGCTGGTATTCTCAGGATGGGGAGCTCCACGTTATGGGGGGCCCCTCACCCTAACAATATCAGTCAGCAGCCGCCCAGAATTGCCGCATACATTATATGCGACAGTTCTGGGACTGTACCCGGCTCTTCCCGATTTACCCTGGTGCGTTGGCAAATCGGGGTAATAAGGAGTTATTGGCAGCCCATAGCTGCCAATAAGTCCTAGATTAATCATGTCAGGCGTCTATGAGACACCTTCCATGATTAATCTGTAAGTTACAGTAAAAAAACACACACACCTGAAAAAATCCTGAAAAAGCAGGGAATACGAGATTGATTAATGGGCGGCCGGCTTTTTCAAATTAGAAAAAGCCGCCGGAACAGTGTGAACGCCGTGCAGCGCCGGTGATCGGGGAACGGTGAGTATGAGATAGGGGGGGACACTTCAGTCACTCGGGGGATTAGTGGTCACCGGTGAATCCTTCACAGGTGACCGCTAATCAGTACACGGCACAAAGACAGAGCCGCGGCATGAGAATGAAGTCGGGTGAAGTTCACCCGAGTTCATTCTCATCCCGCTACTCTGTCTTCCGACATGTAGTAACGACATTTTGCATCACACACGTACATTTCACACGGACAACACACACACACATGTCAGTTATTTCACTCACGCACACACGGACATTCCACACGCACATACGGCTAGCATACGGGATACACACGCAGGCCACACATACCATAAAAACGGACCTAAAAAACGGAAAACGGACCCGAAAAACGGCCCGTTTTACACGGACATGGTTTTCACGGATGTGTGGCGGAGGCCTTAGGGTCAGTGTGCATGGATCAGAAGTCACAGCACTTCCGATCATGTGCACTAGACCTCTCTGAAGCCAAGACAAAAACACCCGGCTTTATAGAGCGCATGACCAGAAGTGCGGGGCATTCTGATCCATGCGCACTAACCCCAAGCCAGCGTTCTGAGGCGGTGCAACGGACAGAGGTACGGACGTCACTGCCCATGATGGCCATGGGCATGGAATAGCATGTTTGCATGCCCCTATGGGTGTGATAACATGCTAGGAGCGCGGAATTCGTGCAGGAATGGACGCCCTTGCGACTAGTCCCTGCGCTCATTAGCATATCATGAAGGATCTTTAAAAATACAAAAAGAGATTTTAAGAAAAAGTATGTTATTAGATAAAGGGACTTTTAGGCAAGGATTAGCAACTATGCACCCAGAACTGCCTGCCTGACAGACTCCCTTTAACCCCTTCACGACTGCGTGACATGATAGTATGTCCTATGTCAACGTGACTTAATAACCAAGGGATGTACCGTTACGTCCTAACCATTGTGAGGGCACAGGGAGCTGTGCTCCCACGAACGTGGCCAGTGGCTCGGCTTACCTGACAGCCGACCCAATGCCCCCACAGCCAGAGATGGTGCCTGTGCCGTCCCTGGCTGTTGAACTCCCTAATTGCTGCAATCAGTACCAATCGCAACACATAGAGGTTTAGTAGAGGTATTGCTCTTCCCGCTAATCGGGACCCCCATGATGCAATCACTAGAGCCTGATCATTGTCATGGTGACAAGGTCGTCATCATGACTTCCAGGTTACCTGACTACTGGGAGCCTACAGAGAGCCTGTGTGACCATGCCTGCAGCATGATCACACACTCTCAGTGCAGTGCTGACAGCTGAGATGTCCTGGCAGTGATCAAGAACTGCAGAACATTGCAGCTGTGATCAGAGCACTGTGAGGTGCTGCCCTGTAAAGGGACTAAGTGGAAAAGGTAAAGTGAGAATATTAAAAAAAAAATCAGAAAATAAAGAGCTAAAAAAAATCCAATATATATGTAAAAAAAAATAAACAAATAAAAGTACACATATTTAGTATTGCCACATTCGTAAAAACCCGAGCTATAAAACGGTCACGCTAGTTAACCCCTTAAGTGTACACGGTAAAATAAAAAGTACCAAAATATGTCTTTTCAACATACAGCTGACAAAAAAGTGGAATAAAAACGCAATCAAAAAGTCAGCTGTATATATAAATGGTACCTCTGAAAACGTCATTTTGTCTAGCAAAAAACAAGCCACCATACAGCTCAGTCAGCTAAAAAATAAAAAAGTTATAGCTCTCGAATGCAACAATATAATTTTTTTTTTTCCTATAATATTGTTTTTATGATGTAAAAGCGCAAAACAAAAAGAAGCTGTATAAATATGGTATCTCTGTAATCGAACCGATCTGTAGTATAAAACTATCTGATCAATTTTACAGCATGGTGAATGGCGTAAAAAGAAAACTATTCCTTACTTGCTGTTTCTTTTTGAGTCTGCCTCACAGATTGTGGAATAGAAAGCAATCAAATATTTTCTTTGTCGCTCCTTATTGGGAGACCCAGACAATTGGGTGTATAGGCTATGCCTCCGGAGGCCGCACAAAGTATTACACTAAAAGTGTAAAGCCCCTCCCCTTCTGCCTATACACCTCCCGTGCTTCCACGGGCTCCTCAGTTTTTTGCTTTGTGCGAAGGAGGCAGACATGCACGCATAGCTCCACAGCTTAGTCAGCAGCAGCTGCTGACTATGTCGGATGGAAGAAAAGAGGGCCCATAACAGGGCCCCCAGCATGCTCCCTTCTCACCCCACTCTTGTCGGCGGTGTTTGTTAAGGTTGAGGTATCCATTGCGGGTACGGAGGCTGGAGCCCACATGCTGTTTTCCTTCCCCATCCCCCTTAGGGCTCTGGGCGAAGTGGGATCCTTTCGGTCTCCAGGCACAGGAGACCGTGCTCCATCCACAGCTCCTGAGGACCCTGCTGGATAGGAGCCGAGTATCGTTCAGGGACATGGCCCTGCTACTTTGAGGTACTCTGTGTCCCCGTGGGGACCGCGCACAGCAACACTCCAGCATTGCTGGGTGTGCTAGTGCACCGGGGACCGCAGCGCTGACTGCGTTTTGTGCCATTACACACTGCAGCGCCGCTGAGTGGGTTAGTGTATGGGGACTGCCGCGCTGACCGCCGCCGCCATTGTTTTCACTGCGGAGAGGCTGGGACTGTTAGTGCGCCGGGGACTTCCGCGCTGACCGCGCTTATACGGCGGCCGCGCTTATAACTCGAGTCCCCGGCTTTTGCGGCCTTGTCTCTTTTCTTCCCGCCCCCAGCCCTGCCAGTCAGGTGCAGGGCGGGACGCTGTACAGGACGGCAGCACTGAGGGCTGGAGCATGCTTTGCATACTCCACCCCCCTCACTGTGCACAGTGGGGCACCAGTTCCCGCACTTTCTGGGTCACGCCCACGGCTCCCTCCTCTCCTCAGGACGCCGGCAGCCATTTCTGTCAGCTCCCCTAACGCTGCAGAGGGGAGACAAGCTCTGGGGGACCCAGGCAGGGATGCTGGTGGCCACACAACCGCTTTAAGCGGGAGGTAATCAGCTCCTGAGCTGGCCCCACTTGTGCAGAAGTGTAATTATAGATTATATGTTTATAGGCTATACTTTACACTGTATGGTGCACGGTGGATTTCTGGCTATATACCCTATTGTGTTGCTCAGGGGAGACAACAGCATGGCACCCACAAGATGCAGGGGTGCCAAAACACAGGCTTAATATGCTGCCTGCGCCGCATGTATGACCTCGCTACCGGCAGGTTCCACTGACCCTCATTATGTGCACTGCTCGGCCCCTGTGGCACTTGCTCAGCCAGAGCCTCTGCTAAGGGGGGCCCAGGGGGAATCACCAGCTAACACTGTCCAGGTGACAGGGACGGAGTTTGCAGTTTTTACTGACAGACTTCTGAGACTATAGCTAAGATTCTAGAAGCTTTGCAGTCCAGACCGGTATCTCAGACCATGGGCACTGTGGAATCATTGCCCCCTGGTCCCCCTCAGTTGGAACAACAATGTTCTCCCGGGGTGTTTCATAGATCCCAGGGTGAGGTCTCTGACATGGAACGCAGACTCCTGATGGGGACGCCATAGTGAATAATCTTATTGCGTCCATCAATCAAATGTTGGATATTTCTCCCTCAGCTCCTCCAGTAGAGGAATCAGCTTCTCAGCAGGAGAAATTCCGTTTTAGGTTTCCTAAGCGTACAACGAGTATGTTTATGGACCACTCTGACTTCAGAGAGGCAGTCCAGAAACACCGAGCTTGTCCAGATAAGCGTTTTTCCAAGCGCCTTAATAGATACACGTTACCCCTTCCCCCCTGACGTGGTCAAGGGCTGGACTCAGTGTCCCAAGGTGGATCCTCCAATCTCCAGACTGGCGGCTAGATCCATAGTTGCAGTGGAAGATGGAGCTTCACTCAACGATGCCACTGACAGACAGATTGAGCTCTGGTTGAAATCCATCTATGAAGCTATCGGCGCGTCTTTTGCTCCAGCATTCGCAGCCGTATGGGCACTCCAAGCTATCTCAGCTGGTCAGGCGCAAATTGACGCACTCACATGTACTTCTGCGCCGCAGGTGGCGTCCATAACCTCTCAAACGTCGGCATTTGCGTCCTACGCTATTAATGCTGTCCTGGACTCTGCGAGCCGTACGGCGGTTGCAGCCGCCAATTCGGTGGCAATACGCATACGGGAATGGAAGGCAGATTCGGCTTCCAAAAAGTGCTTAACGGGTTTGCCATTTTCTGGCGACCGTTTGTTTGGTGAGAGATTGGATGTAATCATCAAACAATCCAAGGGAAAGGAAACATCCTTACCCCAGGCCAAACCGAAAACACCCCAACAGATGAGAGGACAGTCGAGGTTTCGGTCCTTTCGAGGGGCGGGCAGGTCCCAATTCTCCTCGTCCAAAAGGCCTCAGAAGGATCAGAGGAACTCCGACGCATGGCGGTCTAATTCACGCCCTAAAAAGACCGCCGGAGGTGCCGCTTCCAAGGCGGCTTCCTCATGAAGGATGGAGTTCAGCTCTCGTCCTCCGACTCGATTCTTCAGAACATCGCCGCCTCCTGAGCGAGCCGAGGCTCTTCTGCAGGCGGTGGGCATTCTGAAAGCAGAAGGAGTGGTGGTCCCGGTTCCTCTTCAGCAACAGGGTCACGGTTCTACTCCAACCTGTTTGTGGTTCCAAAGAAGGACGGGTCCTTCCGTCCTGTTTTGGACCTAAAACTGCTCAACAAACACGTAATGACCAGGCGGTTCCGGATGGAATCCCTCCGCTCCGTCATCGCCTCAATGTCCCAAGTAGATTTCCTCGCATCGATCGATATCAAGGATGCTTATCTCCACGTACCAATTGCTCCAGAGCATCAGCACTTCCTGCGCTTCGCCATAGGAGACGAACACCTTCAGTTCGCGGCACTGCCGTTCGGCCTGGCGACAGCCCCAAGGGTTTTCACCAAGGTCATGGCTACAGTAGTTGCGGTCCTCCACTCTCAGGGTCACTCGGTGATACCTTACTTAGACGATCTGCTGGTCAAGGCACCCTCTCAAGAGGCATGCCAACACAACCTCAACGTTACTTTGGACACTCTCCAGAGTTTCGGGTGGATCATCAATTTTCCAAAGTCAAATCTGACACCGGTCCAATCGCTGACATATCTTGGCATGGAGTTTCATACTCTTCCAGCGATAGTGAAGCTTCCGCTGGACAAACAGCGTTCACTACAGACAGGGGTGCAATCTCTCCTTCAAGGTCGGTCACACCCCTTGAGGCGCCTCATGCACTTCCTGGGGAAGATGGTGGCAGCAATGGAGGCAGTCCCTTTCGCGCAGTTTCACCTGCGTCCTCTTCATTGGGACATCCTATGCAAATGGGACAGGATGCCGACGTCCCTAGACAGGAACGTCTCCCTCTCTCAGGCAACCAAAGCTTCCCTTCGGTGGTGGCTTCTTCCCACCTCATTATCGAGGGGGAAATCCTTCCTACCCCCATCCTGGGCGGTGGTCACGACGGACGCGAGTCTGTCAGGGTGGGGAGCAGTCTTTCTCCACCACAGGGCTCAGGGTACGTGGACTCAGCAAGAGTCCTCACTTCAGATCAATGTTCTGGAGATCAGGGCAGTGTATCTTGCCCTGAAAGCGTTCCAGCAGTGGCTGGAAAGCAAGCAGATTCGAATTCAGTCGGACAACTCCACAGCGGTGGCTTACATCAACCACCAAGGTGGAACACGCAGTCGGCAAGCCTTCCAGGAAGTCCGGCGGATTTTGATGTGGGTGGAAGCCACGGCCTACACCATCTCCGCAGTTCACATCCCGGGCGTGGAAAACTGGGAAGCAGACTTTCTCAGTCGCCAGGGCATGGACGCAGGGAAATGGTCCCTTCACCCGGACGTGTTTCAGGAGATCTGTTGCCGCCGGGGGGTGCCGGACGTCGACCTAATGGTGTCACGGCACAACAACAAGGTCCCAACATTCATGGCTCGATCTCAAGATCACAGAGCTCTGGCGGCAGACGCCTTAGTTCAGGATTGGTCGCAGTTTCAGCTTCCTTATGTGTTTCCCCCTCTGGCACTGTTGCCCAGAGTGTTACGCAAGATCAGGGCCGACTGCCGCCGCACCATCCTCGTCGCTCCAGACTGGCCGAGGAGGTCGTGGTACCCGGATCTGTGGCATCTCACGGTCGGCCAACCGTGGGCACTGCCAGACCGACCAGACTTGCTGTCTCAAGGGCCGTTTTTCCATTTGAATTCTGTGGCCCTCAACCTGACTGTGTGGCCATTGAGTCCTGAATCCTAGCGTCTTCAGGATTGTCTCAAGAGGTCATTGCCACAATGAGACAGGCTAGGAAACCAACGTCCGCCAAGATCTACCACAGGACGTGGAAAATATTCCTGTCGTGGTGCTCTGCTCAGGGTTTTTCTCCCTGGCCATTTGCCTTGCCCACTTTTCTGTCCTTTCTTCAATCCAGATTGGAAAAGGGTTTGTCGCTAGGCTCTCTTAAGGGACAAGTCTCTGCGCTCTCTGTGTTTTTTCAGAAACGCCTGGCCAGACTCCCACAGGTACGCACGTTCCTGCAGGGGGTTTGTCACATCGTCCCTCCTTACAAACGTCCGTTGGAACCCTGGGATCTGAACAGGGTGCTGATGTTTCTTCAGAAACCACCGTTCGAGCCAATGAGGGATATTTCTCTCGCACGCCTTTCGCAGAAAGTGGTTTTCCTAGTAGCAGTCACTTCGGAGAGTGTCTGAGCTAGCAGCATTGTCATGCAAAGCCCCTTTCCCGGGTTTCACCAGGACAAGGTGGTTCTGCGTCCGGTTCCAGAATTTCTCCCTAAGGTGGTATCCCCTTTTCATCTCAATCAGGATATCTCCTTACCCTCTTTTTGCCCTCATCCAATTCACCAATGTGAAAAGGATTTGCACTTGTTAGATCTGGGGAGAGCACTCAGACTCTACATTTCTCGTACGGCGCTCCTGCGCCGCTCGGATGCACTCTTGTCCTTGTCGCTGGCCAGCGTAAAGGGTCACAGGTTTCCAGATCAACCCTGGCTTGGTGGATCAAAGAACCAATTCTCGAAGCTTACCGTTCTGCTGGGCTTCCGGTCCCCTTAGGGCTGAAGGCCCATTCTACCAGAGCCGTGAGTACGTCCTGGGCTTTGAGGCACCAGGCTACGGCTCAGCAGGTGTGTCAGGCGGCTACCTGGTCGAGCCTGCACACTTTCACGAAACACTATCAGGTGCATACCTATGCTTCGGCGGATGCCAGCCTAGGTAGGCGAGTCCTTCAGGCGGCGGTTGCCCACCGGTAGGACGGAGCCGTTTACGGCTCTATTCTGAGGTATTATTTTACCCACCCAGGGACTGCTTTTGGACGTCCCAATTGTCTGGGTCTCCCAATAAGGAGCGACAAAGAAGAAGGGAATTTTGTTTACTTACCGTAAATTCCTTTTCTTGTAGCTCCAATTGGGAGACCCAGCACCCGCCCCTGTTTTTTGTGTACACATGTTGTTCATGTTGAATGGTTTCAGTTCTCCGATATTCCTTCGGATTGAATTAACTTTAAACCAGTTTATAATTTTTTTCCTCCTTCTTGCTTTTGCACCAAAACTGAGGAGCCCGTGGAAGCACGGGAGGTGTATAGGCAGAAGGGGAGGGGCTTTACACTTTTAGTGTAATACTTTGTGCGGCCTCCGGAGGCATAGCCTATACACCCAATTGTCTGGGTCTCCCAATTGGAGCTAGAAGAAAAGGAATTTACGGTAAGTAAACAAAATTCCCTTCATGTGACTGAAAATGGTACCAATAAAAACTTCAACTCATGCCGCAAAAAACAAGCCCTCACATGGCAGAAGAGTGACAAAAACTATAGCCTTCAAAATCCAGTGATGCAAAAAAAATGATGTAAAAAGTGTTTTTAGTGTGTTTAGTCGCCAAATCTAAAAAAAAATATAAACCTGGTATTGCTGTAATTGTACTGACCAGTGGAATAAAGCTGCCTAATCACCTATACCTAATTCTTCAACTGCTGTTGATTTTTTCATTCTGCCTCTAAAAGATCGCAGTATAGCGGGGCTCATATTTATCATGCACTTGACGCTGAGCATTTGCATTGGGATTACATGTAAGGATGCGTGCCCACAATCAGGAATAGCAGCATATTGGAGGCAGCGTCTTTTAGCTGGGTCCAAACCGTAGCATTTTGCGGTAGAAGCACAGTGGATTGATAGTAATCCTAGGCCCACTTCACTTTTTTTCTCCTCAGAGTAAACTGACATGCAGCGCGGCTTTCCTAAATGCAGCCTGTCAATTTATGCTGCAGAGACGCAAGTGTCTTCAGCTGGGAAAACCGAGTGTGCTGCCTCATTAGTGATTTGAAGCGTCACGGGTTTCACCTGAATCACGGATTTTGGAGATGTATATGGAAACCCCGATGTAAGTGCTCAGCGTGGAGCACAAGATAACTGTGAACTCATCCAAAATGTTCTGTACCAACATTTTCACCAAATGGCATTCAACTCAACCTACAAAAACACAAGTCCCCACTCAGGTCCATCATCAGCTAACGGAAATATAGCAGGCTTCCACGTTACTGGTAGCACAAAAGCCCTCAAAAAAATCTGCGCTCTCAATTCAAAGGCACCCTCTCTTCTGAGCTCCACAATGTGTCTAAACTACAGTAGCGTCCACATGTTTGGCATTATTGGAGTGATGAGAGCCCACTTAAGTGTACGGGGGCAGGTTTATAGAAGCACGAGCTGAGCATAATGTACGGGCACTACAATAACTGTAACGTCCTGGAGGTGGATTCACGGGACTGTGCACGGGACTCCCCCAGAGAGGCAACCCGAAGCTAAGCCCTATACAGGGTCTGTCCGATCACCCCACCAGAGGGCCTAGATGTACAGTAGCCGGAACACTGGAGGTACAGAGTATGAGTCTGAGTATGATTTTGAGTATGAGTATGAGTCCTTCAGAAGTCTGCACAGGAGATGTCTATAGTCCAAAGGGCACCGTAGGTAGGACGGATGACTGGAACCGGGTTCAGGTGCCGAGTAGGAACAGCAGACGGGATCCGGATCCAGCGTGATGTGCAGGCTGAAGTCACCAGGTGGAACCGGGGACCGGTGACTGGATCAGGCTGACGGATGATGGTGGGATCCACAGCAGACAGTCACCGTGACACTTCCTGGGGAACCGGCAATCTGGACAAGGTCAGGGCGGCAGACGGGCTGTGCGGAAGAGACATTGTTACTCATGAGACAAAGCACAGAGGGACCTGAACACCTAGCTATGGAAACATTTTGAACAGGCACCCCCGGAGGGGGAGTGAGAGGGGCCGCCGTGGGCAGGAGGACCAGAGACCGGAGCCTGACAGTACCCCCTCCCTCACGCCCCCCTCCCCGCAACCGGGACAAGAAGTCGCGTAGCAGAGGAGCAGCAATGTTCTCCCGGGGTTCCCAGGACCGGTCTTCGGGACCGTAGCCCTCCCAATCAACAAGGAAGAACTGCTTACCCCGCACTCTCATCATGGCCACTATGTCTCTTACCGCATACACATAGTCGACAGCAATAGGAGGAGGAGTGACCGAGGATGACTGGCTTGAGCAAGGATACATGGAAGGAGTTAGGGATCCGCATTGTGGCAGGGAGCTGCAGTTTGTAGGAGACCTCGTCGATCCTTTTGACGACCTTGAAAAGGACCAATGTACCGCGGACACAACTTGTAAGATGGAATCTTCAACCGGACGTATTTGGAGGCAAGCCACACCAAATCCCCAGGAGAGAAGCAAGGAGGGTCAAGGCGTCTCTTGTCCGCATGTTTCTTCATCTGGGCAGAAGCACGTTCAAGGGAGGTTTTGACAGAACTCCAGATATTAGAGAAGTCCCTGGACAGGGCATCTGCAGCGGGAACATCAGAAGTGGAGGATACTGGTAATGGGATGGAAGGCTTAAGAAGAAGGGAATTTTGTTTACTTACCGTAAATTCCTTTTCTTCTAGCTCCAATTGGGAGACCCAGCACCCGCCCCTGTTTTTTGTGTACACATGTTGTTCATGTTGAATGGTTTCAGTTCTCCGATATTCCTTCGGATTGAATTAACTTTAAACCAGTTTATAATTTTTTTCCTCCTTCTTGCTTTTGCACCAAAACTGAGGAGCCCGTGGAAGCACGGGAGGTGTATAGGCAGAAGGGGAGGGGCTTTACACTTTTAGTGTAATACTTTGTGCGGCCTCCGGAGGCATAGCCTATACACCCAATTGTCTGGGTCTCCCAATTGGAGCTAGAAGAAAAGGAATTTACGGTAAGTAAACAAAATTCCCTTCATGTGACTGAAAATGGTACCAATAAAAACTTCAACTCATGCCGCAAAAAACAAGCCCTCACATGGCAGAAGAGTGACAAAAACTATAGCCTTCAAAATCCAGTGATGCAAAAAAAATGATGTAAAAAGTGTTTTTAGTGTGTTTAGTCGCCAAATCTAAAAAAAAATATAAACCTGGTATTGCTGTAATTGTACTGACCAGTGGAATAAAGCTGCCTAATCACCTATACCTAATTCTTCAACTGCTGTTGATTTTTTCATTCTGCCTCTAAAAGATCGCAGTATAGCGGGGCTCATATTTATCATGCACTTGACGCTGAGCATTTGCATTGGGATTACATGTAAGGATGCGTGCCCACAATCAGGAATAGCAGCATATTGGAGGCAGCGTCTTTTAGCTGGGTCCAAACCGTAGCATTTTGCGGTAGAAGCACAGTGGATTGATAGTAATCCTAGGCCCACTTCACTTTTTTTCTCCTCAGAGTAAACTGACATGCAGCGCGGCTTTCCTAAATGCAGCCTGTCAATTTATGCTGCAGAGACGCAAGTGTCTTCAGCTGGGAAAACCGAGTGTGCTGCCTCATTAGTGATTTGAAGCGTCACGGGTTTCACCTGAATCACGGATTTTGGAGATGTATATGGAAACCCCGATGTAAGTGCTCAGCGTGGAGCACAAGATAACTGTGAACTCATCCAAAATGTTCTGTACCAACATTTTCACCAAATGGCATTCAACTCAACCTACAAAAACACAAGTCCCCACTCAGGTCCATCATCAGCTAACGGAAATATAGCAGGCTTCCACGTTACTGGTAGCACAAAAGCCCTCAAAAAAATCTGCGCTCTCAATTCAAAGGCACCCTCTCTTCTGAGCTCCACAATGTGTCTAAACTACAGTAGCGTCCACATGTTTGGCATTATTGGAGTGATGAGAGCCCACTTAAGTGTACGGGGGCAGGTTTATAGAAGCACGAGCTGAGCATAATGTACGGGCACTACAATAACTGTAACGTCCTGGAGGTGGATTCACGGGACTGTGCACGGGACTCCCCCAGAGAGGCAACCCGAAGCTAAGCCCTATACAGGGTCTGTCCGATCACCCCACCAGAGGGCCTAGATGTACAGTAGCCGGAACACTGGAGGTACAGAGTATGAGTCTGAGTATGATTTTGAGTATGAGTATGAGTCCTTCAGAAGTCTGCACAGGAGATGTCTATAGTCCAAAGGGCACCGTAGGTAGGACGGATGACTGGAACCGGGTTCAGGTGCCGAGTAGGAACAGCAGACGGGATCCGGATCCAGCGTGATGTGCAGGCTGAAGTCACCAGGTGGAACCGGGGACCGGTGACTGGATCAGGCTGACGGATGATGGTGGGATCCACAGCAGACAGTCACCGTGACACTTCCTGGGGAACCGGCAATCTGGACAAGGTCAGGGCGGCAGACGGGCTGTGCGGAAGAGACATTGTTACTCATGAGACAAAGCACAGAGGGACCTGAACACCTAGCTATGGAAACATTTTGAACAGGCACCCCCGGAGGGGGAGTGAGAGGGGCCGCCGTGGGCAGGAGGACCAGAGACCGGAGCCTGACAGTACCCCCTCCCTCACGCCCCCCTCCCCGCAACCGGGACAAGAAGTCGCGTAGCAGAGGAGCAGCAATGTTCTCCCGGGGTTCCCAGGACCGGTCTTCGGGACCGTAGCCCTCCCAATCAACAAGGAAGAACTGCTTACCCCGCACTCTCATCATGGCCACTATGTCTCTTACCGCATACACATAGTCGACAGCAATAGGAGGAGGAGTGACCGAGGATGACTGGCTTGAGCAAGGATACATGGAAGGAGTTAGGGATCCGCATTGTGGCAGGGAGCTGCAGTTTGTAGGAGACCTCGTCGATCCTTTTGACGACCTTGAAAAGGACCAATGTACCGCGGACACAACTTGTAAGATGGAATCTTCAACCGGACGTATTTGGAGGCAAGCCACACCAAATCCCCAGGAGAGAAGCAAGGAGGGTCAAGGCGTCTCTTGTCCGCATGTTTCTTCATCTGGGCAGAAGCACGTTCAAGGGAGGTTTTGACAGAACTCCAGATATTAGAGAAGTCCCTGGACAGGGCATCTGCAGCGGGAACATCAGAAGTGGAGGATACTGGTAATGGGATGGAAGGCTTAAGAAGAAGGGAATTTTGTTTACTTACCGTAAATTCCTTTTCTTCTAGCTCCAATTGGGAGACCCAGCACCCGCCCCTGTTTTTTGTGTACACATGTTGTTCATGTTGAATGGTTTCAGTTCTCCGATATTCCTTCGGATTGAATTAACTTTAAACCAGTTTATAATTTTTTTCCTCCTTCTTGCTTTTGCACCAAAACTGAGGAGCCCGTGGAAGCACGGGAGGTGTATAGGCAGAAGGGGAGGGGCTTTACACTTTTAGTGTAATACTTTGTGCGGCCTCCGGAGGCATAGCCTATACACCCAATTGTCTGGGTCTCCCAATTGGAGCTAGAAGAAAAGGAATTTACGGTAAGTAAACAAAATTCCCTTCATGTGACTGAAAATGGTACCAATAAAAACTTCAACTCATGCCGCAAAAAACAAGCCCTCACATGGCAGAAGAGTGACAAAAACTATAGCCTTCAAAATCCAGTGATGCAAAAAAAATGATGTAAAAAGTGTTTTTAGTGTGTTTAGTCGCCAAATCTAAAAAAAAATATAAACCTGGTATTGCTGTAATTGTACTGACCAGTGGAATAAAGCTGCCTAATCACCTATACCTAATTCTTCAACTGCTGTTGATTTTTTCATTCTGCCTCTAAAAGATCGCAGTATAGCGGGGCTCATATTTATCATGCACTTGACGCTGAGCATTTGCATTGGGATTACATGTAAGGATGCGTGCCCACAATCAGGAATAGCAGCATATTGGAGGCAGCGTCTTTTAGCTGGGTCCAAACCGTAGCATTTTGCGGTAGAAGCACAGTGGATTGATAGTAATCCTAGGCCCACTTCACTTTTTTTCTCCTCAGAGTAAACTGACATGCAGCGCGGCTTTCCTAAATGCAGCCTGTCAATTTATGCTGCAGAGACGCAAGTGTCTTCAGCTGGGAAAACCGAGTGTGCTGCCTCATTAGTGATTTGAAGCGTCACGGGTTTCACCTGAATCACGGATTTTGGAGATGTATATGGAAACCCCGATGTAAGTGCTCAGCGTGGAGCACAAGATAACTGTGAACTCATCCAAAATGTTCTGTACCAACATTTTCACCAAATGGCATTCAACTCAACCTACAAAAACACAAGTCCCCACTCAGGTCCATCATCAGCTAACGGAAATATAGCAGGCTTCCACGTTACTGGTAGCACAAAAGCCCTCAAAAAAATCTGCGCTCTCAATTCAAAGGCACCCTCTCTTCTGAGCTCCACAATGTGTCTAAACTACAGTAGCGTCCACATGTTTGGCATTATTGGAGTGATGAGAGCCCACTTAAGTGTACGGGGGCAGGTTTATAGAAGCACGAGCTGAGCATAATGTACGGGCACTACAATAACTGTAACGTCCTGGAGGTGGATTCACGGGACTGTGCACGGGACTCCCCCAGAGAGGCAACCCGAAGCTAAGCCCTATACAGGGTCTGTCCGATCACCCCACCAGAGGGCCTAGATGTACAGTAGCCGGAACACTGGAGGTACAGAGTATGAGTCTGAGTATGATTTTGAGTATGAGTATGAGTCCTTCAGAAGTCTGCACAGGAGATGTCTATAGTCCAAAGGGCACCGTAGGTAGGACGGATGACTGGAACCGGGTTCAGGTGCCGAGTAGGAACAGCAGACGGGATCCGGATCCAGCGTGATGTGCAGGCTGAAGTCACCAGGTGGAACCGGGGACCGGTGACTGGATCAGGCTGACGGATGATGGTGGGATCCACAGCAGACAGTCACCGTGACACTTCCTGGGGAACCGGCAATCTGGACAAGGTCAGGGCGGCAGACGGGCTGTGCGGAAGAGACATTGTTACTCATGAGACAAAGCACAGAGGGACCTGAACACCTAGCTATGGAAACATTTTGAACAGGCACCCCCGGAGGGGGAGTGAGAGGGGCCGCCGTGGGCAGGAGGACCAGAGACCGGAGCCTGACAGTACCCCCTCCCTCACGCCCCCCTCCCCGCAACCGGGACAAGAAGTCGCGTAGCAGAGGAGCAGCAATGTTCTCCCGGGGTTCCCAGGACCGGTCTTCGGGACCGTAGCCCTCCCAATCAACAAGGAAGAACTGCTTACCCCGCACTCTCATCATGGCCACTATGTCTCTTACCGCATACACATAGTCGACAGCAATAGGAGGAGGAGTGACCGAGGATGACTGGCTTGAGCAAGGATACATGGAAGGAGTTAGGGATCCGCATTGTGGCAGGGAGCTGCAGTTTGTAGGAGACCTCGTCGATCCTTTTGACGACCTTGAAAAGGACCAATGTACCGCGGACACAACTTGTAAGATGGAATCTTCAACCGGACGTATTTGGAGGCAAGCCACACCAAATCCCCAGGAGAGAAGCAAGGAGGGTCAAGGCGTCTCTTGTCCGCATGTTTCTTCATCTGGGCAGAAGCACGTTCAAGGGAGGTTTTGACAGAACTCCAGATATTAGAGAAGTCCCTGGACAGGGCATCTGCAGCGGGAACATCAGAAGTGGAGGATACTGGTAATGGGATGGAAGGCTTAAGACCGTAGACAACATAGATGGGAGAGCTGGAGGAGGAGGATACACTGACGTGAGGATTATGGGAGAACTCAGCCCAAGGGAGTAGCGTGGACCAGTCGTCATGATGGATGTTGACGTAGTGTCGAAGAAAGGAAGTCAGGACCTGGTTGACACGTTCGACTTGGCCATTAGACTGGGGATGGTAAGTTGAGAAAAAGTCCAGAGACACACTCCCAGATGTTTACAGAGCGCTCTCCAGAAGCGCAAGGTGAACTGAGTTCCCCAGTCTTTATTCTATATGCAAGGGAAAGCCGTGCAGCTGGAAGATATGCTGAATGAAGGCATCGGCGAGCTCCGGAGCAAAGGGTAGGTCGACCACGGGGACGAAGTGAGCCATCTTGGAGAATCGGTCCACCACGACCCAAGTGACCATATATCCGGAAGACAACGGCAAGTCTGTGATAAAATCCATGGCAATGTGTTGCCATGGAACAGAGGGAATCGGTAGAGGCAGGCGACGGCAATAGGGCAGGTGTTTCGGCATCTTGTTTCGGGCACAGGATGGACAAGCGGAGACAAAGGAGACGACATCCTTACGGAGAGACGGCCACCAATAGTGACGGACGATAGCGCTCCACGTTTTCTTCTGACCGGTGTGTCCGGCCACTTTAGAAGAATGACCCCATTGAAGGAGTCTGTCGGTCTCCATGACGAAGGTCTTCCCAGGGGGTGTATCTGTGCCAGGGTGACGGGAGCCACCGGGATGACCTTACTGGGACAGATGATGGACTGGTTCGTCTTTTCCTCTTGCTCTACCGGAACGAAGGACCGGGACAAGGCATCAGCCCGCACGTTTTTGTCCGCGGGCCGGTAATGTAGTTGGAAGTCAAACTGGACAAAGAACAGGGACCAACGGGCTTGTCGCGGGTTCAGTCTTCGAGCGGATCGCAGATACTCCAGGTTTTTATGGTCGGTGTAATTGATAACCGGCAATACCGCACCCTCCAACAGGTAACACCATTCCTCCAAAGCCAGCTTGACCGCCAGGAGCTCTCGTTCGCCAATGGTCTAGTTGCGTTCGGGTGCCGAGAAGATTTTGGAGAAGAAGCCGCAGGTGACCAACTTCCCGGTGGACGACTTCTGCATAAGCAGGGCCCCGGCTCCTGAGGAGGCATCCACCTCCAAGGTGAATTGTCAGTTCAACTCCGGTCTGTGGAGAACGGAGAGGAGGCAAACGCCCGTTTCAGATAACAGAAAGCGTCGTCGGCCTCAGGAGACCAGTCTTTTGGGTTGGCCCCCCTTCTTGGTCAAGGCAGAGAGAGGCGCCGTCAGAGCAAAGAAGTGAGGCATAAACTGGCCATAATAATTGGCGAAGCCTAGGAAGCGTTGGATGGCTTTCAGTCCGGAGGGAGGAGGCCACTTGAGGATAGAAGACATCTTCTCGGGATCCATCTGCAAGCCTGTGTCAGAAATCACGTAGTCCAGAAAGGGAAGGGACGTCCGTTCAAACACATTTTTCGTACTTGGCGTACAGACAGTTCTCCCTAAGCCTTTGCAGAACGAGTCATACGTTTTTTCTGTGGGTCGGCAAGTCCGGGGAATAGACCAGGATTTCGTCCAGATATACGACCACACAGTCGTAGAGAAGATCCCTGAAGACGTCGTTCACCAGTTCCTGGAAGACCGCCGGGGCATTACAGAGACCAAAGGGCATCACACAGTATTCGTAGTGCCCATCACGGGTGTTGAATGCCGTTTTCCATTAGTCTCCAGCGCAAATACGGACCAGGTTGTAAGCTCCGCGATGGTCTAGCTTGGTGAGATACGGGCCCCCCGAGCCGATCGAATAGCTCCGGGACAAGAGGTAGAGGATATTTATTTTTTACTGTGATCTGGTTCAAGCCCCGGTAGTCGATGGAAGGGCGTAAGTCATCTTCTTTCTTCTTGACGAAGAAAAACCTGGCTCCTGCAGGAGACGAGGATCTCCTGATGAACCCCCTTGCCAGGTTATCTGCAATGTAATCCAACATGGCCTGGGTCTCGGCAGGGGACAAGGGATAGATCCATCCATGGGGAGGAGTAGTGCCCGGCAGCAAGTCGATGGCACAGTCGTAGGGTCGATGTGGCGGTAATACCTCTACCTCCTTGTCGAAGACGTCCACAAAAGACCAATATGCGGAAGGCAGTCCCGGAAGGCAGTCCCGGTAGGGACTCCGGTGCCGGTGACTGATGGACGGGCCGTACAGACTGTAGACAGTTCTCGTGGCAAAACGGGCCCCAACGAGTAATGTTTCCAGAGCACCAACTGACGACAGGAATCATGTACTAACTAGGATTGGCCCAGCAGGAGTGAGTGAGCCAGTTTCGGGAGGACATATAGAGCAATCTTTTCGGTATGCAGAGCGCCATTATGGAGTTCCACGGGTTTGGTAATAAACAATACTGGTTCGGATAGGGGTTTCCCGTCCATGGAGGCGATCACGAGGGGTTTGAAAAGAGGGATGACGAGTACCCGATATTTGTCCACCGTAGCCTGTTAGACGAAATTGCCCGCTGCCCCCGAATCAAGGTGTGCCTCTGCCGTGAACCGGGTCTCCTCCGTTGTCACTTCGACAGTCAGCGTAACCGGGTCTGAGAGGGTTCCGGTACCTAGGCTGGCCTCTCCTACCAACCCTAGGCTTTGGAGTTTCCCGGCTTCTCGGGACAGGAACGAAGCAGGTGTGTACCGCTTCCACAGTAGAAACACAGACCCTTGGCGAGCCACTCTGCTCGGCGTTGCTCGGCTTGTCCCAGACGATCTATTTGCATAGGTTCGGGAGTAGAGTTGCCGGATGGCACTGACTGAGAGACGGTGGAGCTCTGCGGAGTAGAGGTGTGACGTGTCGGTCGCCTCTCCTGGGATACTTCCTTGGATCGTTCCTGGAAACTGAGACCAGACCATCCAAGATTGGAGGAACATCACGACAAGCCAATTCATCCTTGATGTGGCCGGAGAGGCCCTCCCAGAAGGCTGCTGTCAATGCTTCGTTGTTCCATCCTAACTCAGAGGCAAGCGTGCAGAACCGGATGGCGCACTGGCCAACCGAAAGGGTTCCTTGGCGTAGCCGAAGGAGCGAAGAGGCCGCCGTGGAGGTACGTCTTGGTTCATCAAAGGTGTTACGGAAGGCCTCAAGGAATCCCCGGATGTCGGTAGTCACCGGATCTTCTTTCTCCCACAAGGGATTTATTCAGGCCAATACTTCACCCTCCAGATGGGACATCAGAAAGGCCACCTTTGCTTGATCAGAGGCAAAGAGTTGTGGAAGCAACTTGAAATGCAGTGAGCATTGATTTAGGAAACCTCTACAGGTCTTTGGGGTCCCCGCCGTACCGGGGCGGAGAAGCTAGGCGGAGTCTTGAGGTTGAAGAGGAAGCCACTACGGAAGCTGCTGCCGTGTTCTGATCCGACAGGGACTTGGCTGTTGCTTGAAGATTATTCAGACGGGTGTCCACTGAAGACATGAAGGCCAGCATGTGAGATTGGGTCTCGCGTTGTCGTACCAGTTCTTGTTGTAATCCGGCCAGCTGGGACGCTTGTGCTCCTGCGGAATCCATGGCCTGTTCAATCTGTAACATCCTGGAGGTGGATTAACGGGACTGTGAACCGGACTCCCCCAGAGAGGCAACCCGGAGCTAACCTCTATACAGGGACTGTCCGATCACCCCACCAGAGGGCCTAGATGCACGGTAGCCGGAACACTGGAGGTACAGAGTATGAGTCCTTCAAAAGTCTGCACAGGAGATGTCTACAGTCCAAAGGGAGCCGTAGGTAGGACGGATAACTGGAACCGGGTTCAGGTGCCGAGTAGGAACAGCAGAAGGGATCCGGATCCAGCGAGATGTGCAGGCTGAAGTTACCAGGTGGAACCGTGGACCGGTGACGGGATCAGGCTGACGGATGATGGCGGGATCCACAGCAGACAGTCACCGTGACACTTCCTGGTGAATCGGCAATCTGGACAAGGTCAGGGCGGCAGACGGGCTGTGCGGAAGAGACAGTGTTACTCTGGAGACAAAGCACAGAGGGACCTAAACACCTAGCTATGGAAACACGTTGAACAGGCACCGCCCACCTGGAAAGGGAAATCTTATATACCATGTACCTGTATCAGTCATTTACTGTTCCCGGGACGCTGGCCCTTTAAGAAGAGGTGAGTGAGCGCACCCGCGCCCTAATGTGCATTCGCGAGGCCCGAGTGCCGGAGACCAGTGCAGGAAGCGAGGAGGAAGCTGAAGGAGATGCAGGGGAGCCAGGCAGAGAGTGCTGGGTCGCAGGGAGACGCCGGGACCGGCAGACGGAAGGCACGTAGGACGCACCGGGGGGGGAGTGAGAGGGGCCGCCGCGGGCAGGAGGACCGGAGACCGGAGCAGTGAGTGACAGTCGGCGCCGGGGAGCGTGACATGTACTGGGCACATAGGCTTATTTGCAATTTTTAATTCTGCACCGTTCTCTGTGTTTGACACCATGGTGTTTTCCAGAGACTAAATAATCACTACACCCATGGATGAATTCTCAGAGGGGTGTAATTTCCTAAATTTGGTCACTTGAGGGGGATTTCTTCTGTTCTGGCACTTAGGGGCTCTGCAAATGCAGTCCACAAACTATTCTAGGAAAATCTGTGGTCCAAATATCAAATGGTGCCCTTTCCCCTCCGAGCCCTGTGGTGCGGCCAAACAGTACTGCATGGTCAAATGGAGAATATTGCCACGTTCAGGAGAAATTGGTAACATGGGCTTTTTTTTTACCTGTTCCCCTTGTGGAAATTGGAAATCGGGGTTTAGAACAACATTTTAGTGGTAAAAATGTAATTATTTTTTGTTCACTGTCCATAATAGGATACAATTTTGTGACACCTGTAGTATCAATATGCTTGCTGCACCCCTGGATGAATTCATTAAGGAGTGCAGTTAGTAAAATAGGGTCACTTGTGGAAGGTTTCTGCTGCTCTGGCACCTCAGGGGCTCTGCCAATGGGAAATTGGCATGCCCACACCATTCCAACTAAATCTGTACGCCAATATGGCGCTCCTTCATTTCTTTGTTTTGTACTCTGCCTCAGAAGTATTTTATATGGGGTACTGGCATACTCGGGATAAATTTCACTACAAATTGTATGGTTCATTATCTCCGGTTACCCTAGTGAATTTGACAAATTTGGGATTAAAGCAACATTTTTTGAGGTTAAAAATGTATAATTTTCATTTTTGCGGCTCAACGTTATAAAATTCTGTGATACCCCCAGGTGTTGCAGCTGCTCACCAACCATCTAGATCAGGAGTGAGGAACCTTTTTACTACCAGGGGCCATTTGTGAATTTCTATCAACCTTCAGGGGCCGCACAAAATTATCTGTGGGAAAATTACCAGGCTATATTTGATCAAGCAATTGACTCACCCCTACTATGGTGGCCGAAGCTACTTCTCTTTGGTGTGGCGGTTAATTTTCGGTGATATTGATCATGCAACTTTTCTTCTCACAACTACCGTATTTTTCGGACTATAAGACGTACTGGACCATAAGACGCACCCTGGTTTTAGAGGAGGAAAATAGGAAAATAAAATTTTAAGCAAAAAATGTGGTCATGACACACTTATGGGGCGAGGATCTGCTGCTGACACTGTTATGGGGTAATGTCCTGCTCATATACTCCCCAGCCTGCTCATATACTCCCCGTACTGCTCATATACTCCCCATGCTGCTCATAATAAACCCCTATCCTGCTCATATACCCCCATCATCCTGGTGTATGGCCGCATCCTGTGGCACATAAAAAAAAAAAATAAATAAACGTTCATACTTACCTTACCTCACCTCACTCCCTGCAGCACCACTCCTCTTACCATCTATGTCAGCGGCAGCGCCGCTGAGTGAAGCCATCCCCGTTTCCCTGCAGCATCACGATCTCCTCCTGTCTGTGCCGGCGGCTGCGTGTGGACACGTGCGCACAGCGATGACGTCATCGCTGTGCGCCCCGCTAGTCTCCACGCAAGTCAGCTGACCGGAGGAGACAGGAGGAGATCGTGATGCTGCAGGGGAACGGTGAGTAATGTGTACTGATTCACTGCCCCCCGCACGGATGATGATGTTCGGGGGGCAGTGAATACAGCCACACATGATCACTCCAGGCTGCAGTTGCCAGGGGTGATCATGCGGGCAGGCTGTTTATCCCTTTCCCATCACCCCGCCCACCTGTCAGTGCCGGCTTCAGCGCTGAGAGATGATGGGCGGGAGGATGAGCGTGCATATTAAATGAGCGGGTCCACGTGGTCACGGCAGGCTGCTACGATGACCCGCTCCACCGCAGCACCCTCATTCCCCGCAGCCCTATATTCAGACCATAAGACGCACCCCCTACTTTCCCCCAACATTTGGGGGAAAAAAAGTGCGTCTTATGGTCCGAAAAATACGGTACTTTTCCAGGTTTGTCTCGACCTGGAGTGCAGTCAACTCTTTGTGATAACAAGATTGGTAAATCATATATATCACATAACAGATGCTGGGACTGCTGTATACAGTTTATACACTGTGTGCAGAATTATTAGGCGAATGAGTATTTTGATCACATGATACTTTTTATACATGTCCTACTCCAAGCTGTATAGGCTTGAGAGCCAACTGCCAATTAAGTAAATCAGGTGATGTGCATCTCTCTAATGAGGAGGGGTGTGGTGTAATGACATCAACACCTTATATAAGGTGTGCCTAATTATTCGGCCACTTCCTTTCCTTTGGCAAAATGTGTCAGAAGAGAGATTTGACGGGCTCTAAAAAGTCCAAAATTGTGAGATGCCTTGCATAGAGATGCAGCAGTCTTGAAATTGCCAAACTTTTGAAGTGTGATCTCTGAACAATCAAGCGTTTCATGGCAAATAGCCAACAGGGTCACAAGAAGCGTGGTGGGCAAAAAAGGCGCAAAATACCTGCCCATGAATTGAGGAAAATCAAGCGTGAAGCTGCCAAGATGCCATTTGCCACCAGTTTGGCCATATTTCAAAGCTGCAACGTTACTGGAGTATCAAAAAGCACAAGTTGTGCCATACTCAGGGACATGGCCAAGGTAAGGAAGGCTGAAAAAGGACCACCTTTGAACAAGAAACATAAGATAAAACGTCAAGACTGCGCCAAGAAATATCTTAAGACTGATTTCTCAAAGGTTTTATGGACTGATGAAGTGAGAGTGTCTCTTGATGGGCCAGATGGATGGGCCAGAGGCTGGATCAGTAAAGAGCAGAGAGCTCCACTTCGACTCAGACGCCAGCAAGGTGGAGGTGGGATACTAGTATGGGCTGGTATCATCAAAGATGAACTTGTGGGACCTTTTCGGATTGAGGATGGAGTGAAGCTCAACTCTCAGACCTACTACCAGTTTCTGGAAGACAACTTCTTCAAGCAGTGGTACAGGAAGAAGTCGGAATCGTTCAAGAAAAACGTGATTTTTATGCAAGACAATGCTCCATCACATGCATCCAACTACTCCACAGCGTAGCTGGCCAGTAAAGGTCTAAAAGATGAAAAAATAATGACATGGCCCCCTTGTTCACCTGATCTAAACCCCATAGAGAACCTGTGGTCCATCATAAAATGTGAGAGCTACAGGGACGGAAAACAGTACCTCTCGGATCTGTGTCTGGGAGGCTGTGGTGGCTCCTGCGATCGTAAACAGATCAAGCAACTGATAGATTCTATGGATAGTAGGCTGTTGAGTGTCATCATAAAGAAAAGTGCACTAATTTTTGGGGGTTTTGTTTCTTCATGTCAGAAATGTTTATTTCTAAATTTTGTGGAGTTATATTGGTTTACCTGGTGAAAATAAACAAATGAGATGGGAATATATTTGGTTTTTATTAAGTTGCCTAATAATTCTGCACAGTAATAGTTACCTACAAAAACAGATATCCTCCTAAGGTAGCCAAATCTAAAAAAAATACTCCAACTTCCAAAAATATTAAGCTTATAATGATTACACTCTTATTGACTGCTGTGGATCATACTACCAGGATTCTCTGCACCACCGCTGATCTTATATATGGGACTGCGTCATAGATATACATCTATGGATAATCTTTAATTGCCTCCTGATGAACCATTCACTTGGGAAACACGTTGAGGCAGAGACATACCTCATTCATCTTAGATGGCTACTGTTTACAAACGGAATAACCTGGATACGTGACATCTGTAATATATGATCTTCGGACGAACAATGGACTGTATATTTATTATACCTATTTATGCAGCTCTACACGCTGTATAAATTGTATTGCATTGGATTCATCTTACAGTCAGAAAGTTAAGTCCTGCTCTGGGATATATGATTGTCTTTTTCCTTGTTTACGTTACAGTGCCTTTATTTTGAATTGTATCAATTTGTTAGAACAAAATATATCTTACCTTGTCCCTGACATTCAGGGTCAAGAAATTGATATCCTAACCCATTTACTGGGATAAATTGGTATTCAATATTTCAATTTGTCTTACCATAGTGTGATTACCACTTGTTGGTTTTATATTTAATAAATATTTATGGGGAAAAAAATATTTGTTATTTTGAATCATATATATTTCCCTAGACCTTGAGTGATTTGATAGTGCCCTTTGATGTGTATGCCCCCAGCATATCCAATGTGATGTATTTGCCCCATCCGTCCTGTGATATATATGCCCCCATCATCTCCAACGTGATGTATATGCCCCAGCCCTTCCTGTGATGTATATGCCCCAGCCCCTACAGTGATGTGTATACCTCCAGTCCCTCCTGTGATGTATATACCCAAGTGTCTCCTGTGATGCATATGCCCCAGCTCATCCAGTGATGTATATGCCCCCATGTATATATCACAGGAGACACTGGGGGATAACACATCACAGGAGGGGCTGGGGCTTAAACATCACAAGAGACACTGGGACACAGACATCACTGAGAGGCATATGGCTGAGGGGCACAGACAGCACTTGGGGGGACACGGACAGCACTGTTGGCACAAATATCACTGGGGAGTAGGCATCATTGGGGGGGCATGGACAGCACTGGGGGGCACGCACATCACGAGGAGGGCACGGATAGCACTGGGGCGCATGGACAGCACTAGGGAGGCACTGGAGAAAACGTATAACACTTGCGGTAAAACAGACATCACACACATCACTAGGGTGAACTGGGGGGCACGGACAGCACTTCCGGAGCACAGACATCACTAGGAGGGCACAGACAGCACAGGGGAACATGGACATCACTGTGGGGCACAAGACTGGGGGCAGCGCATAGCACTAGAAGGTAGCACAGAGCACTGGAGGGGGCACACAGCACTATGGGTGGCACACACACACAGCACTGGGGGAGAGGGCACACAGCACAGGGGGGCACACACAGCACTGGAGGAGGGGGCACACAGCACCATGGGTGGCACAGGGGTGCACATACACAGCACTGGGGGAGGGGGCACACAGTACTATGGGTTGCACAGCGTTGGAAGACATAAAGCTGCTGCTGCTTGTCTTCTGTGTTCTGTGGGATGGGAGCGCAGAACGCTAACCCCACCCTCAAAGTAAGTCCTGGGCATTCTGGCACTGGTACTCACGCGTTTAGTAGTGAACACTAGACTGGAGCCACACTTGCGTGTGACTCACGCGAGCCTCGCATATCGCATCACACGACACGGCCTGCTGCTCTCCGGCAGACAGGAGCATATCAGTTGCATAGAAATACATGCAGCTGACTTACTCCTGTCAGGGGAGTGTGCGGCAATGCCAGGTGATGCGATGTGAGTCACTCACAAGTGTGACTCCAGAATGCGCATCCTTGCAGGACGTGTATTTAAAGCGTCGACCACCGGCAAGATTCGGTAGCCGGCCCGAGCACTGCGACCCCAGGAATCTGCCTGAGGCCGCAGAAAACTTCATTGCGGGTCGCATACGGCCCGCGGGCCAAAGGTTCCCCACCCCTGATCTCCATAAATTCGGTCTAATTTCCAAAATGGTGCCTGTATCTGAGGCTGAGTCCCTCTTACATCCTCCAGTCTGGGCTATTACATGGAGAGACTCCCTGGGCCCCGCAACAACTTACAACATGTGCAGGCTCCCGTTGTTGTTTCGAGAAGTTCTGCCCGGAGCACACAGAGCTGGCCAGCGCCATCTTGTCTCCAGCCGTGCGCGGGTATCTGTCACGCTCCCCGGGTCCTCTGCTCCGCTTCCCGGCTCACCTGCTACGCTCCCCGCTCTCCAGCCTCCATCGCCCGCGCTTCCCAGGCCTCCTGGTCCCCGCTCCCGGCGCCCGTCGGCTTCCCAGCCCCAGCCCGGCTCTGCTGCGTCCTCCTCTCAGCTTCCTGCCCTGGCTTCTGGCACCCGGGCCGCGCGCATGCGCATTAGGGCGCGCGCGCGGTCACTGACCCTTTCTTAAAGGGCCAGTGTCCACTGACAGGAAATGTAGCACACAGGTACGGGGTATAAAGGGGTGCAATGTCCAAGGGGGCGGGGCCTGATCTTCGTGTTTCCCAAGCTAGGAGTCAGGTCTCCTTGTGTCTCTGTGCCATACTCACGTATCTCTCTTCTAGAGCTGATCCTGCCTCGCCATCCGGTCCTGCCGCATCCCGCTGCATATCTGCCATCCTGACAGTCCGTACCATCTCTGACCCCTGTGGTGACCCGTCATCTCGCTCCAACGGTTCCGGACTCCGCCTGACATCATCTCGGCTTCCGAACCTGAGCTCCGTCACCCGGACTACCATCAGTGACTCCGTGGTCCCAGGGACTTCTCTATTATACTCTTGTGCACGGACTGCCCTGCTACCTGTAGTGCTCCAGCTACCGGACCCCTTAGCATCATCTAGGAGTTCGGCCCAGTGGATCCACCTCCTGGGTCTGCCCTTCCACCTGGCCCTAACAGTAAGATCAGGCCATGGATCCCGCTGAAGCACTAGCGGCCTTGCAGGAGGAACTCCAACGCCAGCGTGAGACCCAGACCCGCATGCTGAACTTCATGACTTCGGTGGACGCCCGCCTTAACACGCTACAAGCGTAAATTACATCTTCAGCATCTCGGGCTTCCACTAGCCAATCCACGGCTCCAGCCCCCGTGGCAGCCTCTTCGGATGCTTCCAGACTTCGTTTGGCTTCACCACCCCGGTACGCCGGAGATCCCAAGACCTGCAGGGGTTTCATAAACCAATGCTCCCTCCATTTCACGCAGCTGCCGCATTTGTTTGCCTCCGACCAAGCCAAGGTCGCCTTCATCATGTCCCATCTAGAGGGTGAGGCACTGGCGTGGATGAACCCCTTGTGGGAGAAGGAGGATCCTGTGACCACGAACATCCAGGAGTTTCTGCAGGCATTCCGTGGCACCTTTGACGAGCCCGGACGCGCCTCCGCGTCTGCCTCATCTCTTCTCCGGTTACGTCAGGGGACTCTGACGGTGGGTCAATACGCAATCCGTTTTCGCACCTTGGCTTCGGAACTTGGCTGGAACAACAAGGCCCTAACTGCCGCCTTCTGGGAAGGACTCTCGGGTCGAATTAAAGATGAGCTGGCTGGTCGTGACGTACCATCCACCCTGGATGCCCTGATTACCCTAGCGACTCGAGTGGACATCCACTTTCAGGAGCGATCTAAAGAGGTGTCCCGTGAGAGACGTCCGGTACGGCATTCCTCTCCTCCGCAGAAGTCCGCCATTCTCCAGTCAACGGCATCTGGTGTCTCCGTCCATGAGCCCATGCAGGTCGACCGTGTGCGGCAGTCTGAACAACGTCGAGCAGAGCGGCTCGCCAAGGGCCTCTGCTTCTACTGCGGAGAGGGCACACACCTGCTACGCTCCTGCCCAGAGAGGCCGGGAAACTCCAAAGCCTAGGGTTGGTAGGAGAGGCCACCCTAGGTGCTGGGACTCTCTCAGACCCGGTTATGTGGACTGTACAAGTGTCAACGGGAGAGACGCGGTTCACGGCCGAGGCGTACCTCGATTCTGGGGCAGCAGGCAATTTCATCCAGCAAGCCACGGTGGACAAGTACCAGGTGCCTGTCACTCCACTCGACAAACCTCTCGTGATTGCCTCTGTGGATGGGAGACCCCTCTCTGACACCATCTCCTGGATCACCAAGCCGGTGGAACTACGTATCGGTGCCCTGCACACCGAGAACATCGCTCTCTACGTCCTTCCACACATGTCCCATCAAATCCTGCTGGGACTTCCCTGGTTACGGACACACGAGCCATCAGTCACCTGGGGCACTGGTGAAATCACCCGATAGGGCTCTTCGTGCCAGGAGAAGTGTCTGAAGACCATACAACCCATCCGACGACCTCCGGTTCCAGAGAACCTACCGGGACTGCCCTCGGCCTATTGGTCCTTCGCGGACGTCTTTGATAAAAAGGAATCTGAGGTACTTCCGCCACATCGTCCGTACGATTGTGCCATCGACCTGCTCCCGGGAACAACACCACCTCGAGGACGGATATATCCATTATCTCCAGCCGAAACAAGGGCCATGTCTACTTACATCACAGAGAGCCTGGCAAGGGGATTCATTCGGAGATCCTCCTCTCCTGCTGGAGCAGGCTTCTTCTTCATTAAGAAGAAAGAGGGCGACCTACGCCCATGTATAGACTACCGGGGATTGAACCAAATCACCGTAAAAAACAAGTACCCTCTGCCGCTCATCCCCGAATTGTTTGACCGGCTTAGAGGAGCTCGTGTGTTCACCAAATTGGACCTTCGAGGTGCCTACAACCTGGTCCGCATCCGCTCTGGGGACGAATGGAAGACCGCGTTCAATACTCGCGATGGGCACTATGAATACTGCATAATGCCCTTCGGCCTGTGTAACGCACCAGCAGTCTTTCAGGAATTGGTGAACGACGTTTTCCGGGACCTTCTCTACGTCTGTGTGGTGGTGTATCTGGATGATATCCTTGTCTTCTCTCCGGATCTCCAGACCCACAGAGAGAACGTGCAGCTAGTTCTACAAAGACTGAGAGAGAATCGTCTGTACGCTAAGTATGAGAAGTGTGTCTTTGAGCAGTCTTCTCTCCCCTTCCTGGGTTACATCATCTCCGATACCGGACTGCAGATGGATCCAAAGAAGGTCTCCTCCATTCTCAACTGGCCTCCTCCTTCTGGACTGAAGGCAATCCAACGCTTTCTGGGATTCGCCAACTACTACCGCCAGTTCATCCCTCACTTCTCTGCTCTGACCGCTCCTCTCTCCGCCTTGACCAAGAAGGAGGCTAATCCAAAGGACTGGTCACCTGCGGCCGACGCCGCGTTTGGCTCCCTGAAGCGGGCATTTGCCTCCTCTCCTGTGCTCCACCGTCCGGAGTTAAACCGCCAGTTCACCTTGGAGGTGGATGCCTCCTCCTCGGGAGCCGGAGCAGTGCTCATGCAGAAGTCCTCCTCCGGGAAGATGGTGACTTGCGGTTTCTTCTCCAAGAGCTTCTCAGCGCCTGAACGCAACTACACCATCGGTGACCGAGAGCTATTGGCAGTAAAACTGGCTCTGGAGGAATGGCGCTACCTTCTGGAAGGAGCAGTGTACCCCGTAATCATTTACACGGACCACAAGAACCTGGAATACCTGCGGTCCGCTCAGCAACTGAACCCACGGCAAGCCAGGTGGTCCTTGTTCTTTGCCAGGTTCGATTTCCAGCTCCATTTCCGACCCGCGGACAAGAATGTACGCGCTGATGCCTTGTCCAGGTCTTTCATGCCCATGGAGCAGGAGGAGGAGACATCACAGCCCATCATCTGTCCTAGTAAAATCATTCCAGTGGCTCCTGTCACCCTGGCCCAGATACCGCCCGGGAAAACCTATGTCTCTGAGACTGACAGGCAAAAAGTGTTACACTGGGGCCATGCCTCGAAAACAGCCGGTCATGCTGGTCAAAAGAAAACATGGAGTGCGATTGTACGTCATTACTGGTGGCCATCCCTTCGCACGGACGTCGCTGCTTTTGTCTCTGCCTGCTCCTCTTGTGCCAGGAACAAGACGCCCAAACACCTGCCATATGGCCGTCTTCTGCCTCTGCCTATACCCTCAGTTCCCTGGCAACACATTGCAATGGACTTTATTACGGACTTGCCATTGTCCTCCGGACACACAGTCATATGGGTCGTGGTGGACCGGTTCTCTAAAATGGCTCATTTCGTCCCTATGGCTGGACTGCCCTCTGCTCAGGAACTCGCGGATGCCTATATACATCACATCTTCCGCTTGCATGGCTTTCCATCACACATCGTGTCCGACAGAGGAACTCAGTTCACCTCCCGCTTCTGGAGGGCTCTCTGCAAACATCTGGGAGTGACTCTGGACTTTTCTTCTGCCTACCATCCTCAGTCTAATGGCCAAGTGGAAAGGGTCAACCAAATCTTGACCTCCTTCTTACGACACTACGTCAACGCCCATCACGACGACTGGTCCACGCTTCTTCCTTGGGCTGAATTCTCCCATAACCACCACGTCAGTGAGTCCTCCTCCAGCTCTCCCTTTCATGTCGTTTACGGACTTCAGCCCTCCGTCCCATTGCCTGTATCTCCTTCTTCGGATGTCCCTGCTGCTGATGCTGTAGCCCGTGACTTTGCAACCATTTGGGACTCTGTCAAGGCGTCCCTTGGGCGTGCTTCCCTGCGGATGAAGAGACATGCAGACAAGAGACGTCTGGATCCTCCGTGTTTCTCTCCTGGAGATCTAGTCTGGCTTGCTTCCAAGTACGTCCGATTGAAGATACCATCCTACAAGCTGGGTCCTCGCTACATCGGGCCGTTTAAAGTCCTCCGCAAGATCAATGAGGTCTCCTACAAGCTACAGCTCCCGGCCACGATGAGGATACCCAACTCCTTCCACGTCTCCCTGCTCAAGCCGGTTGTCCTTGGTCCCTTCTCCGCTGCTGCCAGTTCGGCTCCTCCTCCTATTGCCGATGACGACATCTATGCGGTAAGGGATATCGTGGCCATGAAAACTGTACGGGGCCGACAGTTCTTCCTGGTGGACTGGGCTGGCTATGGTCCTGAGGATAGGTCCTGGGAACCCCGGGAGAATGTGGGTACTCCTTTGATCCGTGCCTTCCTGTCCCGGTTGCGGGGAGGGGGGCGTGGGGGGGGGGGGTACTGTCACGCTCCCCGGGTCCTCTGCTCCGCTTCCCGGCTCACCTGCCACGCTCCCCGCTCTCCAGCCTCCATCGCCCGCGCTTCCCAGGCCTCCTGGTCCCCGCTCCCGGCGCCCGTCGGCTTCCCAGCCCCAGCCCGGCTCTGCTGCGTCCTCCTCTCAGCTTCCTGCCCTGGCTTCTGGCACCCGGGCCGCGCGCATGCGCATTAGGGCGCGCGCGCGGTCACTGACCCTTTCTTAAAGGGCCAGTGTCCACTGACAGGAAATGTAGCACACAGGTACGGGGTATAAAGGGGTGCAATGTCCAAGGGGGCGGGGCCTGATCTTCGTGTTTCCCAAGCTAGGAGTCAGGTCTCCTTGTGTCTCTGTGCCATACTCACGTATCTCTCTTCTAGAGCTGATCCTGCCTCGCCATCCGGTCCTGCCGCATCCCGCACTCCGAACGCTGCCTATCTGCCATCCTGACAGTCCGTACCATCTCTGACCCCTGTGGTGACCCGTCATCTCGCTCCAACGGTTCCGGACTCCGCCTGACATCATCTCGGCTTCCGAACCTGAGCTCCGTCACCCGGACTACCATCAGTGACTCCGTGGTCCCAGGGACTTCTCTATTATACTCTTGTGCACGGACTGCCCTGCTACCTGTAGTGCTCCAGCTACCGGACCCCTTACCATCATCTAGGAGTTCGGCCCAGTGGATCCACCTCCTGGGTCTGCCCTTCCACCTGGCCCTAACAGTAAGATCAGGCCATGGATCCCGCTGAAGCACTAGCGGCCTTGCAGGAGGAACTCCAACGCCAGCGTGAGACCCAGACCCGCATGCTGAACTTCATGACTTCGGTGGACGCCCGCCTTAACACGCTACAAGCGTAAATTACATCTTCAGCATCTCGGGCTTCCACTAGCCAATCCACGGCTCCAGCCCCCGTGGCAGCCTCTTCGGATGCTTCCAGACTTCGTTTGGCTTCACCACCCCGGTACGCCGGAGATCCCAAGACCTGCAGGGGTTTCATAAACCAATGCTCCCTCCATTTCACGCAGCTGCCGCATTTGTTTGCCTCCGACCAAGCCAAGGTCGCCTTCATCATGTCCCATCTAGAGGGTGAGGCACTGGCGTGGATGAACCCCTTGTGGGAGAAGGAGGATCCTGTGACCACGAACATCCAGGAGTTTCTGCAGGCATTCCGTGGCACCTTTGACGAGCCCGGACGCGCCTCCGCGTCTGCCTCATCTCTTCTCCGGTTACGTCAGGGGACTCTGACGGTGGGTCAATACGCAATCCGTTTTCGCACCTTGGCTTCGGAACTTGGCTGGAACAACAAGGCCCTAACTGCCGCCTTCTGGGAAGGACTCTCGGGTCGAATTAAAGATGAGCTGGCTGGTCGTGACGTACCATCCACCCTGGATGCCCTGATTACCCTAGCGACTCGAGTGGACATCCACTTTCAGGAGCGATCTAAAGAGGTGTCCCGTGAGAGACGTCCGGTACGGCATTCCTCTCCTCCGCAGAAGTCCGCCATTCTCCAGTCAACGGCATCTGGTGTCTCCGTCCATGAGCCCATGCAGGTCGACCGTGTGCGGCAGTCTGAACAACGTCGAGCAGAGCGGCTCGCCAAGGGCCTCTGCTTCTACTGCGGAGAGGGCACACACCTGCTACGCTCCTGCCCAGAGAGGCCGGGAAACTCCAAAGCCTAGGGTTGGTAGGAGAGGCCACCCTAGGTGCTGGGACTCTCTCAGACCCGGTTATGTGGACTGTACAAGTGTCAACGGGAGAGACGCGGTTCACGGCCGAGGCGTACCTCGATTCTGGGGCAGCAGGCAATTTCATCCAGCAAGCCACGGTGGACAAGTACCAGGTGCCTGTCACTCCACTCGACAAACCTCTCGTGATTGCCTCTGTGGATGGGAGACCCCTCTCTGACACCATCTCCTGGATCACCAAGCCGGTGGAACTACGTATCGGTGCCCTGCACACCGAGAACATCGCTCTCTACGTCCTTCCACACATGTCCCATCAAATCCTGCTGGGACTTCCCTGGTTACGGACACACGAGCCATCAGTCACCTGGGGCACTGGTGAAATCACCCGATGGGGCTCTTCGTGCCAGGAGAAGTGTCTGAAGACCATACAACCCATCCGACGACCTCCGGTTCCAGAGAACCTACCGGGACTGCCCTCGGCCTATTGGTCCTTCGCGGACGTCTTTGATAAAAAGGAATCTGAGGTACTTCCGCCACATCGTCCGTACGATTGTGCCATCGACCTGCTCCCGGGAACAACACCACCTCGAGGACGGATATATCCATTATCTCCAGCCGAAACAAGGGCCATGTCTACTTACATCACAGAGAGCCTGGCAAGGGGATTCATTCAGAGATCCTCCTCTCCTGCTGGAGCAGGCTTCTTCTTCATTAAGAAGAAAGAGGGCGACCTACGCCCATGTATAGACTACCGGGGATTGAACCAAATCACCGTAAAAAACAAGTACCCTCTGCCGCTCATCCCCGAATTGTTTGACCGGCTTAGAGGAGCTCGTGTGTTCACCAAATTGGACCTTCGAGGTGCCTACAACCTGGTCCGCATCCGCTCTGGGGACGAATGGAAGACCGCGTTCAATACTCGCGATGGGCACTATGAATACTGCATAATGCCCTTCGGCCTGTGTAACGCACCAGCAGTCTTTCAGGAATTGGTGAACGACGTTTTCCGGGACCTTCTCTACGTCTGTGTGGTGGTGTATCTGGATGATATCCTTGTCTTCTCTCCGGATCTCCAGACCCACAGAGAGAACGTGCAGCTAGTTCTACAAAGACTGAGAGAGAATCGTCTGTACGCTAAGTATGAGAAGTGTGTCTTTGAGCAGTCTTCTCTCCCCTTCCTGGGTTACATCATCTCCGATACCGGACTGCAGATGGATCCAAAGAAGGTCTCCTCCATTCTCAACTGGCCTCCTCCTTCTGGACTGAAGGCAATCCAACGCTTTCTGGGATTCGCCAACTACTACCGCCAGTTCATCCCTCACTTCTCTGCTCTGACCGCTCCTCTCTCCGCCTTGACCAAGAAGGAGGCTAATCCAAAGGACTGGTCACCTGCGGCCGACGCCGCGTTTGGCTCCCTGAAGCGGGCATTTGCCTCCTCTCCTGTGCTCCACCGTCCGGAGTTAAACCGCCAGTTCACCTTGGAGGTGGATGCCTCCTCCTCGGGAGCCGGAGCAGTGCTCATGCAGAAGTCCTCCTCCGGGAAGATGGTGACTTGCGGTTTCTTCTCCAAGAGCTTCTCAGCGCCTGAACGCAACTACACCATCGGTGACCGAGAGCTATTGGCAGTAAAACTGGCTCTGGAGGAATGGCGCTACCTTCTGGAAGGAGCAGTGTACCCCGTAATCATTTACACGGACCACAAGAACCTGGAATACCTGCGGTCCGCTCAGCGACTGAACCCACGGCAAGCCAGGTGGTCCTTGTTCTTTGCCAGGTTCGATTTCCAGCTCCATTTCCGACCCGCGGACAAGAATGTACGCGCTGATGCCTTGTCCAGGTCTTTCATGCCCATGGAGCAGGAGGAGGAGACATCACAGCCCATCATCTGTCCTAGTAAAATCATTCCAGTGGCTCCTGTCACCCTGGCCCAGATACCGCCCGGGAAAACCTATGTCTCTGAGACTGACAGGCAAAAAGTGTTACACTGGGGCCATGCCTCGAAAACAGCCGGTCATGCTGGTCAAAAGAAAACATGGAGTGCGATTGTACGTCATTACTGGTGGCCATCCCTTCGCACGGACGTCGCTGCTTTTGTCTCTGCCTGCTCCTCTTGTGCCAGGAACAAGACGCCCAAACACCTGCCATATGGCCGTCTTCTGCCTCTGCCTATACCCTCAGTTCCCTGGCAACACATTGCAATGGACTTTATTACGGACTTGCCATTGTCCTCCGGACACACAGTCATATGGGTCGTGGTGGACCGGTTCTCTAAAATGGCTCATTTCGTCCCTATGGCTGGACTGCCCTCTGCTCAGGAACTCGCGGATGCCTATATACATCACATCTTCCGCTTGCATGGCTTTCCATCACACATCGTGTCCGACAGAGGAACTCAGTTCACCTCCCGCTTCTGGAGGGCTCTCTGCAAACATCTGGGAGTGACTCTGGACTTTTCTTCTGCCTACCATCCTCAGTCTAATGGCCAAGTGGAAAGGGTCAACCAAATCTTGACCTCCTTCTTACGACACTACGTCAACGCCCATCACGACGACTGGTCCACGCTTCTTCCTTGGGCTGAATTCTCCCATAACCACCACGTCAGTGAGTCCTCCTCCAGCTCTCCCTTTCATGTCGTTTACGGACTTCAGCCCTCCGTCCCATTGCCTGTATCTCCTTCTTCGGATGTCCCTGCTGCTGATGCTGTAGCCCGTGACTTTGCAACCATTTGGGACTCTGTCAAGGCGTCCCTTGGGCGTGCTTCCCTGCGGATGAAGAGACATGCAGACAAGAGACGTCTGGATCCTCCGTGTTTCTCTCCTGGAGATCTAGTCTGGCTTGCTTCCAAGTACGTCCGATTGAAGATACCATCCTACAAGCTGGGTCCTCGCTACATCGGGCCGTTTAAAGTCCTCCGCAAGATCAATGAGGTCTCCTACAAGCTACAGCTCCCGGCCACGATGAGGATACCCAACTCCTTCCACGTCTCCCTGCTCAAGCCGGTTGTCCTTGGTCCCTTCTCCGCTGCTGCCAGTTCGGCTCCTCCTCCTATTGCCGATGACGACATCTATGCGGTAAGGGATATCGTGGCCATGAAAACTGTACGGGGCCGACAGTTCTTCCTGGTGGACTGGGCTGGCTATGGTCCTGAGGATAGGTCCTGGGAACCCCGGGAGAATGTGGGTACTCCTTTGATCCGTGCCTTCCTGTCCCGGTTGCGGGGAGGGGGGCGTGGGGGGGGTACTGTCACGCTCCCCGGGTCCTCTGCTCCGCTTCCCGGCTCACCTGCCACGCTCCCCGCTCTCCAGCCTCCATCGCCCGCGCTTCCCAGGCCTCCTGGTCCCCGCTCCCGGCGCCCGTCGGCTTCCCAGCCCCAGCCCGGCTCTGCTGCGTCCTCCTCTCAGCTTCCTGCCCTGGCTTCTGGCACCCGGGCCGCGCGCATGCGCATTAGGGCGCGCGCGCGGTCACTGACCCTTTCTTAAAGGGCCAGTGTCCACTGACAGGAAATGTAGCACACAGGTACGGGGTATAAAGGGGTGCAATGTCCAAGGGGGCGGGGCCTGATCTTCGTGTTTCCCAAGCTAGGAGTCAGGTCTCCTTGTGTCTCTGTGCCATACTCACGTATCTCTCTTCTAGAGCTGATCCTGCCTCGCCATCCGGTCCTGCCGCATCCCGCACTCCGAACGCTGCCTATCTGCCATCCTGACAGTCCGTACCATCTCTGACCCCTGTGGTGACCCGTCATCTCGCTCCAACGGTTCCGGACTCCGCCTGACATCATCTCGGCTTCCGAACCTGAGCTCCGTCACCCGGACTACCATCAGTGACTCCGTGGTCCCAGGGACTTCTCTATTATACTCTTGTGCACGGACTGCCCTGCTACCTGTAGTGCTCCAGCTACCGGACCCCTTACCATCATCTAGGAGTTCGGCCCAGTGGATCCACCTCCTGGGTCTGCCCTTCCACCTGGCCCTAACAGTATCCCGAGGCCAGAACCGCGAGGAAGCGCGTCAAGCTCCTGGGGGACTTTAGACTCAACGCTGCTGGCGCCGGGGTAAGCGTTTATATCAGCTTCTTCTTGGGGGACATATCCGGTCCGGAGGGCTCGGCGGGAGAGGGGTATTACGCTGGTTTCACATCAGCGTTTTGCTGCCGCACTGCCAGATCCGGCATAAGTGTAGTACAGTTCAATACAGTTCACTGGCAAGCTCCGGGCACATGCGGTTATGTGACCGGAGCTTGTGACAGCATGTGACCGGGGCTTGCCGCACTGTCTGTGAACTGTATTGAACTGTACTACACTTAGGCCGGATCTGGCAATGCGGCAGGAAAACGGTGATGTGAAACTGCCCTTAGGCTGTCGGGTGCGGGAGCTCCAGTGAAGCATGTCCTCACGCTGCCATGTCCAGGACACGCCTCCATTCTACCACTTCTTAAATAGTAAATAGCGCAGGTAGAAATAAGTTTGGTAGTTTTAAGTTACTTAGCTTGGTCAGTGCAGGTAAACTGGTGTGACGCTCCAATGCATTTCCTCCTTCATGGGTTCATCAGGAGGCCGAGATATATATATAGATAAATGTTATTGATGTAATGCAAGTTACCTCCACTGACCAAGCTAAGTAACTTATAACTATCTACATTATTTCTACCTGCCCTATTTTACTATTTAAGAAGTGGTAGAATTTGTTTAGGGTGAGCGAGGGGCAGCCGCCGTTCTTCACTGACTTGTAAAACACGCACATGTACCTCCGTGTTCCGTGATTCACGGCACACGTGGGTTGTCCATGTGCAATCCGTGATCCGTGATTGCAAATGGACATTACTCACCTGCCTTCGCTCCTGCTGTCCATGGTGCTGAACTCCTTGGCTCTGCAGTGTCCGCCCACCGCTCTCTGCAGCTACTTCCGGGTCAGCTGTTCCTGCTTTCATGAATATTCATAAACTGGGAAGGAGCTGCAGAAAGCGGAGGCTGCACAGCGAATCGCTGGAAAGGTTAGTTGAAAATGTTTATTATTTTATATGTCAGTGTTTTTCTGGTACGTGTTTCACGGATTACACACGGATCACACCATAGTGTGGTCCGTGGGTCATCAGTGATGCCAGAAAAAAATGGACTTGTCTCCGTGCAGAATAACGGACACGCGTATTCGCTTCACCGAGACATGTTCAGTGAAAAATTACTGATGTGTGAGCAGACCCATTGATTATAATGGCTCTGCGTATGTCAGTGATTCTGGTACGTATAAAAAAAAAAAGCACAAACGTACCAGAATCACTGACGTGTGAAGAGGGCCTTAGGGTTTAAATCCTCCTTTGTTAGGCAGGTATATCAGCTTCTTAGGGTCATCATAAGGAAAGTGTTTTAATCACTTGGTTTATCACAATCTTGTTATTGTCTATTTTAATTCATATCTAGTAAAAATTGGTTTTAAAGTGTATCTGCTTTATTGGGATTTTTCTATGTCATTTCTGGATTTTGTTTTGGATTCAAACATATCCTATTACGTTTAGGTTTATAAAAGCGACAATACACAAAAAAACGACATAAATGTGATATGGATGTAATCGTATGGACCTGAAGAATAAAACTGTCTTAATATTACCACACGGTGAACAACATTTAAAAAAAACAAAACAAAAAAAACCCAATTCCTGAATTGCTGTTTCTTCATGATAACCAGCATGGATTCATGAACGATAAGTCGTATCTAACCAACATGTTGGTTTTCTATGAGGAGGCAAGTGTAATTCTGGATATTGGTAATGCAGCTGATACGATTTAAGGCCCCGTCACACGCAGCGACTTATCTATCGATATATCGCAGGGGTTATGGATTCCGTGACGCACATCAGGCATCGTTAGTGACGTTGTTGCGTGTGACAGCAAGGAACGACCGTTAACGATGGAAAATACTCACCTTATCGTCCATCGTTGACACATCGTTCCTTTTAAAAAAAAACATCGCTGATTGTTGAGCACGCAGGTTGTTCGTCGTTCCTGAGGCAGCACACATCGCTACGTGTGACACCTCGGGAACGATGAACTGCAGCTTACCTGCGGCCGCCCGCAATGCGGAAGGAAGGTGGTGGGCGGGATGTTACGTCCCGCTCATCTCCGCCCCTCCACTTCTATTGGGTGGCCGCCTAGTGATGCCGCACGAACCGCTCCCTTAGAAAGGAGGCGGTTCGCCGGCAACAGCGATGTCGCTAGGCAGGTAAATCCGTGTGACGGCTCCTAACGATATTGTGCGCCACGGGCAGCAATTTGCCCGTGACTCACAAATAACAGGGGCGGGTGCTTTCACCAGCGATATCGCTGCGTGTAACACCCCCTTTACTTGGACTTTACAAAGGCATTTGATGCTGTGCCACATGATATTCTTGTAATGAAGCTCCAGAAGCAAAAACTAGGAAAACTATAAGCAGATGGGCAATGATTTAAGGAATTGGCTAAAAGTTAGGAAACAAAGAGTAAATGGTACATTCTCTAAATGGGCTATAGTTAGCAGTGAGGACCACAGGGATCTGTGCTAGGACCAATTCTTTTTAAAGGAAACCTATTAGGTGCAATATGCATCCAGACCCATGAGCATTTCTGGGTACTGTGAGACTGTGACCGGGGTTATCTATGACGGCCGGTATGTCTCGCCCAGGTTGTGCTCACTCCATGATAGAAAGTAAATCCACTATAGGGTTAATGCTGTTTCCCTACAGGCTTAAGGAAGGGTTAAAAGGAAACAGGAACGAGGGCAGGTGTGCCGGGTGTGGGGGAAGTGACCAGAACTTCCTGAGCCCTCTGCTGGAGAGGCACATGTATTTTGTTATGGACTTTTTGTTTGGACATTAAACACCGTGTGCTGTGAACCTTGATGCCTGGATCCCGTGTCTTCTGCTGCGCAGCCGACCGCGCTACCTCACATATGGTGGAGAATCGGCGGGCATGACAGCCGGTGAGGTGTAGCATCCATCCCTGGTGACCCAGCTGCGCATGTCCTGGATTCGAGCGGCTATACTACAGCCCAAACCCGGCGACGCCATGGAGGACATACTAAAGCATTTGGCTCAGGCTAATGCACAGCAGCAACAGGCTAATGCACAGCAGCTACAAACCAATGCACGTCAGCAGCAAGCCTTACAATTGCAGGAAAAAAGGCACCAAGAACAGATGGTTCTCCTGGCCAAGTCGATCCGTGCCGGACCGGCAGCAACAACCCCGGGACCGGGTGACGACGGCAGCGTCCGGAAAGCGGTGAGACAAGCGTTGCAAAAGATGACCCCGGGTGATGATGTGGAAGCGTTCCTGGCGGTGTTTGAGCGGGTGGCCGAGCGGGAAAAGCTGCCGACCCCGCAGTGGGCTGAGGTATTGTCACCCTATCTGACGGGGGAACCCCAAAAAGCGTACCTGGACCTCGGTACCGAGGACGCCATTGACTATGTGACCCTGAAAGCCGAAATACTGGCTCGGTTGGGGGTGAATACCTATGTACGGGCTCAGCGGGTAAATCAGTGGTTCTATGAGGAAGCCAAACCCGTACGCTCCCAGGCCTATGACTTATTACATCTTGTAAAAAAGTGGTTGCAGCCTGACACTCTGAGCCCGGCGCAAATGGTGGAAAGGGTAGTAGTGGATCGTTTTGTGCGCACTTTACCCGTCACCGTTCAACGGTGGGTAGGACAGGGTGACCCGAGTACCCTGGACCAATTAGTGTCCCTGGTAGAGCGGCATGTGGCTACGCAGGACTTGATACGGGACACTGAGACTTTGCGTACCGCCCGTCGGTCCGGCCCCTCCAAGCCTAGGGCCAAGGACCCACCGCCGACACCGGTACAGGAGTCCGCTACCATCCTGGCTGAGGCCGCGCCCGCCGTTCCTGAGGTCCGGAAGGCCATGTACCCTAAACGACAACTTGTCAAGGGGGTTTCCTTCCCTATTAGATGTTGGCGGTGCCAGCGGGTGGGACATATGGAAGCCCAGTGTCCACTCACCACGGAGCCCATGGATTGTGGGGTTACCCGGCGGGGTTCAATGTATGCTCAGGTGGTGTGTACCGCTGACCTGGTCTCCCCAGAGACAGAGCCCCACTTGTGCCAAATACAGGTGAATGGATGTCCGGTTACAGGATTGTTGGATTCCGGAAGCTTAGTGACCCTTGTGCGATCCACCTTGAGAGCTAAAGTAAAGGCCACAGGACGCACTGTGGGGGTGGTTTGCATACATGGGGACCGCCACGACTATCCCACGGGGATTGTCACCATCACAGCACCTTGCGGTCAGGTGCAACATGAGGTGGGACTTCTTAACACTCTTCCGTATGACGTGATCCTAGGAAGGGATCTGCCCTATTTTTGGACTTTATGGAGGGGACCCCCTAAGTCCCCTCAGATATTGGTCGGTCCAGGACCTGAGCCCTACAATCCTGAATCCGGGACACCTGCCGTAGGGGTCACGATGATAGGGACAGAGTGTGAACCCGATAGGTCACCCCTAGAGGTATTGGCAGGAGAGGCTGAGACGGTCGAGCCCATCCCGGAGTTGGAGGCGTCCCCGGATACGTTTGGGACAGCCCAACTCCAGGACCCTACGTTAATACATGCCCGGAGTCGGGTGACAGTAGTTGACGGGGTGGCACAGCTGCCCGGTGCCCAGGTAAGGTACCCCCATTTCGCTCTTAAGCAGGATTTACTCTACCGGGTAGATGAAATACGGGGCGTAGGGGTAGAACAGTTGGTGGTGCCCCAGCCGCATCGCCGGCGGGTCCTCGACTTGGCTCATAAACACCTGATGAGTGGCCACCTAGGGGTCAAGAAAACGCAGGAGCGAATATTGCAAAGGTTCTATTGGCCCGGGGTCTTTGGGGAGGTAAAACGGTTCTGCGAAACCTGCCCGGAGTGTCAGCTTACTGCACCCCTGACCCATTTTCGCAGTCCGTTGGTACCGTTACCCATTATAGAAGTCCCTTTTGAACGGATAGGGATGGATCTGGTGGGGCCCCTCGTAAAGTCCGCTCGAGGGCACCAACACATCCTAGTGATCGTTGACTATGCCACCCGGTATCCCGAGGCGATACCTCTCAGACATACTGCAGCAAAGCTTATAGCTCGGGAGTTGTTTGCTGTGTTCTGCCGGGTGGGATTGCCCAAGGAGATCCTTACGGATCAGGGGACCCCATTCATGTCTAAAGTGACCAAAGAGCTATGCCGGCTACTCCAGATCAAGCAGTTGCGTACGTCTGTGTATCATCCGCAAACGGACGGTTTAGTCGAGCGTTTCAATAAAACCCTGAAAACCATGCTAAGAAGGGTGATTTCAAAAGACGGGAAAGACTGGGATATGATGCTTCCCTATTTGATGTTTGCCATACGAGAGGTGCCACAGGCATCCACGGGGTTTTCGCCTTTTGAATTGTTATACGGGCGACATCCCCGGGGATTGTTGGACCTGGCAAAGGAAACATGGGAACAAGAGCCCACCCCCCATAAAAGTGTGATTGAACACATTTTGGGTATGCAGAACCGCATAAGCGCGGTCATGCCAATTGTGAAGGAGCACTTACAGGAGGCTCAGGCCGCGCAAAGCGGCCGCTACAATAGACAAGCCACCGTGCGGACCTTTAAACCCGGGGATCGGGTGTTGGTATTGATCCCCACGGCGGAGAGCAAATTCCTGGCTCAGTGGCAAGGCCCCTACGAGATAAAGGAAAGAGTAGGGGTGGTTAACTATAAAGTATTGCAGCCCGGTAGGCGGAAACCTGAACAAATATACCATGTCAACCTATTAAAACCTTGGCAGGAACGGGAAAGCCTGATGGCTGTTTTTTCCCCACCTCCCTCCTCTTCGGGTCGTTCACATCCGGCTCCAGCGACCTCCGGAGAGGACGAACCGGAAGTAAGGATTGGAGAAGCCCTCACCAAGCAACAGAGGCGAGAGGCCAGACGGTTGGTTCAGCAGAACCCCGATGTCTTCTCCGAGCTGCCCGGTAGGACCAGTCTGATACGACATGATATTGTCACCGAGCCCCACCTGAAGGTACGCCTGAAGTCATACCGGGTGCCGGAGGCTCGACGACAAGCCATATCGGAGGAAGTAAAGACAATGTTACGCCTGGGGGTCATCGAAAAATCCCGGAGTGAATGGGCTAGTCCGATTGTCCTAATACCAAAACCCGATGGCTCCTTAAGGTTCTGCAATGACTTTAGGAGATTGAACGAAATATCCAAGTTCGATCTCTACCCCATGCCCCGGGTGGATGAGCTGATTGATAGGCTGGGACAGGCGCGATATTTTACCACGCTCGACCTGACCAAAGGGTACTGGCAGGTGCCACTAACGGAGTCCGCCAAGGAGAAAACAGCTTTTGTTACGCCGGAGGGTCTCTTCCACTATGTTGTCTTGCCTTTTGGGTTACATGGCGCTCCGGCCACGTTCCAGAGGTTGATGGACTTAGTGCTGGAACCCCACCAGGCGTATGCATCAGCGTACCTGGATGACATCATTATTTACAGCTCCGATTGGCAGACCCACTTGGAACAGGTACAAGCGGTGGTGGACGCGCTTCGAACAGCCGGATTGACAGCCAATCCCAAGAAATGTGCATTGGGACTCACGGAAGCCCGCTACTTGGGCTACGTGATAGGCCAAGGAGTGATTAAGCCCCAAATTAACAAGGTTGAGGCGATCCAGAAGTGGCCTAGACCCCTGACCACGAAGCAGGTTAGGGCCTTCCTGGGTATCGTGGGGTACTACAGGAGGTTTGTAAAGGATTTTGCGGGACTATCAGCCCCCTTGACGGACCTTCTCAAAGGCAAGAAGTCCGTCATGGTGCGGTGGACTCCGCAGGCCGAGGACTCCTTCCGGGCCCTGAAGGGGGTCCTGTGCGGACAGCCCGTTCTGGTCAACCCTGATTTCCGGAAGGAGTTCATAGTACAGACTGACGCCTCGGAGGTTGGCCTGGGGGCAGTGCTGTCTCAGGTGGTTCAGGGGGAGGAACACCCCGTCACCTTCTTGAGTAGGAAGCTCACCCCTCCCGAGCGGAATTATAGCGTAGTGGAGAAGGAGTGCCTGGCGATCAAGTGGGCCTTGGAGTCCCTACGCTATTACCTGCTGGGACGGCAGTTTCGCTTGGTGACGGATCACTCTCCACTGGTCTGGATGAGGTCCGCCAAGGAACGGAATGCCCGGGTTACCCGGTGGTTCCTTTCTCTGCAGAACTTCCGGTTTATGGTTGAACACCGGGCCGGTAGGTTGCAGGGCAACGCCGATGCCTTGTCCCGCGGCCCGTGCTTGATGGCTGGAGTTCAACCCCGCACGCTTGAACTGAGGGGGGGGGTATGTGAGACTGTGACCGGGGTTATCTATGACGGCCGGTATGTCTCGCCCAGGTTGTGCTCACTCCATGATAGAAAGTAAATCCACTATAGGGTTAATGCTGTTTCCCTACAGGCTTAAGGAAGGGTTAAAAGGAAACAGGAACGAGGGCAGGTGTGCCGGGTGTGGGGGAAGTGACCAGAACTTCCTGAGCCCTCTGCTGGAGAGGCACATGTATTTTGTTATGGACTTTTTGTTTGGACATTAAACACCGTGTGCTGTGAACCTTGATGCCTGGATCCCGTGTCTTCTGCTGCGCAGCCGACCGCGCTACCTCACAGTACATATTGATAATCCCTACCTAGCAATATGCACCCAGAACCACGAGCAGTTCTGGGTGCATATTGCTAATCCCTGCCTAGCAGTCCCAGCTTATTCTAGGATATATACAGTAAAGGGATCTTTAGAAAAAGTATTTCTAAAGATCCTCTATGATATGCTAATGAGCGCAGGCACTAGTGCGCAAGGGTGTTAGTTCCTGCGCTCATTCCGCCCTTTTAGCATGGTAGCATGCCCACAGGAGCGTGCTAACATGCTATTCAATGCCCACTGCCACGGTCATCACCAGTGGTGACACACGTACATGTATCGGTTGCTGCAGCCTCAAATGCCAGGCACTGCGCATGATCAAGTCACCGAACTTCCGGTCATGTGCACTATGAAGCCAGTGTACGCGTTCTGGCTTCAGAGAGGTCAAGTATGCATGACCGACGAAGTGACGGAGACATCTGATCATGCGCACTGCCGGGTTTCTGAGGTTGTAGCAACGGACAGGTACGCGTGTCACTGCTGGTGATGATGCTGAGACTGGGCATTGAATAGCATGTTAGCACGTCCCTGTGGTATAAAATATTCTTTATAAATAAAATATAAAGTCACATATGTAATCAATCAAACCTCTTTGCGGGTAACGCGATGATGGTTTGCAAACCAGGCGTCACTGTAAATAGAAAAAAAAAACACATTAGTACAGGCATGTAAAACATGAACTACAATAAAAAACTTTCACAGAACTTTCTCACGGATAGCACTGGTATAAAGAGCGGCACAGTGGCTCAGTGGTTAGCACTGCGATCTTACAGCGCTTGGGTCCTGAATTTAAATCACATCAAGGAAAATATTTGCAAGAAGTTTGTATGTTCTCCCCGAGTTTGTGAGTTTTCTCCCACACTCCATAGACATACTGACAGGTAATTTAGATTGGGCTCAATGGGGACAGTGTTACTGATCCATGTAAAGCTCTGTGGAATTAATGGCTTTGTATAAGTGAATAAATATTATTACCACCTTTGATATTTTCGGAAAAAATCGGTGTCGGGTCAAAATCAGCAATGCAAGTCCGTGACAAAATTCAGAACCGTATTTCGATGACATCTGACCGATTTTTGATGACTGACAGAATGGACAAGTTTGGGGAGGAAAAACTGATGCCACCCTTTTCAATCGCATTGGACCGGTTTTCTCGGATGTGAAGAAAACAGTGGTGTGAACCTCCCCTTTGTGCCAGTTGCGGGCGCTCAGTAACTGTCTTTACTGAAGTCCGCCTTCTTCACTATAATTAGTGTAGCTTTACAAATTTAGTGGACATTTTTAGCGCAATTATAACACGTTTTTCCTATTACACAGTGTCAGTAGCAGGCGTTCAGTCATTTTTTTACATTTTAGCTTAGTTTAGCAATTTACTATCAAATCTCTGTAGGAATTATTCTATTACAGATTTTTTTCTAATGCTCTATAGATTTACACTTCGAGCAGGTCAGTTGCAGGAGGTCAATAACAATATTTATTCACATTCTATTACAGCATTTTATAATTTGATGTTCTCATTTATTTTTCATTTCTATTCTTTTCTTTTAATTTTTTTCTCATTCTTTTTTCTTCTATTCTCTACTATACAACAAAACACATCTGAATAAAATTTGGTTACACAACACATGTGAAAACGCTACAAACACACAAAAACCCATGTAAAAGAATAACGTGCCATTCATCCCCAATAGCGTATTCAGCTGAGGCAAACGCATGCGTCTGACAATCTGAGGATGAGGATACAACATTCCTCTATTTCCAGCTCCTCCGCTACCTCCTCTAGTGAGAATGAACCCCCACAAAGATGCCCCAGGACAGATGAGGAATGCCGACAGATAGTGATCCCCTGGGAACCTCACACCCTGAAAATTCAGTCTCAGATTACTGGTCGACAACAGATTACAGTCTCCATCAGGAATCCAATTTGATACTGCAGGTCTCACAGAAATTGGCTATTGTAACCCCTTCACCACCTAGTCTGTTTTCCTCTTCATGACAAGGCCAATTTATTTTTTTTTTTAATTCTGACCAGCGTCACTTTATGAGTTAATAACTGCAACACTTCAGCGGATCTCAGTGATTCTTTTTTTTGTGACGTATTGTGCTTCATGTAAATGGTAATTTTAGGGTGACATTTTCGTGTTTTTGTGAAAATGTTGGAAATTTAGCGAAAATAAGAAATTTAGCAATTTTCAAATTTTGAAATTTTATACCTTTACCCTTTATACCATTTACCACATGTCTACTTTAAAAACATCACCATTCTAAAAAGTGCAGCTCTCAAACTGCTCAAAACCATATTCAAGAAGTTTATTAACCTTTTACGTGCTTCACAGGAACTAAAGCAATATGGAAGGAAAAAATAAAATGTAACTTTTTCCCACAAAAATGTTATTTTAGTACCAAATTTTGCATTTTCACATGGGTAACAGGAGAAAATGCATTGTACAGTTTGTTGTGCAATTTCACACGATACTCAATATGAGATGGAAAACTACTGTTTTGGCTCTCGGTAGAGCTTGGAAGGGAAGGAGCGCCATTGCACGTTTTGAATGCAAAATTGACAGGAATCATTAGCGGACACCTGTCACATTTGGAGATCTCCTCATTTGAATAAACAGTGGAAACCCCCACAAGTAAACCCATTTTGGAAACTAGAAACCTCAAGGATTTACATAGATGTGTGGACACCTTAGACCAGAGGACGCATGCGGCCCATGAGGCTGATTTTTTGCGGCCCACAGACCCCGTGACGATCGCAGCTCTATGTCGGGAGACGGCAGGCAGGCGCAGAGGAGCTGTCTGCACTACACCGATGGATGATGCAGCCAATCAGATGCAAACAGTGATGTCGCTGTATGAGGTCACCTCCTTGCATCTGATTGGCTGGCGGAAGCCATTGGTATAGTGCTAAGAGCTCCTCTGCGCGGCACCGCAAATGATTCAACAGTACTATAAAATCGTGCCTGCCGGCGCCCAGCATAGACCTGCGATCGTCACGGATCTGCGGGCTGCAAAAAGCAGGTATGTGCCCACGATCAGGACACGCTGTGTCCTGGATGCGGCGGGTCCTGACTGCAGGGCTGTGAGTCTCCTCCGCAGGAGAATACAGGAGACCGCAGATGCTAGTGCCCACGATCTGAGTTCGGGCCGCTGCGGTCTCCTCGCTATATTCTCAGTACAGATGACACTTGCGACTCTAAAAGCCGCACCGCAGGTCAATGTTTGCTGAGGGCCGCACACGCACAGTGGATGGAATTTCTAGAAATCCCCTCTGCTTGTACTGTACAACCCAGTGCTCTGGATGCAGCTGAAACATACTGCCTCCAAAACGCTGCAAACACTAATTCGCACGCAGCCCTGAGGGAAAAGGGAGGAAAGGTGAGAAGTTTGGTTTTTTTTTTTGGCGTTTGTGAAGAGCGGTATAATAGGGGACAAGGATGAGGGCACAAGGATGGGCACAATACTACAAGGATGGGCACAATACTACAAGGATGGGCATGAGGATGGACACAATACTACAAGGATGGGCATAGTACTACAAGGCACAAGGATAGACAATACTACAAGGATGGGCACAATACTACAAGGATGGGCAGAATACTACAGGGCACAGGGATGAGCACAATACTACAGGGCACAAGTATGGACAATACTACAAGGATGGGCACAAAACTACAGGGCACAAGGATGGGAGACATTACTACAGGGTACAAGGATGGGCACATTACTACAGGGCACAAAGATGGGCAAATTACTCAAGGTACAAGGGAGGGGAGGGGCACATTACTATAGGGCACAAGGATGGGAGACTTTACTACAGGGGACAAGATGGGGACATTACTACAGGGGACAAGGATGGGGGACACTGCTACCAGTATGGGGGATATAACTACAGGACAGAAGGATGTGCATATTATACAGGACACAAACGGGACATTACTACAGGATGCGACATTACCACAGGATGGGGGACATTACTAAAAGATGTTGGATAAGATGACTGTATGATGCTGCTAATTGTAAAACAATATTAGAAGGGGATTAAATGTAAAAGAAAATATTTAAAATAAAGCATGACTTTTTTGCCAAAATTATCTTTTATGGGGGCGTGGCCAGCAGCACATGGAGACAGAAGCACAGTAACTCTGCTCCTGTGCTTACCGGCTCCATACAGCGGCACAAAGCATTCATTTGAGCTAGCTCGAGTCCTATTTGGAGGCTAAAGACCCCAGGAAAGCAGGGGTATGAAGGAGGTACGGCGCGGCCGTGGCAGAGGGAGGAAAAGCCCCTTAAAGCTTACCCAATTCTATCCAACAGCAGATGGATTCCAAGATGGTGCTGGAAGATCACAGCATGGCCTGACAGCATCTAAGAATACTACCCCCCCCCCCACCCCCTTCCCCGCAGGCTGAGTGAGTCAGAAGCTACAGGCAGAATGAGTCACAATCAAAGACCACTGTGGGGGGCACTGCCGATTGTCAGTGCAAGATAAGGATGAATCAGACCAGAACAATGGGGAGCAGCCGGGGGAGGCGAAGTCGGCCTTGAATTTTGAAATCCAACCCCAGGCTTCCCCCCCCCCCCCCCCCCACACAGAAGGCTCACAGGCCTCAGGCTGTAGCACAGGGAGAGACAACCAGGATCCTGGTGAACATTCCTCAGAGCCACTGACAGAATATACTATGAGGAAACTCATGGCAGAGCTAATGGCTTCCTTTACAAGGGACATGCAAAGTGTACTCAAGTCTATGCAAAGAGATATCGCAGCAATAGGGGACTACACATCCCATCTAGAGGACAAGATGGCAGAACTAACAACTGCACACAGTGAGGTGGTGGACTCTGTGGTATCTATGGATGAAGAATTGGATGCCATGAAGCTTAAAATAGTTGATATGAAAGATTGATCGCGCCGAAATAATGTCAGACTGAGTAGCATCACAGAATCTGTTAAAACAGACTAGCTTGAAGAACTCCTCACAGATTACTTCTCATGCCTGCTACCAGACGCTACACAAAAAAAAAAAAAAATTGCCTTCCTCGACCCCCAGAGATGTCATAATGAGAATTCACTTTTTTCATAAAAAAGAGAAATTAATGGAAGCAGCCCGCAATCCACCCTCACTGCCAGAGCGATTCCAAGGCATTGCTATATTTACTGACCTATTAGCAGTCACTCTAGCCCGCAGAAGAGCCTTCATAAACAGTACAAAAATTCTCAGAGAACAACATTCCATACAAATGGGGCTTTCCAGTGAAATTAAAAAAAGCAGGGCAAGCACGTGGCATGCAACCCGGAACAAGCTCTTCAATTATGCAAGGAATGGAACCTACTTACCCCCTCCAAGGAACATCAAGATGGATCCTCACCACCACGCCATATTCCAGAAGAATGGTCTAAGGGGTGCTTCACACACAGCGAGCTCGCTGCCGAGATCGCTGCTGAGTCACGGTTTTTGTGACGCAGCAGTGACCTCATTAGCGATCTCGCTGTGTGTGACACTGAGCAGCGATCTGGCCCCTGCTGCGAGATCGCTGCTCGTTACACACAGCCCTGGTTCGTTTTCTTCAAAGCCGCTCTCCTGCTGTGACACACAGATCGCTGTGTGTGACAGCAAGAGAGCGACAAATGAAGCGAGCAGGGAGCAGGAGCCGGCGTCTGACAGCTGAGGTAAGCTGTATCCAAGATAAACATCGGGTAACCAAGGTGGTTACCCGATATTTACCTTAGTTACCAGCATCTGCAGCTCTCACGCTGCCTGTGCTGCCGGCTCCGGCTCTCTGCACATGTAGCTGCTGTACACATCGGGTTAATTAACCCGATGTGTACAGCAGCTAGGAGAGCAAGGAGCCAGCGCTAAGCAGTGTGCGCGGCTCCCTGCTCTCTGCACATGTAGCTGCATTACACATCGGGTTAATTAACCCGATGTGTACTGTAGCTATGGTAGGAGAGCAAGGAGCCAGCGCTCAGTGTGCGCGGCTCCCTGCTCCCTGCACACACAGCTGTGCGCTGGTAACTAATGTAAACATCGGGTAACCATACCCGATGTTTACCTTAGTTACCAGTCTCCGCAGCTTCCAGACGGCAGCTCCGTGCAAGCGCAGCGTCGCTTGCACGTCGCTGCTGGCTGGGGGCTGGTCGCTGGTGAGATCTGCCTGTTTGACAGCTCACCAGCGACCATGTAGCGATGCAGCAGCGATCCTGACCAGGTCAGATCGCTGGTCGGATCGCTGCTGCATCGCTAAGTGTGAAGGTACCCTAAAGGCTAAGGGGTGCTTCACACACAGCGAGCTCGCTGCCGAGATCGCTGCTGAGTCACGCTTTTTGTGACGCAGCAGTGACCTCATTAGCGATCTCGCTGTGTGTGACAATGAGCAGCGATCTGGCCCCTGCTGCGAGATCGCTGCTCGTTACACACAGCCCTGGTTCGTTTTCTTCAAAGCCGCTCTCCTGCTGTGACACACAGATCGCTGTGTGTGACAGCAAGAGAGCGACAAATGAAGCGAGCAGGGAGCAGGAGCCGGCGTCTGACAGCTGAGGTAAGCTGTATCCAAGATAAACATCGGGTAACCAAGGTGGTTACCCGATATTTACCTTAGTTACCAGCCTCTGCAGCTCTCACTCTGCCTGTGCTGCCGGCTCCGGCTCTCTGCACATGTAGCTGCTGTACACATCGGGTTAATTAACCCGATGTGTACAGCAGCTAGGAGAGCAAGGAGCCAGCGCTAAGCAGTGTGCGCGGCTCCCTGCTCTCTGCACATGTAGCTGCATTACACATCGGGTTAATTAACCCGATGTGTACTGTAGCTAGGAGAGCAAGGAGCCAGCGCTCAGTGTGCGCGGCTCCCTGCTCCCTGCTCACACTGGTAACTAATGTAAACATCGGGTAACCATACCCGATGTTTACCTTAGTTACCAGTCTCCGCAGCTTCCAGACGGCGGCTCCGTGCAAGCGCAGCGTCGCTTGCACGTCGCTGCTGGCTGGGGGCTGTTCACTGGTCGCTGGTGAGATCTGCCTGTTTGACAGCTCACCAGCGACCATGTAGCGATGCAGCAGCGATCCTGACCAGGTCAGATCGCTGGTCGGATCGCTGCTGCATCGCTAAGTGTGAAGGTACCCTAAGTCTGATGCTAACTAGTCACAATAAGGATATTGTGTGACTCATTAAGTAAAGAGACTGCTCAAGATTCCAGATAAGATGCAGTGACTGTCTTTGGTTAACCATGTCATCTGCCCCTTCATGCCCTATCTAAATCAGTCTTTATTTTTTCTTCAAACCCTCCTTTTGGGACTTTTGAAGATAGGAGCCGACCCTGGCACGGATCCCGATACCTCCAGGCACCTGGGTCTGAATATGGACCTCTTCATCTTGCCCCTCAGAACTCCCTTGAACTTTAATTTTCTTTTTTCACTCATTGATTTTTCTGATTTTCCTTTTGGCCTGAAACACACTTCCGCAGAAAAAAACATACGTGTCTCCCGTTCCGTTTTTCGGGTCCGTGTTCCATTTTTTTTATGGGCGTTTCTCCGGTACATGACATCTGTGTGATGACGTATACTTGCCGTGTGTACGTGTGGAATGTCCGTGTATGCGTACGTGTCATGTCCGTGTGGTATCCGTATGTGTTGATCTGTGTGTGTTGTAAAATGTCGATGCTACATAACCGCTGACAGCCGACACAGACAGAGACAAGCGATGAGAATTGTCATACCACGGCTTTGTCTGTGTGTGGCGTCCTGATTAGCGGTCACCTCACCCGTGATGGAATCACCGGTGTCTGCTAATCCCCTGAGTAACTGAAGTTAGTGGCGACATTTGCGCTGCCGTCACGTAGGTTATCTGCGGCGTCACCCACCTGACACCACAACTCACCTGTGACTTCTTCGCTGATCGCGCAGCTCACTTCAGACACTTGGGTGACTCGCAGTCACAAGGGGAGGATCCAGTGGTGGCCGCGAGTAACCTGAGTGACGTCATTGGTGATCGCGCGGCTCACTTAAGTTGCTGCTTGGAGGTTATGGAGAGCGGTCATTGTGTGTGGCCGCTCCTGTCACCTTCATGTAGCAGAGCTGAGAGCGTCGTGGGACATCCATGGATTACGGCGGACCTGGATGCGTTTTTTAGTTTTATTAATTTGGTGATCGAGGGTGTTTGTTTGTTTTAAATTATTCTAAATAAAGGTTTTTTGAATGTGTGTTTATTTAATTTTAATAACAGGTTAAACATGGCAGTTATCTTGGGGAGACGGCTGCCATAATTAACCTAGGACTTAGTGGAAGCTATGGGCTGCTGCCATTAACTCCTTATTACCCCAATTGCCACCACACCAGGGCAATTCGGGAAGAGTCGGGTAGAGTCCCGGAAATGTCGCATCTAATGGATGCGGCTTTTCCGGGCGGCTGCTGGCTGATATTGTCAGGGTGGTGGGCTCCCCATAATGTGGGGCTCCCCATCCTGAGAATACCAGCCTTCAGCCGTGTCACTTTACCATGGCTGGTATCAAAAATGGGGGGGGTTATTTATTTTACTGCACAATATAGACACTCCCACCGGATGCAGTGATTGTTTACATTCAGACACGCCCCCACGCTGAGTGACAGCTGTCTCACTGCAACCAATCATAGGCGCCGATGGGTGGGGGAAGCAGGGAATAGTAGATTGAATAATGAGCGGTCGGCATTTTCAAAATAATTGAAGCCGCGTATCTTTTGCACAACTGTTCATCGCCGTGCTGGTGATCGGGGATCGGTAAGTAATGGACAGGGGGAGATACAGACTGACCGACAAAGGGATATTGACTGACAACCACAGAAAATAAGGTAAATTGACTGACAAATTAAAAATAGATTGACCGACATCGCTAACTAAAAAACGCACACGGACAGTACGTGTAGCACACAGATATGCTACGTGTGCCGTTAGTGCAGGCACGGACCCATTGACTTTAGTAGGTCTGTGCCTGCGTGATGCCGGCGAAAAACGGACATGTCGACCGTGTGGGAATAGGTACACACGCACAAACGCACGTTCCATGTGTTTTTACGTGTGTGTGCCTGCTACTGTCGCGGGCGGAGGGGACGCGCTCGCCACGCTCGGGTCCGGGGCTTCTGCTGCTGCTACTCGGTGGCTCGAGCGATGGGCCAGACTCGGGGACTCGAGCAGCTCTCCTCACCCGTGAGTGAAAAGGGATGGTTTGTTTGGGGAGAGAGTTCGTGACGCCACCCACGGGATGTGGTGATGATGGCACCACCGCTGCTGATGACGGGGATCCCGGGAGAGTTGGTAGGGAGCAGCTAGGATGTTGTCCCCTCCGTGGGTAGGGGGTCGGTGCTCCCGGGGCCCGGTGATGTAATGGGGAGGCTGGATGGCCGGGGTGCAGGGTTGCAGGGACAGCGCGGTGCCGGACGGCACTGGTGTACTCACTTAGACAATCAATGACAGAGTCTCTGGTAAACCAAACGGCCGGATGGACGGGTCCCACAGCCGGCTGCAGTGTTGTTGTACTCTCCCCGGACGGCTGATGGTGGCTGTCTTTCCCTGCACCTGTCTAAACTGTGTTGACTCCGATGGTTTCCCAACGGTAGTCTGCTCCCCGGCGTATAGGTACCGTAGGAGCCCTTTTGCCCGCAGGCGCTGGCCCTTGGATCTCTAGCCTGTGGCGGTGGCTGTATATCCTCACGGTGTGGACTGTTGCCTTCTGTCGGGACTTGGTTGTTCGGAAACCCCTGGGGTTCCTGTCACACTCGGATTTGACTATTGTCGGTGGCTCCAAGCCTGGTCTGGGTCCGATGGCCCTGCCTGTGTGCTTAGCTTCACTCTGCTCTCCGGTTCGGCACCGGTGGGCCACCGTCCAACCCCAGTCCTACGGTTCCACAGAGTTCCGCTAACTCCTGCAGACGGCCACCACCGTCTGCCAACCTTGCTGTCAGTGCCTGGGCTCCTACCCAGACACACGCAGTTTGTGACCTCTCACTTTCACCTCCTAAACTGATCTACTGCTTTTCCCGCCTCCAGGCTTGTGAACTCCTCGGTGGGTGGGGCCAACCGCCTGGCTCCGCCCCACCTGGTGTGGACATCAGACCCTGGAGGGAGGTAACAAGGGTTTTTGTCTGACTGTTGTAACTGCCTAGGGTGGGGGTGTGTATGTTATGTCTGTGACTACCTGGCTAGTCCAGGGCGTCACACTACCATAGGGTAGCATTGGTCTACGTGTCTCCATGCCGCCAGTATGTGCAAAAACGTACCAAACACGTACCGGCGGCACGGATGTGTGTCGGAGGCCTTTGAGCTTTCTCGTTTGGGATCACTGGGTGCTTTTGTAGGTTTTTTTCTCAGCACCATGTTTAAATTTGGGTGAAGGGTTCAGCCAGCCCCAGTTAGTGCCCTGTATTGTAGCTCAATCAATTGAGCTAGGTTTACTTGTTTCTTTGTTAGTTTCTCAATCTGAAAAAAAAAAAAAATCTGATGCAACATGATCTATGTAACAAGCAGCAATATTATCGGAGGATGGACGTGTACACAAGTGGTCTAGTTACTCATACTGGAGTATGTAAGCGAAGATATTTTCCTGCAATTAATCTCTATTTGGCTTACCTTCCCAAAGGTTGGGATAAGGTACTCAATGCAGCCCATGGCAACTCTGTAAATTTTCTCGATGGTGATTAGATTCATGTCCATTAATGCTAAAGGGTTAAATTCACCATTTAAGAGATCAGAACTCTGGAAGGAGGCACTCCACATGAACACGGATGTGTTAGACTGCTTTCACACATCAGGTTTTTGCTGTGCGGCACAATCCGACGCTTTTCCGCCGGGTGCGGTTTTTCCTCATAGACTTTTATTAGCGCCGGATTGTGCCGCATGTACTCGCGTTTGATCCGGTTTTTGCCGGTTGCTGCAAAAATCGTCCCTCTGGCGGGCGCACAGGACGCAGAGAACCTTTTTTGCCAGCGGCAAAAAACTGCATAGCGCCGCATGCGGCGCTGTGTGACATGGTGCATAATGAAAGTCTATGCACGCCGAATCCGGTGGCATGCATCAAACGCTGGAAGCATGTACCGGATTCAGTTTTTACTTCTGAGCATACCCAGAAGTGAGATAAATTCATTGCTTGTCAGAAAATATCTCTCTCTTGCCTAAGAAAATCGGTGCGAGTAGAGTGCGATAAAACATCGCATTCCACTCGCACCAATTCTAGCCTGTGTGTCTGCACACGAGCGATTATTTTCTCAGCCCTAATCGGACCGAGAAAACAATCGCAGCATGCTGTGATTGTAATGCGAGACTCTTTCTCTCGCACCCATTCAAGTGAATGGGGCGAGAGAAAAATCGCACTGCACTCGCAGTACTCCGGTGTACCGCGTGTGCAGAGCGAGACTTGCAATAGCCGGCTACGGAGGAGAGAGGGGGATAAATAAATCCCTCCCTCCCGCAGCTGTGGTCCGCTCGCACAGTCGGACCGCACTCAGATGCAGGGACACTAGCATGACACTCGGCTCCTGCTGTGCTGCCAGCACGAGCCGAGTGTCATGCGAGCATCGCAGTAGTGCCCCGTGTGGCCCCAGCCTCTCTCTCTCACACTCACTGACTCATTCACTCACTCTCACCCACTTAGGCTGCTTTCACACTACGTCTTTTTAACATGCGTCCTGAACGTTTTTTTGCTGCAAAAGCGGATCCTGCTTTTACAGCAAAAAACACATGCAAACGCATGTGTTACTTTGCAGGATCCTGTCACTGGATGTTTAGGGGCGGGCATTGGAGTCATGTGATCGGGAGTGATGGGAACTAAACGTGCCAGACTGGGAGCCGGCTTCTTACAACTGCGGAGGTTCGTAACCAAGGTAAACATCGGGTATACTTGCTTGGATACCCGATATTTACTTTGATTACGAGCGTCTGCAGCTGCTAGGAGCCGGGCTCCCTGCACACGTAACCAACGTAAACATCGGGTAACTAAGATAAGTGGTTACCCGATATTTACCTTGGTTACGAGTGTCCGCAGCTCTCAGGTGGAGGAGAGGGAGGGGGAGAGACAGAGAGGTAGGAGAGAGAGGGACTGATCACGCGAGACTGGTTCTGGGCATGCTCAGTAGAGCAAGCAGGATCCTGCCTATCAGCATGCCAGCGTTCACATGCGTTTGCATGCTGTTTAGTCAGGATCCAGCGATTTGCAGTATTTGGACGCAGCTCAAAAACGCTACATGTAGCGTTTTTGAAAGATGTTAAAAAACTGCAAGTCGCTGGATCCTCACTATAACGCACGCAAACGCAGGTGAACGCATGTTAACGCGAGTCCATTGCAAATGCATTGAAATGAAAACGCATTTGCACTGGATCCGTTTTTGCGTTAAAAAAACGTTCAGGACGCATGTTAAAAAGACGTAGTGTGAAAGCAGCCTTACCGATCACCGACGCGGCGCTGCATGGCTGTCACACTGTTGGCGGCTTCTCCTGATTTTGAAAATGCCGGCCGCCCATTATTCAATCTCGTATTCACTGCTTTCCCCGCCCACCGGCGCCTATGATTGGTTGCAGTCAGACACACCCCCACGATGAGTGACAGCTGTCTCACTGCAACCAATCACAGCCGCCAGTGGGTGGGTCTATTTCTTGCATTAAAAAAAAATAAATTAAAAAAAAAACGGCGTGCGGTCCCCCCCAATTTTGATATCAGCCAAGATAAACTCATATGGCTGAAGGCTGGTATTCTCAGGATGGGGAGCCCCACGTTATGGGGGGCCCACCACCCTAAAAATATCAGCAAGCAGCCGCCCGGAATTGCCGCATCCATTAGATGCGACAGTCCCGGCTTATCCCGAATTGCCCTGGTGCGGTGGCAATTGGGGTAATAAGGGGTTAATCATGGCAGGCGTCTGAGACACCCCAATGATTAACCTGTAAGTGAAAGTAAATAAACACATACACCCAATAAAATACTTTAGTTGGAATAAAAGACAAAAAAAACCACCCTCTTTCACCACTTTATTAAAATCCCCAAATACCCCTCCAGGTCCGACATAATTCACAGAGGTCCCGCAACGCTTTCAGCTCTGCTACATGAAGCTGACAGGAGCGGCAGTAGAACACCGCCGCTCCTGGGAGCTCCACACAGCAACTGAAGGGAGTTGCGCTGTCAGCGGGGTCGTCACTGAGGTAGTGCCGGTGTATGTGCTGTGATGATGCGTGCGGTAGTGCAGGGGTGTGCGGTGATGATGCGTGCGGTAGTGCAGGGGTGTGCGGTGATGGTGCATGCGGAGAATTTGGTAGAGAATTTGGGGACATTACCCCCATAATAGTGTCAGCAGCAGATCCTCGCCCCATAACAGTGTGTCATGATCACATTTTTTGCTTAAAGTTTTATTTTCCTATTTTCCTTCTCTAAAACCAGGGTGCGTCTTATGGTCCGGTACGTCTTATAGTCCGAAAAATACGGTATATACTTAACAAAAAAGTGCAGGTTTGTTATAATCAAGCAAAAAATGTTCACAATAGTGATCCAACGGCGTATAGAAAAACATGGAATCAATAAAAATGTCACTTTGTCCTGCACGGAATGCGGCCCCTCTCAATTTTTTTTTCTATGTGCGGATATTTCCCCAGCTGAGTTTGAGACCCCTGCCTTAGGGCGGCTTTGCACGTTGCAACATCGCACGTGCGATGTCGGTGGGGTCAAATCGAAAGTGACGCACATTCAGCGTCACTTTCGACATCGTTGTGTGTAAATTCTAGATGATACGATAAACGAGCGCAAAAGCGTCGTTATCGTATCATCGTTGCAAGCTCCGACTTTTCCATAATTTTGCTGCAGTGATGGTACGATGCTGTTCCTCGTTCCTGTGGCAGCACACATCGCTGTGTTGCGCCGCATGAGCGAGGAACTTCACCTTACCTGCCGCCGGCGGCTCTACGGAAGGAAGAAGGTGGGCGGGATGTTTACATCTTGCTCATCTACGCCGCTATTGGCCGCCTGCCGTGTGACGTCGCTATGACTCCGCACGACCCGCCCCCTTAGGAAGGAGGCGGGTCGCCGGCCAGAGCGACGGTCGCAGGGCAGGTAAGTGCATGTGAAACTGGCGTAGCGATAATTTTCGCTACGCCAGCTATCACAAGATATCGTACCTGCGACGGGGGCGGGGACTATCGCGTGCGACATCGCAGCATCGGCTTGCGATGTCGCAACGTGCAAAGCCCGCCTTAGACCCAAAAGTGCTTCACAGAATTTTATGTTGAGCTTTGAAAGTGATAAAATAAATTTTTAACACAAAATGTTGCTTTAACCCCAAATCTTTCATTTTCACAAGGGTAACAAGAGAAAATGCACTGTAGAATTGTTGTGCAATTTCAACTGAGTACACCAATACCCACATGTGACTGTACAGTTTTATTTTGCCACAAGGCAGGGCTCAGGAGGAAAGGACCGCAATTTGACTTTTGGAGCAAAGATTATCCTAGAATAGTTTACGGACTCCATTTGCAAAGCCCCTAAGTGTCAGAACAGCAGAAACCACATCAAATGACCACATTTTGGAAAGTACACCCATTTGGGACTAGGAGTGTAGTGACATTTTGTTCTCTGGAAATAGCACATGTAATGCTCAATACATTGTAGTTCCTGAAAATTGTGCTCTCCGTAAATTAAGCAGACTTTCGTCACTACAATGCTGTACATGTGGCATGTGGACATTAACTGTGGCTTTGGCACATTGTGGTGCTCAGAGTGGGTAGGGGCATTAGGATTTGGGGGCGCAGAATTTGCTAATTTTCTTTTTTGGGGGGAGTCATAGCGCTTTTTCAGAACCTTCCGTTAACAGGTGACGGATGTGAGTGAGACTTATTATTTCTGGGTTGAGTGCTACTTGGTGACAATTTGAGGTACAGAACATTTTTGCTCAGTTCACATTTATTCTGTGTTCTATGCTGAGCTTTTACATCAGGGTTTTTATTTACATCTCCGAAAAACATGATTTAGGTGAAATCTCTGATGGATCCACTCACTCATAAGGCAAAGTTACTCCAGGCTCCGTTTGGCCTCTGTTCAGAGATGTTCGTCTGTTCAAAACTGTTGTCGACTCCACTTTTGTGCACATCTAAAAAGATGGACACTGACGCACCACAGGCCAGACAGGAGCTGAAAGTGACTCCTTCTGCCTCATTACATTTAATTTTCTGTTGGAAATTTTATCTGAATCATATTTTTCTAGGTTTTACACAAACCCCGATGTAAGCGCTCAGCATAAAATGCAGAATTAATGTGAGCTGAGCCTTTGGGAGGCAGAATAAACAAATCAACAGCAGTTGAAAAATTGGTTTTATTACTATTTTTTTCTGTGGTTCATCTTGCAGTATAAATGATACCGCAACTTTATTATTAAATTCAGTATGATTACAGCAGTACCACATTTATATTGTTTTTTATATGTTGCCGCTTTAACATCATAAACATTTTTATTAAAAAAATTTTGCATTGCTGCAGCTTTATTATTTTTGCTGATGAAGCAGTATGGCTGATTGTTTATTGCAAGAGAAGATGATGTTTTTAGCGATAGGATTTTTATTTAAATGTGCGTTTTATATCGCAATTTATTTCACTTTTTTGTCAGCTTTATGATAAAAAGACAGTTTTTCCTATGTTGTTTAACTTTTTTTTTTTACCGTGTTCACAGAATGCGTTAACTAATGTGACAGTTTTATAGATTGGGTTGTTACGGATGTGGCAATATCAATTATGTGTGCTTTTTTTTTAACATAAATATTACATGTTTATTGGTGGAATTTTATTTTTTGTTCTATATTTTCTGATTTGTTAAAAAATATTTTAAATTTTTTTTTTTAAACTTTTTTTTACATAGTCCCTATATGGAACTTATTAACTTTTATCGCCCTGATTGCTGATATAATGTATTGCAATGCACCAGCATTACAATACATTATATCTGTCAATGCTGCACTGACAGGAAGCCTTTTAAACCATGATCCCAGAATAATCTACAATGCCTTCCTATAGCTGAGTGATCCGGAGCTCATCATGATGACCTCGGATCACCAAAGCAACGATCAAGCCTTCATGATGACGTCGCGGGGGCATCGGTTGGGCGAGAGAGGGAACACCGCCCCCTAAATGCTGCGATCGATATCTAGTACAGCATTTAGGGGGTTAAACAGCCAGGGATGGTGCAGGAACCATCCTTGGATTTGAGAGTTGGAGCTCGGCTGTCACGTAAGCCAAGATCCCAGCAGATATCACATCAGCACAGTTCCTGCACCAGGACAAACCGTTATGTCCAAGGTCAAGACGTCCCCGCCAAATATTAACCCCTTCAGCCCCCGGGCACTTTCCGTTTTTGCGTTTTTGTTTTTTGCTCCCCTTCTTTCGAGAGCCGTAACTTTTTTTATTTTTCCGTCAATCTTGCCATATGAGGGCTTGTTTTTTGCGGGACGAGTTGTACTTTTAAATGAAACCATAAGTTTTACCATATGGTGTACTGGAAAACAGCAAAAAAATTCCAAGTGTGGAAAAACTGCAAAAAAAGTGTGATGGCACAATAGTTTTTGGGATGTTTTATTCACCATGTTCACTATATGGTAAAACTGATGTGTGCGTATGATGCCTGAGGTCGGTGTGAGTTTGTAGACACAAAACATGTATAGGTTTACTTGTATCTAAGGGGTTAAAAAAATTCACAAGTTTGTCCAATAAAAGTGGCGTACGTTTTGCGCCATGTTCCGAAACCCATAGCGTTCTCATTTTTTGGGATCTATGGCTGAGTGACGCCTTATTTTTTGCGTCTCGAGCGGACGTTTCTAACGGTACCATTTTTGCGCAGATGCTACGTTTTGATCGCCTGTTATTGCATTTTGCGTAAAACGTAATTTTGGGGTTTGGAATTTTTTTGCCACTACGCCGTTTACCAATCAGATTAATTGATTTTATATTTTGATCGGGCATTTCTGAACGCGGCAATACCAAATGTGTATTTATTTATTTTTTAACCTTTTCATTTTCAATGGGGTGAAAGGGGGGTGATTTGAACTTTTAGGTTTTTTTTTTTATTATTTTTTAAAACTTTTTTTTTTTTTTAATTTACTAGTCTCCCTAGGGGGCTATAGCGATCAGCAATCCGATCGCTCTGCCCTATCTGCTGATCACAGCTATACAGCTGTAAACAGCAGATACGGTCACTTCCTGATTCATTCGGCTCCGGGCCGAGTGAAAACGAAAGGGACTCGTCATAGCTGCAGGCGTCATCACATAACCCTGAGCTACCATGGCAACCACCGGAAGTCACGTGATTTCCGGTGGGGGCGGCGGTAAGTGAAAATCCTGACCGCGCGTATATATATCTCGCTGCCAGACTTTGGCAGCGAGATGTAAGGGGTTAATGTTACGGGTGGAATGCGATTCCACTCGTAACATGCAGGCACACTTGTCAGCTGTTGAAAACAGCTGATATGTGCGCCGATCGCCGCAACCTGCCCGCGGCAGGGGCAGAGCTTAACCTCATACAATCCATGACGGGTAGATCCGTCAAAGGTCATGAAGGGGTTAAGTACCATTTATGTCCAGGGTCACGAAGGGGTAATCTTTTTCTAAGAGGATTTCATAAATCTCATGATGGCCCAAACAAATGAAAACACCCATTAATTTTTTTCCCAAAGCCCCACTTCATCAATTGCTAATTGGACCCCGTTAAATGTGGTAGAAATTATGAAATTTTGGGGCCTTGTGCTTTACATGGGAATACTTCAGAAGCCAGTACTTTGCCAATATAAAATATCAGCACTTCTATATATCACTTCAATTTTTTTGCATAGCTATAACCCAGACAAGCTTTGAGGCTATGCTTAAATTTTTGTATTATAATGATAATGCGGTTTCCACAGCAAAATGACTCCATCTTTGATTATTTAAAATTAGGCAGGTCATTGAACACTTCAGAAAAATTTACTGAGGTCTATATCCTCCAAAGGGACAGCTGATGAGTCTCTAAAACACTTCAAGGGAAGGATTAAAGGGAACCTGTCAGCAGAAATTTTGCACAAAACCTAAAAGATTCCCCTTCTGCTGCTCCTGGGCTGCATTCTAGCATAGTTCCTATTGTTATTGTGCCCCCTTTTAGACCAAAATAAATACTTTATAAAGTGGTACCTTTTCCTATGCAAATCTTGTTCATCGTACACTGGGGCGGGCTGTCTGGTGTTCGTTATCCTGCTTCCTGCTGCTTTACGCCGTCCCCCGCTCAATTTCATACTTCAGGACGCCGCCTAGTGCGCCTGAAGTCTCGCGCATGCACCGTGCCACTCTGGCGGGACTGCACAGTGTGACCGCTGGTGACGTGTTGCGCAGGCGTGAGATTATGGGCGGCGCTCTGATTTTCATTAGCAAGTACCCGCCCATAATCTTGTGCCCGCGCTTTCCCCTCTGCGTCCACCGTTCTGCGCAAGCGCTGGCCAGATGAATCCACGTCACCTCTTACCAAGATGGGAAAGAGGTGACATGGGGTCATCTGGCCAGCGCTTGCGCAGAACGGTCGAGTCAGAGGGGAAAGCACGGGCACGAGATTATGGGCGGGTACTTGCTGATGAAAATCACAGCGCCGCCCATAATCTCACGCCCGCGCAAAACATCACCAGCGGTCACACTGTGCACAGTGCACAGTCCCGCTAGAGTGGCACAGCACATGCGTGAGACCTCGGGCGCACTGGGCGGCGTCCAAGTATGAAATTGAGCGATGGGGGACGGCGTAAAGCAGCAGGAGGCAGGATAACAGACAGCAGACAGCCCGCCCCCGTGTACGATTAACAATAGGAAAAGGTACCACTTTATAATGTATTTATTTTGGTCTAAAAGGGGGCACAATAACAATAGGAACCATGCTACAATGCAGCCCAGGAGCTGCAATAGGGGAATCTTTTAGGTTTAGTGCAAAGTTTCTGCTGACAGGTTCCCTTTAAATTCCAGCAATACCTACCCAGTAAGGGTTAAAAAGAAAGGAATCAAAATAAACAAACTGTGATAGTATCTTCCAGGGCTGTAGAGTCGGAGTTCATTTTGGTGGAGTCAGAGTCGGTATAAAATGGACCGACTCCGACTCCTAAAATATATAATAAATTGAGGACAGTAGTTCAATGCAGAATGTGCTGAATATTTTTTCATCGGAATTTGGGAAAGTTATCGAATGTCCTATAAATGGCTGTTCTATTCCTGATCTAAAGCGGGCTTTACACGCTGCGACATCGCTAGCCGATGCTAGCGATGGCGAGCGTGATAGCACCCGCCCCTATCGTTATGCCGATATATGGTGATCGCTACGGCAGCGTCACACGCACTTACCTGGTCGTCGTCGCTGTGACTGCCGAACAATCCCTCCCTCAATGGGGAGGGACGTTCGGCATCACAGCGACGTCACCGCGACGTCACTAAGCGGCTGGCCAATCAAAGCGGAGGGGCGGAGATGAGCGGGACGAACATCCCGCCCACCTCCTTCCTTCCTCATTGCTGGCATGTGGCAGGTAAGGAGAAGTTCCTCGTTCCTGCGGCGTCACATTCGCACACAGCGTTTTTGCTGCATTTTTTGAGAGTACGTTTTTTAGCTGCAAAAGCAGATCAGCTTTTTAAAAAACCGCATCACTTGAAAGGTTTTTGAGCTCATAGATAATGTTTTCAATAGCAGAAGATTAGAAAAACACCACACAAAATGACATGCTCAGTGTGGCTTGAGATGTTCCACCAGCCCAGGGGGTTGCACAGACACTTCAAATAAAGGGGACGTATTTGTACGGGATTTGCCGTATACTGTCTGTGACACCACCCACGGTGTATGGTGATGTGTAGCACCACCACTGCTGCTGTTGGGTACCCCGGGTGCGATGTGATGGCAGCTTGATGTTAACCCCTCCGTGGGTAGGGATGGATGCCCCGGGGCCCAATGTCTCTGTGCTAAGGGTGATGATTGCAGGGGCCGGCGCGCCCGGTCAGACCGGGGGTTGTTAGCTTAGTCACAATTAAAGAATTCAGACGAGTCCACTGGTAAACCAAGGTGACGGTGGCCGGCCGCCGCTGCCGGGTGCATTCAGGTCCCACGCCTGGGCTGGCTGTCTGTATCACTTCTCCCTGCACTGTTGTGAGTTCTCTTTGGGCTTTCCGGTATGAAACACGGAAGCCCGCTCCCAGAACTATGGGTGGGAGCCGTGCCCGCTCACACTGGCTCTTGGGATCTACCGGGCCCTAGCGTATGCCCTATACCCCGCGGTGAGCTGTTGTCTGCTTTTTGGGACTTTTGGTGGGACAGGACCTATAATCCTGCCCTCAATTGGTTAATTAGTTAGGCCGTCTGTTCCGGTTCTGGTTTCAGGGTCCAAGTACCCCCTTTGTGCACGGTTTCCGGGTCGGTTCTCTGGTGTCAGTATCGGCGGGCTCCAACCCTATCCCGGTCCACCTCGGATCTACGGCAGCCGTCTTCCCGTCTCCTGCAGACACAGACCACCGTCTGCCACCTAGCCAGCACGCCGGGGCTCCAACCCCGATGCCTTTGCTCACTGAACTTCAACTCCTCACTACTCCACTCTTCTCCACTTCAGACTTGAACCTCAACTCAGCTTAAACTCGAACTTAAAACTACTTCTTTTCCCGCCCCGGGTTCTCTAGACCCCTAGGTGGGCGTTTCTCATCCGCCTGGTTCGGGACACTGGTGTGTCTGTCCTACCCTAAGGGGGGTGGCTAGGGTTTCAGGTCAGCTGGTGTAACCCTTTGTGGGAAGGTGTTGTGCGGGGGCCTAGACTGTGTGACTACCTGGTGTGCCAGGGTGTCACATTCCCCCTTGGTTGAATAAAGACCGTCCGCGGGCTGTCCGACCACCACTGTTTATTAAACAGGAACTGTAAGAGGTCGTGGCCTAGCTCAGTATGTGAGTGGAAGCAGATCCTGTAGCTCCTGCCAAGCATCTAGAAAATCACTAGGGGAGAAAACCAAAAAAACACTCTCAGAAGTCACAGGCTGCAGCTGGACGACCCTCTGTCCCCCCCCTGACCTGATTGCATTGCTTACTGGCACAGATATGACAAGGAGGGGGCCGAAAAAGCAGGTGGGAGAAGTGGAGGAGCAGAATCAAGATGGTGCCGTGGGCAGCATGGAGAAGAGAAAAGATAATGGTGCAGACGCTGAGGAGACCAGAAGACAGGCTGCAACAAGGCTGGAGCGTTTTGCCAGGCAGGAGAGCGGTGCCCATCACAGAGAGACAGTGAGAGGTGAGCTGCAGATGAATATGGGACTTGCAGACAGCATGGTGCTGAGTGAAGGAGGGGGGAGGGGTGAGAGCAGCGAGGGAGCTCAGGCCTGCATGGCAGAGACAAATCCCAGATCTCAGGCAGCACAGCTAGGAGAGCTGGCAGGCACACAGAATATCCCTGAAGAGCCCACACTGAGAGACATCCTCACAGCAGTAATGCTCTGCAGAGCATCTATTACTGAGGTGACCCTGCAGCTGGGGAGCCTGAGAGAAGACATGGCATCCATGCGGCACAAGCTTCATGAAGTGAAAGAGAGAACAGGAGAAGTTGAGCAAAGACTCAGTATCACGGAGGACCACATGGCAGGATCTGACAGAGACGGGCAGCGTGCAGCACAGCAAATAGCAGCACTCCTAGCAAAAACGGATGACCTTGAAAATAGATCAAGGTGTAACAACCTGAGAATAATTGGCATTCCAGAGAAAGTGGAAGGTACATCCCCAACTGAATTTTTTGAGGAATGGCTGAAAAGTAAAATTGGATCTGAGCATCTCACCCCTCTATATGCGGTGGAATGAGCCCATAGGGTTTCCACCCGCCCCCTGCCTCCTGGACACCCACCGCGACCTGTCCTGGCCAAAATACTGCACTACAGAGACCGGGATAATATCCTGAAGCATGCCAGAGGACACCCGGACCTGATCATCAATGGCTCCAAGATATCCACTTTTCCAGATTACTCCATAGAAGTGCAAAAGCAAAGAGCCAAGTTCATTGACATCAAGAGAAGGCTGAGACAACTGAATCTGGTATACTCCATGATGTACTGGGCGAAACTCAGAGTGGTAGCTGGAGGAATAGTGCACTTTTTCCTGGATACTAAGGAAGCGCTAAGATGGCTGGATAGCAATGAACAACGCTTGCGGCGGGAGGGTCGTGAAGGGGAAGCTGGAGACTGACTTTTGGGGACACCCTACCTCTCATCGCATGCAGTGGTGTAGAGGAAAAATACTATGCTATGGTTGCCGGGGAGGAGTTCCTGTTTGAAAATTTTAAAAAACATTTTTTTTTTTTTTTTTTGTTTACCTTGGCAATCTAAATTTAAATCTACATTTAATGGACTCTAGAGGAAAGGGGTCTGAAAACACCACTGAGGATGGGAGGAAATGGAATCCTGGCTATGGAAAGGGACTTTCCAACTCATACTGTACTCACAATGCATAAATATTGAATTTTTTTTCTCCCCCCCCTCTTTTTTTTGTTTTTCTTTCTCCCCTCTCGCTCCTCTTATTCCACCCTCTGTCTTCTTCTTATACTACTTTTCTCTTTCTCTTCTTTGTTTTGCCCACTTCCCCCCCCCTTTCTTTCTCCCTTTTTTCCCTTCTTCTTTCCCGTAACTTGCTTTTGTTCTTCCCCCTTAATATTAAAAAAAAAAGGGGGCATTGCGAGAATATGGCAGGACTGCAATACTGATCAGATGGACAGCCGGATATCGTGCACGACAAACAGGCGGGGTCCGCCCCTCCTTCTGGAGGTCCTGGTTCTGGTGTTATTGATGGTTGATAGGGCCCTGTCCGTCGTAAAAGAGGAAACGCTACAAAAGATGGACGCGGTATCTGGCAGACTTGCAAAGGCAAACATATGCCCTCCGTCCCTGATACAAAGGGGACTGGTGGCAACGATGTGTTACTATGATTATTGTTGTGGGGGGTGTTTATATTGGGGGGTTAGGGGGAGGGTGGGCCGGTCGACAGTCTCATTTGGCCTATTAAGGAGCTCTGGGAGAACGAGAATTTGTCAATTAATCATATGGCGGGACGCATTAAGCTAATTAGTTGGAATGTTAGGGGCTTAGCCTCTAGCATCAAAAGACAAGCAGTATTTCAATTTTTACGCACAGAAAAACCTAACCTAATTTGCTTGCAGGAAACACACATGATACCGGAGAAGCTGCATCTACTGGATAGAAGGTGGTTCAGGGTGGGGTATCATTCTACATATTCTGCATACTCCAGAGGGGCCAGTATACTAGTCCGCTCAGGCGCACGGTTTGAATTTCTAAAGGTCATCATGGATAAAGATGGGCAGTATGTATATCTTTCCTGTAGGCTGGGGACAAGAGCCGTAGTAATTATATCCCTATACATACCTCCGCGATATTGCAGCAAACTACTTCACAGTCTGATAAATTTATTGGCAGACTAAAGGGGGTTCCCTTTATGATAATGGGAGATTTTAATAATATTCCGAATTCACATTGGGACAAAGTGAGACATGAGGTACGAAAACTGGGGGGTAACTGTACACCATTCGGCAATTTACTTAAAGAAATGGCGCTGATTGACCTGTGGAGGACTCGGCATCCGGAAGTGTATCAATACTCCTGTTATTCGGCTACGTTCTCATCCCTGTCGCGCATTGATCTGGCCTTGGGCAATGAAGCAATGCAAGGTTTGGTAGTGGGTACTAAATACTTCCCCAGGACGGTATCAGATCATTCGCCCCTGTGTGTAGAAATAGACCTGGGGGAACAACAAAACCAAAATAGACCCTTATGGAAATTAAATCCCTATTGGTTACAATTAGTGGAAGAAGGGGGGGGGGGTATTAGTGATAGTTTAAGGGAATACCTTAGGTTCAATGAAGGATCAGCATCTATTGGAATGGTTTGGGAGGCAATGAAGGCGTACTTGAGGGGATTGTATATAAGGGGTATATCTAAGGTAAAGTCGGAGGCAAGAAGGCAGAATCAGCTTGCGTTTCAGGAATTGGGGGAGGCGGAAGATGCTCTAATATCAGACCCCGCGCCAGCGGCAAAAGCTAGGATGAAGGCAGCTCAAAAGATGGTTAATAGATTGACCATACAGGCAGCGGAGAGAAAGAAAATGTTCCAAACCATGCAGTCCTTTGATAATAGGTGACCCGCCCGTTCTCCATTCTCAGTGATAGCTGCGGCACAGAGGGAATCGACATATATTGCATGGTTACAGTCAGTAGATGGGGCAGTTGTCACGGACACCTCAGGGATCCTAAAAGTACTAGAAACATTCTACTCTGATCTATACTCAGTCAAGGTGCACCCGGAGGCGGGGGAGGTGGATGAATTTCTAGGCACAGCTCAGGTGCCAGTCCTCTCAAGGGAATCTAGAGAGTTACTAGACAAGCCATTTGACTTAGAGGAGTTAGAGCTAGCTCTGAGTGATATGGCGAATGATAAGGCGCCGGGGGTAGATGGGTTTCCGGCTGAAGTATTTAAACAACATAGGGAGGTTTTACTGCCGGTGCTGCTTAAGGTATATAATTCATGTCTGAAAAGAGGAGAGCTTATGCCGTCTATGCAGGAGGCAATAATTGTGGTACTCCCTAAAGAAGGCAAAGACCCGGGTTTGCCAGACTCTTACAGACAGATTTCACTATTGACGGTAGATGTAAAGCTCCTAGCTAAGATGCTTGCAATAGGCTCACCAAAGTCATTACATCCCTAATACACCCAGATCAAGCAGGGTTTATGCCCAACAAATCCATGGCAACTAACCTTGGGACACTGTACCTGAATATGCAGATACCGGTGGAAAATAAGGGGAGGCGGGTCATTCTCTCCCTAGACGCGGCCAAAGCTTTTGACAGCGTAGAGTGGGGGTACCTATGGGCTACGATGCGATCAATGGGGTTTGGGGAAGTGTATATTAGGTGGGTGCAGCTGTTGTACTCTGCTCCTACGGCAAGAATTAGGGCAAAAGGCAGCATGTCAGATAGATTCTCTCTATAGAGGCACAAGGCAGGGGTGCCCACTGTCCCCCCCTGTTGTTTGCTATCGAACCACTGGCGGCGGTGATGCGGCGGGATCCTGGTGTAGTGGGTTAACGATATGGGAGTGTGGAGGAGAAAGTGGCCTTATATGCGGACGATTTATTATTGTTTCTGGCAGATGCAGGGAGTTCCTTGGAGGCGGTAATGAGGGTCGTATCTAACTTTGGAAGGATATCAGGGCTCACGATAAATCGGGACAAATCTGTTTTGATGCCACTAGATGAAACGCCTTCCAATGTAGTGGTGACTTGTGCTCCGGTTCAGGTGGTGTCAGAGTTTAAATATCTGGGAATTATGATATCCAATAAACTGGCTGAGTATGAACGTCTTAATCTCACCCCCCTTTTACTTAAGTTCAAACAAAAGATTCTGGCCTGGTCCTATGTGTGAGGACTACCCTCACAATTTGTTGGTATGTTTATGAAAGTTTTAAAATGCAATATTTATCTGATTTAAAAAAAAACAGGAACTGTAAAATAGAAAAAAGGGGGTAACGTAAACAAATGAACATTTTTCTTCCCTTTATGGGAGGCACATCTTGAACGTTGCAAAATCGAACGGGCCACCTTCTCATTGCACCCACCCCAAACAACCTGTTCCCTGGTGCCACCGCTAAGCACTGGTGCGCACCCCTTTCCCAAGTCCAGGAACGAGTCCGGGTGACGTCCATACGGGCCGGGTAAAAAGTTCCTTACCTGACAGTCCTTATCACGGGCCCCTAGTCTGGGGACCCCTGGCCTGGAGGTTAGCCACCAGTTGCAGTGGTGACTGGGCCTCGGCCTCCTCCACCGCAGGCCCTTCCTCCAATCGGCCTCTCCAGAGACTGTGGCAAACAACTAGAAGGTGGATGGGGTATTTACAAGGCTCAAAAGTTTTTGGGTTGGCCTGCCATTTCTCTACCGTGGTCCATTAAAACTGTAAAATTACAACGGGGTTAACTGAAATAGCCGGGAACCGCTACTGTGGCGCCCTGGACTAGCCAGGTCGTCACAGGGACTACAACACAACAGCCCCACCCCGAGATAGGCACATCAGTCAGACACAAAATCCTTGTTGCCTCCCTCCAGGGGCTGATGTCCACACCAGGTGGGGTGGAGCCAGGCTGTTGGCCCCACCCACTGAGGAGTTCACAGTCCTGGAGGCGGGAATGGAAGTCAGAACAGTTAGGGAAGGGAAAGAGTGAGGAGTAAAGTGGTAGTAGAGGAGCAATCTGACCGTGTCCGGGTACGTGGCCCGGGCACCAAGAGCAAGGTTGGCAGACGGTGGTGGCCGTCTGCAGGAGAGGCAGATCAACGCGGAACCATAGGACCGGGGACGGGCGGTGGCCCGCCGGTACCGAACCAGGGAGCGAAGTGAAGCCAGCACAAACCGGCAGGGCCTGCGGACCCCGACCAGGCTTGGAGTCGCCATTAAACAGGTCAAATCCGTTAGTGACCGGAACACCAGGGGTTTCCAAACAGCCAAGACCCGATTTGAAGGCAACCGTCCAACTAGCACAAGGGAAATACAGCTACCGCCACAGCTAGGGTTCCCAGGGCCAGAGCCTGCGGGCAAAAGGGCTCCTCCGGCCCATATACAAGCTGGGGATCGGGTTACCGGTGGGAAGCCATCGGGACCGAAGATACACAAAAGGTGCAGGGAAAGGCAGCCACCACCAACCGTCCGGGAGAAACCACAGCAGCCGGCTGCGGGACCCGTCCATCCAGCCGTTTATTTTACCAGAGACTTTGCATCCATTTGTGGCTGAGTGAGTACTACCGTGCCGTCTGGCACCGCGCTGCGCAGTCCAAGCGACCCTGCACCTCCCCGCCGCTGCCTCCCCGTCACCTCACCGGGCCCCGGGATCACCAACCCCCCTACCCACGGAGGGGAGAGAAACATCCCAGCTGCTCCCTGCCATCGCTCCCGGGATCCTCGTCAATAGCAGCGGTGGTGCCCCAACCTCACCACAAACCGTGGGTGGCGTCACGGACCAAATCCCCCAAACCACACTACCCCCTTTCGCTCACGGGCGAGGAGCGCCGCTCGAGTCCCCGGATCCGGCCCACCGCTCGAGCCACCGAGCAGCAGCAGCAGCGCCGGACCCGAGCGTAGTGAGCACAGCGCCCTCCCCGCCCGCGACACTACCTCATACTCATCATCCTTGCTTGGAAATGGCGGAGAGTGGTGGAGGTGCAACTGATCCCCACCTTTCACCCATCTCTTCACATCGAGGGTGAACCACCCCCTCTCTCCGCAGTGTCGGGTATATGAGATCAACTCTCCGGGCTCCAGATCTCGATCCGGGTGGCCAGTAGGTAGGTGTGGGGCCACATCTCTTCGGGAGACGAATATCTCGGCCTCCAGGCCCGGCTTGTATATAAAACCCCATCCCTTTTGGGGGTTAAAATGCCGGACCTGTCCTAGATAAGTAGGGCCCCGCACCTGTAAGGTGACCTGTCGGTTCAGCACTTTTGCCTTCCGCTTCTCTTGGGCCGTGATCTCTGTCTTCAGCTGCTGCCGCTGCCAATACGGGGCACTGGTTCCGTGCTCCGCCTCCTCCTGCTCAGGGGTTTGGATCATCCGGACGCCCTCACTGCCGGCTACGACCAGCCTCACGTGAAGTGGAGGGCTCCGCGGATCCGCGGCCTGCTCTGCAGGTGCATCCCGGCTGCGCCTCAGTGGGAACCGGGTACTGGGGAGCGGTCGGCGTCTCTGCTGGTGCTGACTTCCGGTCGGGCGTCGCCTCTGTTGCGGCCGGGCGGATTGCCGGGGCCGACGTCATCAAGCGCGCCGCTATCTTCGGGACCTGGGATGATGTCATCTTTGGCGCAGCTGGGCTCGGGGCCAGAGGGGACGTCTTCTGGGCTCTGGTCTGGCGCGGGGCTGGTATGGGTGCCGGCGCGGTGGTGTGCGCATGGCCTGAGGGCTCCGTTGCCGGGTCCTCGTGGGAAGATGGAATGGGTTCCGCTGCCGTGGCTTGGGGCAGCGGACCGATTGGGTCACTAACTGCAGATACGGGCAGCGAGGGAGGCGACGTGGCGGACGGGGGCGGACCGAGCTCCTCAGCCTGGTGGGCTGGTTCCGATGGAACATAGGGGCGTGGGTCGTTTACCCGCTCTTCCGAGGCCGCCATCTCTTCGCGTGCCCGGACGGCTGCAGCCAGATTCCTCATCTCGGCCGTCCATCTCACCAGCATATAGTTGGCCTGGGTCTGAATCCTGCGGCACATCTTCGCAGTCTGGGCTTCCACCCATTCAGCAGTCCCGGGAGCTGGTTCCTCCATGTTCAGGTCGCCGGACCGGGCAGACATCCTCTCTAGATGGTTTCCAGGAACCAAAGGATGGCAGAGTCCTGGTGTCCCTCTGCCTCTTATCTCCTCGGATTACATGCTGCAATTCTCGCCCTCCCCCTGGTTTTTTGGGAGCAGACCTTTCTCGTGTCTCTCAGTTTCATTTTTCGGGCTCAGGGTCACTTCCTTCCGGCCCTTGTTCCCAGGGGACGGGGTTTCAACTTCGCGCCCTTTCCTGGGGAAGAAGACGCTGGGTTGTCGTTTTTCGCGCCCAAAAATGGCGGCAAAATGGCGACTTTTCAAAAATTATTGCAGCGGAGCACCGCTGACAGTCCAGAACAAGGCGCACTTCCACAGGTAAGTGGATGGGTTACAATCCTGTTCGCGATGCCAAGTTTTGAGGTGTGCCGCCCCCATGCCAGCAGCCGAGCTGCTCGGGTCCGGATCCGCAGTGTGGATCGAGGGGTTCCACCGGCCCCGAGGGTCGTGAGGACACTTCAAATAAAGGGAACGTATTTATACGGGAATTGCCGTATACTGTCTGTGACGCCACCCACGGCGTATGGTGAAGTGTAGCACCACCGCTGCTATTGCGGGGTACCCCGGGGGCAATGTGATAGCAGCTTGATGTTAACCCCTCCGTGGGTAGGGATGGATGCCCCAGGGCCCAATGTCTCCGTGCTAAGGGTGATGATTGTAGGGGTCGGCACGCCCGGTCAGACTGGGGATTGTTAGCTTACTCACAATTAAAGAATTCAGACGAGTCCACTGGTAAACCAAGGTGATGGTGGCCGCGGCCGGATGTATTCAGGTCCCACGCCCGGGCTGGTGGTCTGTATCACTTCTCCCTGCACTGTTGTGAGTTCTCTTTGGGCTCTCCAGTATGAAACATGGAAGCCCACTCCCAGAACTATGGGTGGGAGCCGTGCCCGCTGACGCTGGCTCTTGGGATCTACCGGGTCCTGGCGGATGCCCTATCCCCCGCGGTGAGCTGTTGTTTGATTTTTGGTACTTTTGGTGAGACAGGACCTATAATCCTGCCCTCAATTGGTTAATTAGCTAGGCCGGTGGTTCCGGTCCTAGTTTTCAGGGTCCAAGTACCCCCTTTGTGCACGGTTTCCGGGTCGGTTCTCCGGTGTCGGTACCGGCGGGCTCCAACCTATCCCGGTCCACCTCTTATCTCTGGCAGCCGTCTTCCCGTCTCCTGCAGTCACGGTCCACTGTCTGCCACCTAGCCAGCACGCCGGGGCTCCAACCCCGACGCCTTTGCTCAATGAACTTCAATTTCAACTCCTCACTTCTCCACTCCTCTCCACTTCAGACTTGAACCTCAATTCAGCTTAAACTCGAACTTAAAACTACTTCTTTTCCCGCCCCGGGTTCTCTAGACCCCTAGGTGGGCGTTTCTCATCCACCTGGTCCGGGCCACTGGTGTGTCTGTCCTACCCTAAGGGAGGTGGCTAGGGTTTCAGGTCAGCTGGTGTGACCCTTTGTGGGAAGGTGTTGTGCGGGGGCCTAGACTGTGTGACTACCTGGTGTGCTAGGGCGTCACACTCATTCTTTGTGAGGATCCGTTTTTGAGCCCAAAAATGGATCGTCACAAAACGATGTGTCTGAATGTCATATCTTGAAACCCATTCACTTTGCTGAGATGCCTAAAGTCACTGCATTTCACTGCAAAAAAACGGATCCGCAAAAATTGCTGTGTGTGAATGTATGTAGCCTGAGGATCTAGGCTCTGTCTTAACTGAGATAAGTCTGTGCTGCACTTGAGCACCAGTGAAGCTCCTCTTCTACAGGCAAGGGTAAAAAGTAAGCGTAAGAAAGAAGGAAGGCCTGCACTCATCTCAGAATTGCTAGAGTGAACAGGATAACAAGATTAAAGTAATTACTTCTTGAAGAATATTTAAACTTTCAATAAACCGTGCATAAATCAATAGTCCAGTATACTGTATGTTCTCTCTGTATGCTTATTTGTTTTTTCTTTGAGCTCATGTACTTTTGGAAGGATATCTTCTATACAATATACATACAATATACAGGGAAAATACAGCAACAGGATTGATGAGGACTTGTATAAGTATAGAAGCCAAAACATCAAGCTATTAGCTCTGTTATCAGTTTCTTTGTTCCTGGAGTATGATACACAACAAACTTGCTCACTCCCTCCTCCTCTCTTCATAGACTGAAGCAATCTGTTGTGAAACATTTAGTGAGCTGTGCCTAAGGGTGGCTTTACATGCTGCGATATCCGTCCCGATATTGCTAGCATGCGACACACCCCCATCGTTTGTGCGAAACGGGCATATCGCTGCCCGTCGCACACAAAATCCGGCACCCCCGTCACACATACTTACCTGCATAGCGACGTCGCTGTGACCGGCGTACCGCCTCCTTTCTAAGGGGGCGGTCCGTTCGGCGTCACAGTGACGTCACTAAGCGGCCGCCCAATGAAAGCGGAGGGGCGGAGATGAGCGGGACGTAACATCCCGCCCACCTCCTTCCTTCCGCATTGTGGCCGGAGGCAGGTAAGGAGATGATCCTCGTTCCTGCGGCGTCACACGTAGCGATGTGCACTGCCGCAGGAATGAGGAACAACTTCGCCCCTGCGACAGCAGCGATAACTGCCAGTGGAGCCCCATGTCAACGAGGAGCGATTTTGGACCTTTTGGAACGATCTAAAATCGCTCCTAGGAGTCACACGCTACGACATCGCTACAGCAGCCGGATGTGCGTCACAAAATCCGTGACCCTAACGAGATCGCTGTAGCGAAATCATAGCGTGTAAAGCCTGCTTTAGAAAAGCCTGAGATTGGAAATTCAAAGTAAAGCTATTTAACGACATATTTTACAAACTTTATACCCATCATCTGTACTATTGATTTATGCAAAGTTTGTTTTATTTCTATCTAAAGTTATACAGTGGGGAAAATAAGTATTTGATACACTGTCGATTCCCACCTACAGGCCCCTTTACACACTGCAACATCGCTAACGACATCGCTGTAACGTCACCGGTTTTGTGACGTAATAGCGACCTCCCCAGCGACATTGCAGTGTGAAACGCATCAGCGACCTGGCCCCCGCTGTGAGCTCGCTGATTGCTACAAATCTTTCAGGACCATTTTTTGGTCCTTTATTTCCCAATGTGCAGCATGCATCGGTGTGTTTGGCACAGTTATAACGACTTCGTTAGCGACTTCCCTTTCAAAAAGCTGCTTTGACACGTCCCCAATGACTAGCTAGGTCGTTCTGCAGATCCGTATCGCTGCTGCATCGTTGGCCAGTATACAAAGAATGGAGAGGTCTGACATTTTTATCTTATGTACACTTCAACTGAGAGAAACAGAATCTACAGGAAACGCCTGACCTCTGTAATTGTAAACAAAATTGCAAACAAAGGTTTATGTACCAAATATTAAGTTCTGTTTTTCTATTGTATCAAGCAAGTATTTTTTCATGCAGTAAAATGCAAATTATTTGAATCATACAATGTGATTTTCTGGATATTTTTTTAGATTCTGTCTCTCACAGGTGAAGTGTACACTTACAGACCTCTCCATTTTTTGTAGGTGGGAAAACTTGCAAAATTGTCAGTGTATCAAATAAATACTTATATTCTCCACTGTACATGGTTCCCTGTTCGTGCTGGAATTATAATATACTTTTTTTTTTTTTTTTTATAGGACAAAATTATTATGAGTTAAATTATATGATTACAAAATGTCTAAGATGCTCCCTATGAAGTCAGCTGTATTTGAGCATTTCACAGTGACTCAAGATAAAAAATATTTTGTGTGTCAATGCATGACAAGTGACCCAGATGAAAACAAATGCTTTCATGCCAAAATCAGTGCATACTCAGGCGGTGATAAAAATGCTCCTACAAGAGCTTCCAATCTAAAAAGACATTTACAACGCTTCCACCCAGAAGTATTCAAAGCTGTGACTCAGAAAGGTAACAGCAGCACCAAGAAACCAGTGCCCAGCATTTCCTGCCGGACAAGGGTGGAGGAAAGAGCACCTCAAACATCATTAACAAGATATTTTGTAAGTGACAAAGTTACTGTAACAATGATAGCAGATATGTTTAAACGACAGCTCATACAGCTTGTTGTGAAGGACAGTGTACCATTAACATAATTTGCATGACCAGCTTTTACAGCTCTTAAAGGAGAAATGGCCCGCAAACTTGGTATTGCTCTGGAAAGAGAAAGTATTAGAAAATTAGTGATTGAAGAAGCCCTTAAACAAAAGGAAGATCTTAAAAAGACTCTCAAAAGATGCTTCATGTTTCTTAAAATGGATGCCTGCACACATCACAGAGTGAACTATTTTGCCACCAATGTTCGATATGTTTGTGACAACAAAGAAATTGTTACCAAGTCGCTGGCAGTAAAAAATACTAAAGCTCATTACACCAGCCAGTTTCTCCAGGCCTTAGTGCAAAAAGTTCTGCAAGATTACGAAATCAAAAAAGAACAGGTTCTTGCTATTGTAACAGACAATGCTTCAAACATAAGTACAATTAAACTGATGAATGAGACTAATGAACAGCTAGAAGAAAATTTAGGATTCAGTATGTTTGAGATGAAAGGCCACAGTGCTGTTCATGTAACTGAGGAACAAACAGATATTACAACAGAAAAACAACAAAATGATACTTTAGAATTAGACGATCTTGTTGAAGCTGCTTCAAAACACTTTCATATTCATCACATGCGCTGTGTTGTTCACACACTGCAGCTGGCAATAAGAGATAGTTTGCAAGAGGGACTTGCTGGAAATCTGATTGGAAAAGCGAGGAAATTGGTTATTGCCGCCAGAACCCCTAAAATTGATTCCATCTTAAAGAGACGTGCTGGGAAAGGGGCAATTGTCAATAAAGGCACTCGGTGGAGCAGCACTTATTTAATGATTGAGCGATTGTTTGAACTAAAACAGTTTCTGATAGATATGGCAAACCCTCTGGTAACCCTAAATGAAGGTCAATGGACACAGGTGGCTGAATTGAAGGAATTGCTCAATCACCCACTCACCGTGAGTAAAAAAATTACAAGCTGAGGATTTAACTCCTGGCATTTTCATAAGGGAGTGGAAGAACTTGCTATTTTGCCTGTCCCAAAGAGGTTTAATCGCAGATAGCATTTCTGCTTCAATGAAACGGAGCGAGACAATAAAATTCTTCTGGCAGCTGTTAATGTGGACCCAAGTCATTGTATACTGCTTGATGATCAACAGCTTACTAAAGGAAAAGAAGCTCTGACTGAGGTAGCAGTTAGGATGAGTGGCCTACAGGACTGCCAGGCACAAGAGGACTTGGGTCCTGACAGTGCTACTGCTGCCATATCTTCATCCTCATCAGATGAGGAGTTTAACTTTGACAAGTATTTGGATGAAATGGAGCAGGAAAAGCGTTGCCGCAAGGAAAAAGATTTCACTCCGTCTCCTATAGCAAGCAGATTGACCATATTTCAGCAAATTTTTCACGTGCTCTCAAAGGAACACAAAAATTCAACCGTTCATCAAAACTGACTGTGCATGAGGCAATTCCTTTATACCCGGCAATTGTTAGAGATGTTGCCCATGTGGTTACGGCTTTCCCTCCAACCCAAGTTAGTGTAGAGAGGTTGTTCTCTAGCCTTAAAATTATTAGGTCAGATTTGAGGTCATCTATGAAGGAGGATCTGATGGAAGCAATTCTATTTCTTAGAACAAATTCATAGACTGCACAAATGTTATTTAGTATGTTTTTGTTTATATATATGTGTAATATATATTCACAGTGTATTACATATTTACAATTTTATTGCAGTTTTTTGTGTTCTAAAGTTGTATTCCAATAAAAATATTTTATGTTCTATCTAAATATCTTGATTATTGTATCATAAAAATGATTAAATGTCTGATGTTCACATTGTACTACATTTTTCTTAAATATAAGCAATATATATGGGAGTCGGAGTCTTGGAGTCAGTGCAAGGGAAATTGAGGAGTCTGAGTCACAAGTTTGGCTTACCGACTCCACAGCCCTGCAAAGGACACCTGGATTGAACCCCCTAAATGCCCTCTGTCCTGGGAGTGAGTGGAAAAACTGTGTGGGAATTGGTGCACCCACTGCTGAATCAGGGTTACCACCTCTATGTAGATAACTCTACACCAGCATCCCACTCTTCAAGTCCCTCTCTGCCAAAGCTACCTCAGCATGTGGTACGGTGCGCAGAAACTACGAGGCCTCGCTTAGTTGCTAACTGGGCAGCTGATGAGATAAGATGAGAGCAGAGCCCAATGCAGCAACAACCTAATGCTGGTCAAGTATAAGTACATAAGGGTTGTGCTTATCCTGTCCACAATACACAGAAATGGCAGAATCCTCACCACTATAGGAAGTACACCAATACAGGTCCCCAAATCAGACTGTGACCTGGGGTAAAATAAAGAACGCGATGTTAAAAAAAGCTGGACATGCACATCATACAGATAGTACTGTATATCACGTTTGCATGCTATTGTGGCGCCCCAGGACCTGGTCGCCACAACAGCATTGCCCTCCCAAAAGGGTTAATGCTGAGCCTGGAGGTAATTGGGAGATCTATTGGCCAGTAAGTTAACACTCAACACAGTTCTCCCTCCGGCCAGCAGGGGGAGCTCTGAACCTGGAACTTCAGGGAGCATTCCTTAAGTCTGGCTGGAAGGAGGAAGTGGTAGTTAGTCTGGAGACAGGAGTGAAAGAGTGCAGACGCAGGGTAGTGCTGCCTTGTGAAACTGGGGCCTAGAGCTTGGATAGCTTGGCCCAGTGAAGCAAGGGGAGCAGAGAGGCACAGCAGAGACTCGGACATCGGAGTCTGTAGTTGCCAGGGCATAAAATCCATCCCTGGTAGCTGAATCCGGAGGGCAGGAGAGCTGCAAGCCCCCTGTCCCAGAAGCAATCTGAAGGTACAACTGCATCCCAAGGGCCTGGTGTGGGCTCCAGCAGAGAAGCACCAGAGAGGGCCTGCGCAGTCTACCACACAGAAAAGGGGACGAACAACAAGTCCCAGCAGCAAGAGGGCAATTGCAAACCTAAAGTGCAGTGTCCTAAAACAGCAGAGAAAGATTAAGGAGTAGGCCTCATACTCAACTGGCCAAAGATCACCCCAGGCACTTCCAGGCCGGCCGGATCATCTTTACCATCTGTGACGGTCTCCCTGGACTAAGTTTCTGCCGAGTAAAAGAGGAGAAGGTAAAGAGACTACTGTTTGTGCCTGTTTCTTTCATTGCTTGTCGGCCCTGCACCGTGTTAGTCACACAGCACCATAGACTTCCACAAGCACCAACTGTGCCCCGGGCATTGCTCCACCTGTGGGGAGCAGTACCACCATTGCTGCTATAACATCATCCCGGTGGCCTCACACAGCAGCGGCGGCTTAATAGCCGCAGACCACAGGTGGCGTCACGAATACAAACTTAAAGTCATCCGCCACATATTCAACTGACACCCACCAGGGCCACGGAGCCGGGCCCAGCCACCACTGACTACCACCGGACTAGTCCGGCACCGGGTGTCCCATAGCCCTGGGGTGGGCGAGTCAACTTTTGGCGTCACGAACAGGATTTCGTGCCCGGTCACACCGGGTACTGTGCGCCTGCAGGAATTGTGCTTAAAAGACTGTGTACTGTCTGTAAACCGCCGCCGCCATTAGCCTCGCCGAGCGCAGGAAGAAGGGGGGCGTGCCTGAAAAAGAGCGCGAAGGGAGCGCGCCATCAGAGCAGAGCGCTGTTAACCCCGCGCGACCCAGAAGGAAATTTGAAAAGTGAACGGAGCCTGGTAAGGTTCACTAAGGGGGAGGAAGATGTCCGACTCAGAGGGAGAGCAGGTGGCTGCCATCGCCCAAGGCGCCGCAGCACCGGCCGAAGCAGTCCCAGTCACCGTCGCCCCGGCCCCCACTGTAGCGCCGGTAATGCCGATCACCATGCCGTACATACCGGGAGCAGAATGGCTGCCGCAGTACTCCGGGGAGTCCCATACCTTGAGTGACTTCAGAGAAAGCCTGCACAGCTTATTCCGGGTGTATCCGCTGACTGAGAGCCAGAAGGTGGGCATAGTAATGGGACAGCTAGCCGGCGCAGCCCAGCGTGAAGCGAAGTCCTGGCCTGATACAGATAAAGGGACAGCAGCCCAGATACTGGCCAAGCTAAAGAGTACGTTTGACACCCGCACCGCAGCAGAGATAAAGATGAGATTCTTTGGGTGCAAGCAGCGGGCCACAGACAGCATAAGGGACTATGCCTTAAACTTGCAGGAGGCCCTGAAAGCAGTTAAACAGGTGGATCCAGAGAGTGTACGTGAAGAAGACAAACTCCTAACTGAGCAGTTCATAGAGGGGCTCCTGTCAGATGCCCACAGGACCCAGCTGCGTATCCTGGTCCTGCAGAACCCTGCTCTGGACTTTGCCAAGTTTAAGGACCAGGCCATCAGGGTACTGAGAGAATCTACACCGAATGACCCAGTACCCCTCCGGCCTCTTGCTATCACGTACCCCGGGGTGGTGCCTGCAACACGAGCCACTGCAGGGGCTGAGGCGCAGTCCCTGGATAAGGATCCCACTGCAGAGCTCAGACAGCAGTTCCAGGAGCTGACCAAGACTGTGGCTGCCCTTGCCAAGACCGTGCAGTCTCTACAAATGACCCCCTCGCCTGCAAAAATCGAGTTGGCCTCCAGCCCAGAGGACGTCCCATGGATGCGACAGAGGAGGATTCCGCCGACCCGAGGCAGAGACACAGACCGGTATGATTCAACAGGACAACCGATCTGCCGCCACTGCAACCAGGCGGGCCACATTGCACGACGCTGTCCTTTAAATGGGCTGAGCCTGGGGCCAGGAGCCAACCCCCAGGTGTAAGGAAGCCCGGCTCAAACCCCAGCCGCAGCAAGTATGTGGGAGGACGACCGGTCCTTCCTATTGTGCTGGATGGGATCCCTTTGAATGCCCTCCTGGATACGGGGTCCCAGGTAACAACCATCCCCCACAAACTGTACAAAAGATATTGGGCTGATTCAGACATTGACTATGGCCCAGATGATGATTTAACAATTGTGGCCAGTAATGGTCAGCCCTTACCTCAAATTGGGTACAAAGAAGTAACCATTAAAGTGGGGCGGGTGGAATTGCCATGTCAGGGGATGATAATTGTAGATATTGATCGCAAAGAATCTGACCCACTGCTAACCATTGGTACAAATGTGATAGAAAATTGTATTGCCGAAGTGATAATTTTGTTGCAACAGGCGTCTGAAACTGCCAGCTCCGGGCAGCAGCGTGTCCTACAGAGGGAGATCAGAGCCCTGATGAGGAGGCAGCAGGTAGAGCTGGCCGGAGGAGAAATTGGCAGTGTGAGGGTAAGTGACCCCCTCCCCATTGTAATACCCCCAAGAAGTGAAATGTTGATATGGTGTCGGGCAGCAATAGGCCTCAAGGGTCAGGATTACCATGCCTTGGTAGAACCGGTGTATTCAGACAGTAGGCCTGGAGTCCTGATAGCCAGAGGGGTAGCGGACGTCCGCAAGGGGAGAGTGCCCGTCCGTGTCTTGAATTGTGGGGAGGAGGAGGCCAAATTGCCCCGGTACGCCACTGTAGCAAAACTGTACACTGTCAGCAACAATACCATTAAAGCAGTGGAACCCTTGATCCCGTCCGACCAGGCGGAAGACAATGGCTCCAAGGGGCAGCCGGAAGACTGGTGCCAAAAATTACATGTAGGCACCGACTCCACCCCCTCGCACCAAAAGCATGGGGTTTACCGGGTAGTACAGGAGTACGAGCGGGTCTTCAGCAAACACCCCCTAGATTTTGGGCAGGTGAAAGGGGTTAAACATCAAATCCCCACGGGTGATCATCATCCCATTAAAGAGAGATACCGCCCTGTACCCCCCGCACAGTATCAGCGTGCCAAAGAGATGTTACGGGAAATGAAGGAGGCTGGGGTTATCAGAGATAGTTGTAGCCCCTGGGCAGCTCCACTAGTGCTCGTAAAGAAAAAAGATGGTACGATGAGAATGTGTGTAGATTACAGGCAAATTAACCGCATTACACATAAAGATGCTTATCCACTGCCCAGAATAGAGGAGTCACTAACAGCCTTAAAGTCAGCTAACTATTTCTCCACCTTGGATCTCACCAGTGGGTATTGGCAGGTTCCCGTGGCAGAGGCGGACAAGGAGAAGACTGCATTCACGACACCAATGGGCCTCTGTGAGTTCAATTGTATGCCATTCGGGCTCTGCAACGCCCCAGGGACATTCCAAAGGTTGATGGAGTGCTGCTTGGGCCACCACAACTTTGAAACCGTGCTGTTGTACCTGGATGACGTCATAGTCTACTCCAAGACTTATGAGGACCACCTGAAGCACTTAGCAGAAGTGTTTGAATCCTTGTCGAAATATGGCCTGAAGATCAAGCCGTCCAAATGTCACCTCTTGAAGCCAAAGGTACAGTACCTGGGTCATGTGGTCAGCGCAGAAGGTGTGGCACCTGATCCGGAGAAAGTCACTGTAATCAAGGACTGGCCAAGACCCACCACAGTGAAGGAGGTGCGGCAGTTCCTTGGACTGGTGGGCTACTACCGAAGGTTCATTGATGGTTTCACCAAGATAGCAGCGCCCCTTCAAGATCTCCTGGTGGGCCAGCCAAAGCAGGCTAAGAAGCAGAGCCCTCCATTTGAATGGAGCAGCCAACTGGAAACATCCTTTGTCCGGCTGAAAGGGGCTCTCACGGGAGAAGAAATTCTGGCCTACCCTGACTACAGCCAACCGTTTGTACTGTATACAGACGCCAGCAACGTGGGACTGGGAGCAGTTCTGTCCCAGGTACAGGGAGGCAGAGAGAGGGTGATAGCGTACGCCAGTAGGAAGCTTCGGCCCACAGAAAGGAATCCAGAAAACTACAGTTCCTTCAAGCTGGAGTTCCTCGCTATTGTTTGGGCAGTGACTGAACGCTTCAAGCACTATCTGGCATCGGCCAAGTTCACCATCTTCACGGACAACAATCCGTTGACACACCTGGCAACAGCCAAGTTAGGTGCGATGGAACAGCGATGGATGGCCCGGCTGTCTAACTTTGACTTTACCATCAAGTATCGGGCTGGCAAGAAGAATAACAATGCTGATGCGCTGTCCAGAATGCCTCACTTGCCCGAGTCTGGAGAAGACATGGATGAACTCGAAGAGATAGAGTTACCGGCTTTCCATCACCAAGGTGTGTCCCAGTGTGAGCATGCTGTGGGAGTGAAGCGCTCAAGCCAGCACGGGGTCTCGGTCAACCCCTTACTCCACCATAATTGGGAAGAAACACAGAACGGTGACCCGGCCGTGCGATTGGTCAAAGAGAAGCTAGCGCAAGCTGAGACCCATCTTGGCCCAGACGCTCCAGAGGAAGCCCAGCAGCTGTGGAAGGAGAGGGGACGACTGTTCACCTACCAAGGCAAGCTCTGCAAGAGATATGTCAACTATCGAACAAATGAACTTGTCTGGCAGATAGTGGTTCCGCAGAGAGATGCTCCAATGGTCCTAGCAGCGTATCATGATAACGCAGGACACTTCGGGTGGAAGAAGTTGGAGGCCCTACTCCGTGATCGGTTCTATTGGGTGCACATGAGAAAGATGATCGAGAAGTGGTGCCGAGACTGTGGCCCGTGTAACCTGAGGCGGAAAGACGATGCCAGCCAAAGGTCTCCCTTGCAGCCAATTGTCACAAAGCAGCCCCTGGAGTTGGTGGCCCTGGACCACGTGAAGTTAACACCAAGCCGGTCAGGCTATGTGTACGCCCTCACCATTGTGGACCATTACTCTCGTTTCCTGGTAGTAGTGCCTGTGAAGGACCAGACAGCCAGGACAGCAGCTAGAGCGTTCCAGGCATCCTTTTGCCGACCTCACGGCTATCCGGAAAGGGTACTGACTGATCAGGGTCCTGCATTCGAGGCTGAAGTGTTCCAAGAGTTCTGTAACATGTACGGTTGTAAGAAAATCCGAACCACACCGTACCACCCCCAAACCAATGGACTGTGCGAGAAAATGAACCATGTGGTTATTGATATGCTGAAGACCCTACCGCTGGAGGAAAGGAACCAATGGCCAGAAAAGTTGCCAGATCTGGTAGACCTGTACAACCACATCCCAGTGAATTCGACCAACTGCAGCCCCGCTTACCTGATGCGAGCCAGACCAGGCAAGTTGCCTGTAGACTTTGAGATGGGGACTGTGTCGCCTGAGGCGGTTCAAGAAATAGAGGATTGGGATACAGAACGACAGCAGCGGTACCGTAAGGTCCAGGAGTGCGTAGAGAGGAGCCTGTCTCAAGCAAGAACGAGACAAGAACAGCATTACAATCAAACAGCCCCAGCAACTCCCTTAGCACCTGGAGAACAAGTCCTCAAGAAGAAGCGGAAGGCGCATAAATTGGATGATCAGTGGGAAAGCGAGCCCTACACCATTATCCCCTCCAACTTTGACAATAGTAAGGTATGCCTCATAAGCAAAGATGAAGGCAAGACCTATCAAGCAATTTCCCGAGACCGCCTGAAAGCGTGCCCTGAACGGTGCAGAATCCAAAGAGAAATGGAAGGAGTACAAGGAAGTCCCCAAAGTCAAGAGAAAGAAGGGGAGATGATTCAAACCATCCTTGGAAAGTTCCCCAAAACTTGGACCCGAATAAACAATGCCATAGTGGTACCAGTTTTGACGTTTCCGCAGTTGGTCGAGCCAGAAACGGAAAAGGTTCCGGATCCACCTAAAGAATCGTCCGCTCCAGCACGAGATGACACGCCAGCAGTGGAACAGGAGGATCAACCCCCTGTCAGTGGTGAACCTGTCATACCCTTGGCGACTCTTAGATCACAAAGGCAACCATCACGCTTACCTATGGGGGTTAGGCCCACCTGTAGTGCTGAGATAGAAGACGCACCACGTAGTCAGGGGCAAACACCAGAGCTACGTAGGTCCCAGCGCAGCACTCGGGGACAACCCCCTCTAAGGTATAGGGAGTCAACTGTATAAGGGAAAGAGTACTTATTAGAATGTAAAAAGTTATGCAAAATGTCTGTCATGTTGTGTACAAAATGTTTTCTTTTTCTTTGATTGCGAAAATGGACAATTGGGCCACTGGACTATGGGTGGCCAACACCTAAATTGTTCATAGTTAGCACCAGTGTGCTCAACACCCCTGAAGAAAAACCCGTCCGGCGTGCATAGAGTGGGGTCATCAATGCTCTGACGCACGCCCAGAGCCTACGTTGGGGGTTTGAACGCGGCGGGTCCCCCATGGAGCAGTGTAATGGACACCCGGCAGGGAGCCACACTGGACTCTTATAGTAATGTTTAAGGTTGTAACGTTAAAGTATTTGCGCCTCCCATAATGGGATGAAATGTTCTAACATGTCATGTTTGTTTCTACAGTCCGGGAGTACTGAATTTAACTAAGGGGGAGTGTGGCGCCCCAGGACCTGGTCGCCACAACAGCATTGCCCTCCCAAAAGGGTTAATGCTGAGCCTGGAGGTAATTGGGAGATCTATTGGCCAGTAAGTTAACACTCAACACAGTTCTCCCTCCGGCCAGCAGGGGGAGCTCTGAACCTGGAACTTCAGGGAGCATTCCTTAAGTCTGGCTGGAAGGAGGAAGTGGTAGTTAGTCTGGAGACAGGAGTGAAAGAGTGCAGACGCAGGGTAGTGCTGCCTTGTGAAACTGGGGCCTAGAGCTTGGATAGCTTGGCCCAGTGAAGCAAGGGGAGCAGAGAGGCACAGCAGAGACTCGGACATCGGAGTCTGTAGTTGCCAGGGCATAAAATCCATCCCTGGTAGCTGAATCCGGAGGGCAGGAGAGCTGCAAGCCCCCTGTCCCAGAAGCAATCTGAAGGTACAACTGCATCCCAAGGGCCTGGTGTGGGCTCCAGCAGAGAAGCACCAGAGAGGGCCTGCGCAGTCTACCACACAGAAAAGGGGACGAACAACAAGTCCCAGCAGCAAGAGGGCAATTGCAAACCTAAAGTGCAGTGTCCTAAAACAGCAGAGAAAGATTAAGGAGTAGGCCTCATACTCAACTGGCCAAAGATCACCCCAGGCACTTCCAGGCCGGCCGGATCATCTTTACCATCTGTGACGGTCTCCCTGGACTAAGTTTCTGCCGAGTAAAAGAGGAGAAGGTAAAGAGACTACTGTTTGTGCCTGTTTCTTTCATTGCTTGTCGGCCCTGCACCGTGTTAGTCACACAGCACCATAGACTTCCACAAGCACCAACTGTGCCCCGGGCATTGCTCCACCTGTGGGGAGCAGTACCACCATTGCTGCTATAACATCATCCCGGTGGCCTCACACAGCAGCGGCGGCTTAATAGCCGCAGACCACAGGTGGCGTCACGAATACAAACTTAAAGTCATCCGCCACATATTCAACTGACACCCACCAGGGCCACGGAGCCGGGCCCAGCCACCACTGACTACCACCGGACTAGTCCGGCACCGGGTGTCCCATAGCCCTGGGGTGGGCGAGTCACTATCACTATGTGCAGGCCAGGCTGGCATATTTCTTCAATTCAGAAGGCAGTGATCAAGGACCTAATGTTTGGAAAAGTGGAGGGCCCCATATGCCAACCTGATGTACTCTACAAAATTTACAACCCTCAATTATACTATCGCAATACTGTCACACGGTGCTTGGCTCCAAATCTGCCTGCTTTGTCATGGTGACATCTGACGCTGTTCATACTGCAAAATCTGACACTCCACATTATGCCTTCTCTGGTACTTCTGCATTGCACAGGTAGACTACAGATAGTCGACCAGCTGTATGCTCAGCTTAAAGGAGTTAATCTCTGCTAGTTAGTGCTGGCCAAAAGTATTGGCACCCCTGCAATTCTGTCAGATAATACTCAGTTTCTTCTTGAAAATGATTGCAATCACAAATTCTTTGGTATTATTATCTTCATTTATTTTGCTTGCAATGAAAAAACACAAAAGAGAATGAAACAAAAATCAAATCATTGATCATTTCACATAAAACTCCAAAAATGGGCCAGAGAAAAGTATTGGCACACTTAGCCTAATACTTGGTTGCACAACCTTTAGCCAAAATAACTGCGAACAACCGCTTCCGGTAACCATCAATGAGTTTCTTACAATGCTCTCCTGGAATTTTAGAAAATTCTTCTTTGGCAAACTGCTCCAGGTCCCTGAGATTTGAAGGGTGCCTTCTCCAAACTTCCATTTTTAAGATCTAACCCACAGGTATTCTATGGGATTCAGGTCTGGACTCATTGCTGGCCACTTTAGTAGTCTCCAGTGCTTTCTCTCAAACCATTTTCTACTGCTTTTTGAAGTGTGTTTTGGGTCATTATTGTCCTGCTGGAAGACCCATGACCTCTGAGGGAGATCCAGCTTTCTCACACTGGGCCCTACATTATGCTACAAAATTTGTTGGTAGTTTTCAGACTTCATAATGCAATGCACACGGTCAAGCAGTCCAGTGCCAGAGGCAGCAAAGCAACCCCAAAACATCAGGGAACCTCTGCTATGTTTGACTGTAGGGACCGTGTTTTCTTTGAATGCCTTTTTTTTTTTTTCCCTGTAAACTCTATGTTGATGGCTTTTCCCAAAAGTCTCCACTTTCGTCTCATCTGACCAGAGAACATTCTTCCAAAACGTTTTAGGCTTTCTCAGGTAAGTTTTGGCAAACTCCAGCCTGGCTTTTTTATGTCTCAGGGTAAGAAGTGGGGTTTTCCTGGGTATCCTACCATACAGTCCCTTTTCATTCAGACGCCGACTAATAGTACGGGTTGACACTGTTGTACCCTCGGACTGCAGAGCAGCTTGAACTTATTTGGATGTTAGTCGAGGTTCTTTATTCACCATCCGCACAATCTTGCGTTGAAATCTCTCGTCAATTTTTCTTTTCCTTCCACATCTAGGGAGGTTAGCCACAGTGTCATGGGCTTTAAACTTTTTGATGACACTGCGCACCGTAGACACAGGAACTTTCAGGTCTTTGGAGATGGACTTGTAGCCTTGAGATTGCTCATGCTTCCTCACAATTTAGATTCTCAAGTCCTCAGACAGTTCTTTGGTCTTTATTCTTTTTTCCATGCTCAATGTGGTACACACAAGGACACAGGACAGAGGTTGAGTCAACTTTAATCCATGTCAACTGGCTGCAAGTGTGATTTGGTTATTGCCAACACCTGTTAGGTGCCACAGGTAAAGCTGGTGTCACACTAAACGACAGCGACAACGACGTCGCTGTTACGTCACCATTTTCGGTGACGTAACAGCGACCTTGTAAGTCGCTGTTATGATCGCTGCTTAGCTGTCAAACACAGCAGAAGCAGCGATCATAACGTCGCTGTGCTACATGTGCAGAGAGCAGGGAGCCGCGCTTAGCGCTGGCTCCTTGCTCTCCTGCAGCACACATCGGGTTAATTAACCCGATGTGTGCTGCAGCTACATGTCAGTGCAGAGAGCAGGGAGCCGCGCGCACTGCTTAGCGCTGGCTCCTTGCTCTCCTTGCTACAGTATACATCGGGTTAATTACCCGATGCATACTGCAGCCACATGTCACAGTGCAGGAGCCGGCACTGGCAGCAAGAGCGGAGGCTGGTAACCAGCGTAAACATCGGGTAACCAGGGAAAGGTCTTCCCTTGGTTACCCGATGTTTACGCTGGTTACAGCTTACCGCAGCTGCCAGTGCCGGCTCCTGATCGCTTCATTTCGTCGCTCTCTCGCTGTCACACACAGCGATGTGTGTGTCACAGCGGGAGAGTGACGACCAAAAAATGAAGCTGGACATTCAGCAACGACCGGCGACCTCACAGCAGGGGCCAGGTCGTTGCTGGATGTCACACACAGCGACAGCGACGGGACGTCGCTGCAACGTCACAGAAAATGGTGACGTAGCAGCGACGTCGTTGTCGTCGTCGTTATGTGTGACACCAGCTTAAGTTACAAGTGCTGTTAATTACACAAATTAGAGAAGCATCACATGATTTTTCAAACCGTGCCAATATTGTTTTTCACCCCCTTTTTTATGTTTGTGGAATTATATCCAATTTGGCTTTATGACAATTTTTTTTTTCATTGAAGACAAATTAAATGAAGATAATAATACCAAAGAATTTTGGATTGCAATCATTTTCAAGAAGAAACAGAGTATTATCTGACAGAATTGCAGGGGTGCCAATACTTTTGGCCAGCACTGTACCTCTAAGATCACATTCTGTGGGAGACCTTTCACAGTTATTCCCCGCCTTTTTAAGATGGCGGAGCCTGTCCTCCCTTAGCTTTTGCTAAACCAGTCCATGTGCTGTTATGTTCCTGTTGCTGGTGATTTATTGGATGCTGCTTGGTGTGCTGTGGAAATCCTTTTGTCGTCTGGTTATTTCCTGCTCTGTATATCCTCTTTATCATGTATTATATCTCAATCTGTGCAAGTTGTGTGATACAGTTTTTGGTGTCCCACCCTTTGGCATTATACTTGGCCATGATAGTTGGCAGAATGAAATAGGGTGGTTCAACAAGTGCAGTCTGCTAATCCATGGCAATCTGTGTTGGTTGCCAGAGTGCTTGAACCCAAAGTGCCACTCTCAGAAAGATTGTCAAAAGAGCGCAGCCAGTTTGTTAACTTCAGGGAGGCATGCAAATTGTTTTTTTTTCGTATACATCCCCTTTTCTCTGGTAGTGAGGTATTGTATCTCGCTTCTGAGTGGAGACGTAAAAGCATGGGCTTTTTCCTGGCCTTCTGAGTCACCTGTGTTTTTGTCATTGGATGGGATTTTCTCTGCGCTCGCTCTTATCCATGACGATCCAGATAAGGTGTGTTTAGCAGAGTCTACGATTCGTTCACTGCACCAGGAGAATCGGCCAGCAGAGTATTGCTGCGCTGAATTCCGGCACTAGTCCGTTGACACTCAGTGGAATGACCCAGCTCCCAAGAACCAGTTTTTAACGGAGGTGTCTGAGAAGGTAAAGGAGGCAATGGTCATGTATGAAACTCCTCCCTCCCTTGAGTGTGCCATGTCGCTTGTAATCCATAATGATTGCCGGTTCTGTCAGAGGTCTCATAATACCAAGACTCTCTGCGAGGATCTTGCTATGCCTGTATTGCCTCCTGAGGCCTCACTCGAGCCCATGCAGCTTGGAGGGACGTCCCATATGAGGAGAAATTCCTTTTGCTTTTTTTTGCGGAAAGAAGGGGCACTTTATTAGCGCCTGTCCCTTGGTGCCCAAAAATGACTGGCATTACAAAAACTGTTAGACCCAGGGGGGGTTGGGGGATTCCAGAGATACCTCGAACAGCGGTGGCAATGTTGCAAGGACTATGTATTGTGGTCAAGAAAAGGATGTCCCTCTTGTCCTTGACCACTAGCATGTAGTCGCTACATTGGGCTATGCTTTCGCCCTTTCGGAGCATCTGCCCAATAAGCAATATAGGAAGGTGCCTTCGGTTTCTGCGCACAATACCACAAGCTGTGGTTTGCTCAGGCAGAGAGGGATTTGGAAAGTGGGATGCTGGTATAAAAGTTATCAACATACAGGTGATGACTCTTATCCAGCAGTGGGTGCACCAAATCCCACACAATTTTCCCACTCAATCCCAGAGCAGGTGGGAATTACGTTGATTGGATCAGTACCCAGAGATATTCTCGCGTAGTTTGTATAGTTTGATCACGTACCTGGCCTTCTTATTGGACAGGTACTGACAGAAATGCAGCCTCTCCTTGAAGTGGATGAGGGACTCATCCACACATGACCAGCTGAGGGAGGATTCTCCGGTCATGATGTCTGTGTAACCAAACCCCCTTATCCTCTAAAATTAAACACACGGACTGCATGCGACTTGGTTCAAATGGCCACAGCAGCCTTTTTTATTGCCTATTGTTTTACAGACTAGTACCTTAGGGACGCCGTCCAACGGGCGACCCAAAACAACCACATAACGGTAACAATAGACAATAACATTTACAATACCCCCCGGGGTAGGCCCAGTCCACTACTACTACTCCCCCTGTCCCCGGCCGCAACACACCGACCCAGAGACGAGGTGCCAATCACCCACGGATTGACCCCCACACTTTGGCAGAACCCCGTGCCTGCCACATCCCGGAAACCGAGAGCCACCATACCAAGACAATGACTCCCGGTCCAGCCACCAATCACTTCCAAACCTCTGGACCAGACCTACCCCCACCGCTACTGTGACAAAAGGTATCCCAACTACCCAAAAACATCTCCCACATGACAACACAAAGGGAGGGTGGGCGGGGATCGTTCGGCGTCCGGAAACAGAAGAGGAGGTAACTCCTTCCTCTCCCAGCTAACCCTTTCCCTGCTCCTCCTCTTCCTCCCCGGCTAAAACCATCCCCCAAAGCCATATTAGGCATATACCACTGTCCCTATTAACCCATCACTCCCTACCTCCCCCTTGGTCATGTCGCCCCTCCCCCCAAGTGGGTCCGTGGCTTTCTTGACCAGCTGAGGGAGGATTCTCCGGTCATGATGTCTGTGTAACCAAACCCCCTTATCCTCTAAAATTAAACACACGGACTGCATGCGACTTGGTTCAAATGGCCACAGCAGCCTTTTTTATTGCCTATTGTTTTACAGACTAGTACCTTAGGGACGCCGTCCAACGGGCGACCCAAAACAACCACATAACGGTAACAATAGACAATAACATTTACAATACCCCCCGGGGTAGGCCCAGTCCACTACTACTACTCCCCCTGTCCCCGGCCGCAACACACCGACCCAGAGACGAGGTGCCAATCACCCACGGATTGACCCCCACACTTTGGCAGAACCCCGTGCCTGCCACATCCCGGAAACCGAGAGCCACCATACCAAGACAATGACTCCCGGTCCAGCCACCAATCACTTCCAAACCTCTGGACCAGACCTACCCCCACCGCCACAGGACAGACCACGTGACACCTTACGTGGCCTGGACCCGCCACACACCAAAAGCACGCTCCACACCATCCTGCAGACCCAACGCCCATAAATCCAGACCGACCTCGTTGAGGTGCACACCATCACCCCTCCGAAATCGCCAATCAGCCGGCTCCAAATCCCTGTGCCGTACCACAATCCCACCATTCCTGGTCACAAACCTAGCCACTACCCTATTCACCTGGGCCCTGGCCTTATTAACCTTCTCCACCGACCGAGCCCCTCTCCATGCCAACCTGGTCACTATGTCAGACCATACGACCAGCAAACCAGGATACCGCTTCCACAACTGCAGTAAATCAATCTTTATGTCTCGGATCAAATCCCGCGACGCCCTGGCACCAAGATCATTACCCCCCACATGCAATACCAGCACATCCGGGGGCCGCTCAACTTTACAATGGAAACGAAATTCCGGGACCACCCTGCCCCACTCCATGCCCCGAACTCCGATCCATCGAACAGTCGCCTGCGCACGATCCAAACCCAGCTGTCGACCATTCGGGCGGACCTCCGCCCGACGGGCACCCCAAAATACGAAGGAGTGCCCCAAGATCCAGATCAGGCACTTCCCTATAACAAATAAAACAAAACGAAAATATCAAAACCAATAACAGCACAACCACCAACACATCAAAAAACACCCCTTTCCTCAAACCTTCCGCACGTAACCAAAGTCCCATGATGCTACAACAACTGCGGTCTCACATACCGCCGAAAACAAGAAGATTCCCATCTACCAATACGCTTTACCACCTCATCTCCAAGCCCCCAACGGGCTGCCTCCGTTGCTGCACCAATTCGGAATGAATGCGACCCGAATTCCTCCGGGCGCTCCCCCGCGTTACGTAGACTTAGCCGCAGCACCGCCACAAACTGAAACCTCGACAAAAACGACCCATTCAAATGCCGCAACAACGGGCCAGGTAAGCCTCCCCTCACGGCCATAAATCTCTCGACTAAACGCACAGGGCACAATTCCTCTCCTGGAACCGCATATAACACCACCAATCTACCACGGCCCAGCTGATCCATTTTTGACCGGCGAATCCGGCACTCCACCTGACTACTGCTCACTTGCACGTCCTCAAACATCAAACCACCACCCGTCACCCTGGACGGGCTCACCAGCTCGCCTATCCGGAACGCCCCATAAAAAGCGAGACCGAAAGCCGTTGTAAATAGAACCGTCTCGTACACAGACTCACAAATGCCGCTCAGGCCACCCACCATCCGTCTCAACAAACCAAACGATACAGGGCGCCTCTTGTCCCTCTCCCGTACGCCACGGCGAAAGCCCCGCAAAGCCTGACGAACCCGAAAATCCTGTGAAACATCACGCTCCCCTCTCATTTTTAACCAAAATGCCACTGCCGACACCCGATGTGCCACAGCCGATGCCGATCGCCCGGCTGAAAAATCCGTACTCACCAATGACAACAAAGCCACCAAGTAATCCACGCTTTCCCCACCAAACATCAGACGCAACAACTCCTCCCATTCAGCCCACACCTTAGCATACCGGCACCAAGTCACCTCGGTCACCGAGTTCCGAATCAAGTCTGAGATCACCGCCTCACCAGATGCCACAAATCCTCGGGGCACTCCACTCCAACTTCGTCCGCCCACGGCAACAGCGCCCGAAACCTGCTGAACTGAAAACGAGACAAAGCATCAGCCACCTCGTTGTCAACACCCGGAACGTGCCTTGCCACTACCTGCACATTCAACTGCAGACATCTCAACACTAAATGCCGCAAATACACCACCACCGGCTCCGACTTAGCAGACAAGTTGTTAATCGCGTGCACCACCGCCTGGTTATCACAATGAAAACACACTTTCCTTCCGGCAAAGTGCGACCCCCATAGCTCCACTGCCACTACAATGGGGAATAGCTCTAACAGAGCCAAATTCCTAACCAAGCCGCTCTCCCGCCACGCCTGTGGCCACTGCCCGACACACCAATGACCTCTGAAGACAGCCCCAAACCCGGCCGACCCCGCCGCATCCGTAAACAGCTGCAACGCCCCGTTAGACGCCACCCTCTCCATCACCAGCGTCCGGCCGTTGAAATGCTGCAAAAATTGATCCCATACTTCCAAATCGTCCCTGATCGCCTTTGTGATCCGCACAAAATGCGCCGGCAACCGTACCCCGGCCGTCGCCGTCGCCAAACGCCTCGCAAACACTCTCCCCATTGGCACAATTCTGCAAGCAAAATTCAATTTTCCAAGCAAAGACTGCACCGCCTTAAGCCGCACCTTCTTCGCCGCTTTTACCCCTGACACTGCGGACCTCAAATCACGGACCTTCTCCGCCGGCAACCTGCATTCCATAGCAATGGTGTCAATTTCAATTCCCAGAAAACACATCACCGGCGCCGGGCCTTCCGTCTTATCCGGCGCCAAAGGAATCCCGAAACTGGCCGCAACTTTTTGCAACGCAAATAGCAAACCCGCACAAACCATCGAACCCGCCGGCCCGACACACAGGAAATCATCCAAGTAATGAATGATGGACGTAAGCCCGGACACGTCCCGAACCACCCACTCAACAAACGAACTAAATGCCTCAAAGTACGAACACGAAATGGAACAGCCCATTGGCAAACAACGATCAACATAATAACTGCCATCCCACCAGCAACCCAACAAATGCTGACTATCTGGATGAACCGGTAACAACCGAAACGCTGCTTCCACATCCGCCTTTGCCATCAATGCACCCCGCCCCGCCGCCCTAACCAGGTCCAACGCCTTATCGAACGACACATAATATACCGCCGACAACTCCGGCGCAATGCCATCATTCACCGATAACCCTTCCGGGTAAGACAAATGATGAATCAGCCGAAATTTATTCCGCTCCTTCTTTGGTACCACCCCCAACGGTGACACCACCAAATTCCCGCACGGCGGGGCGACATAAGGGCCGCCCATCCTGCCCAAAGCCACCTCCCTTTCCAGCTTCTCATCCACCACTTCCGGGTGATCCCGAGCGGAACGCAAATTACGATACGGCGGAACCGATGCATTAACAACCGACGGAATATGAAAACCATCCGAAAAACCAGAACTTAACAACGCCGCCGCCTCCTTGTCCGGATACCTATTTAAAAACGGAACCATCACTTCTACCTTCACCGGCGTCGTCCCTCTTACCAGCCCCATCACCAGCCTTTCCTTTTCCTTTTTTAAAACATTTGGACAAGCTATGTCCCCCCCCACATCCGGAGCATTCATGCTTAAAACGGCACGCCGCTCCAAACCTGCACTGCCCTTCATTGTACTGCCAACACAAACCTTTCTTGAAACTTGCCGGGGACCCGGCCCCCCCCGAACCCCCGGCGCCCCCCCGAAAGGGCTGAGCCGGTGCCGACATCAATCGCATCCATAAGGAAATATCCTTATGGTCCCAACGCATATCTGGCCGCAATGCCTTCCGCTGCCTAAATTGCTCGTCGTAGCGCAGCCACGCCAGTCCGCCATAAACTCGATAAGCCTCCCCTATCGCATCCATGTAGCCGAACAAAGCCGAACAATGCTCCGGCTCCTTCTCCCCGACCACGCTCGCCAAAATCGCAAATGCCTGTAGCCAGTTGGCAAAAGTCCGAGGAATAAGCCTATAACGGCGCTTTTCCTCCTCGTCCTTCTCCTTTTTGGAATCACTCGGCTTAACCCTATCCAAATTAAATTTCTCCAGGGGAAGCAGAGAAAATATCTCCACATATTCCCCTTTCCAAATTTTTTCCCGCACCTCCTTCTTTAAATGGGCCCCCAGCGGGCCCTCAAAACAAACATAAACTTCGCTTTTAGCCCTATCATCTAAGCGCACCACCTCATCCTCCTTCTCCTTTTCCTTCTCCTTTTCCTTCTCCTTTTCCTTCTCCTTTCCCCCCCCCGTCTCACTCCCCCCTTCGCCCCCCCCTCTACTCGCACCCGCTCCGTCACCCCCCGTCGCCGCCGAGGCCCCTAAACCGGCTGCACCCACCCACGCCGCCACCGGCGCCTGGGCCCCCTCCCCCCCCCGCTCCCGAAGCCGCCGCCAGCCCCTGCAACAGCCCCAACAATTGACTCCACACTGCGAAACCAGCGGGCGCTGCCGTAGCCGCAGCCGCCCCCCCCCCGAAGCCCCCCGCCAGCGCAGCCCCTGCCGCCTCCGCGGCCGTCTCACCCGACCGCCGCTCGGCGTCTCCCGAGACCGCCGCCTCGCTGTCCTCCGTCTGTCGTCCATCCGACTCCTCCGAACCGAAAGCCTCTTCCCCCTCCTCGCCGCTGGCCTCATCTTCCATCCGACATCCGGGGGGCGCCGCCGCAGCACCCCCCCCACCACGGCCGCCAGACAGGGCCGCCGCGTGGGCAGAGTCATCCCCGCTCCATCTCTTGCCCCGGGGTGACAACCCAGGAGACCGTCCTGTCCCCCGCGCCGGCACCCCGGGCCTCGACCTCTTGCGCCCGCCCCCCTGCCGACTGCAAGGGGCCTCTGGGCGCGGACGACCAGACGCCCGGCTCCGGATCTCAGCCGTCGTCGCCTCTGGCCCTCCTGGGCTATTGCAGGCCTCCATCCGCCGAGTCCTCCCGCTCCCACGGGAGACTGCCACATCCGGGGGCTGCACAGCGGTACTGAGTGACCCGGCGGTTGCCGCAGGGCTCCCGCCGTCACTCCTTCTCTCAGCCGCACCGGGGTCAGGCACCGCAGACCCCCCCCCGGCGCCGGACCTACCGCCACGTGCAGCCCCGCGGTCCCCCCGCCGACTGCAGGGGGATCTGCTGGCCTCTCTCCTGCGCCGAGCGCGCTCCCGGCCTGGAGCCGCTGCAGTCTCAGTAACTCCAGCCCGGAGGCCGGGACCGGAAGCAGGCCCCGTGCTGGCCACTCCCACCTCCCGACCGCCGCGGCTGGAACGAAGATTCCTCCCGCCGGCCTCTGCAGCAGCCAGACGCTGCTGCTGCGCTGCACTCTGCGGAGGGTCCCTGGAGGGGCTCTTACATCTCCTCCTCGCCCCCCCCGCGCCCGGGGAATACCTGCGGGGGGGCCGCGACTGGCGCCCGCCGCTGCTGGGGGGACGAGGGGCAAGCGCCGACGGGTTAACCCCGGCAGCCCTGATGTGGGTCTGCACTGCCAGGGGCCCGTGCGCTGCGACCGCTGCCTGAATCAGACGCTGGAGCTCCTGAAGATCTGCCATGGAGGTGCACGTGCAGATCGTTCGGCGTCCGGAAACAGAAGAGGAGGTAACTCCTTCCTCTCCCAGCTAACCCTTTCCCTGCTCCTCCTCTTCCTCCCCGGCTAAAACCATCCCCCAAAGCCATATTAGGCATATACCACTGTCCCTATTAACCCATCACTCCCTACCTCCCCCTTGGTCATGTCGCCCCTCCCCCCAAGTGGGTCCGTGGCTTTCTGAGTTCTCTTTGGGGAATGTAGCCTTCAGCAAACTTGCTACTGAAGTGATTGATCACCGGATGAATTTTGAAAATCCAGGTCAACTTGGCAAGGACATTCTGAATTATCCATGAAATGTAGAAATTTATGAATGGGCTCAAAGCATGTCTGGGGCATAGCTATGCGGAATACTGGAGTGTTAGGGTATGTTTACACAGTGCATCTTTGCCAACCACAAAGATGCAGCGTTTTTTGCCCCCCAAAAAATGCACAAAAAACGCACCCGCAAATCTATTGACTCTAAGGGCTCAAAAACACTGGAAATCGCAAAAGGAATTGACATGCTGCATCCTGGCTGCATCTTTAAAAACGCAGGCAAGATGCAGAAAATGATGCACAGTGTGGACAGCAAAATATAAATCTCGTACTTTACTGGGGAAAAGAAAATGCATGCATTTTGGTGATCTTTTTGACAACAAAAAAAAGGTGCACTGTGTGAATATAAAATACCAATATTCCAAAAAAAAAAACAAGTCCTGGCCAAAATCAAGCATGAATACTGATTAGTGATGTGTGTCACTGATCAGTGGTTCGGTGACTGCAGTATGCACGTACAGTCGAGGAGCAAAGAGGAGAGGGGGAGAACGGACCAAAAGAAAAAAAAGGCTTGACTAAAATTGAGCATGGACACCGATCAGTGATGTGCGTCACAGATCAGTGGCTGTAGGACACGCTGGGTCAAGCTCGGGTGCTGTGCGGCTTTTAAACAGCAATCATCTCCATGGGATTATTATTATTATTATTCATTATTATAGCGCCATTTATTCCAAGGCGTTTTACATTTGAAAATGGGTAAACAAAATATAGACAAGTACAATAATCATAAACAAAACAAGGCACAGACAGGTACAAGAGGAAAGAGGACCCTGCCCACGAGGGCTCAGTCTACAAGACTGCCTCTGGCAACAAACTCATCTGAACTCCTGACATCGTGGTCGTTCACATACTGCCGTGTGAGCCGCTGCTAGGACCTGGGTTGGCCTCATCTCAGGTCACTCCAGTGGTTGTCACACAGTAGTTTGTGAGGCAGCATGGAGTGCTCTCACAGTCAATGGAGATCGTTCTGTTCTTCATTGACTGTGACTGAGTATGAGATCATCGCGCTTATTTGTATGCTGTCCTTTGGCTGCTTTTGGAAACATGGGATTGTACCCTTTATTTTTTCACTAATTTATTCAAAGAATGGGATCCTCTCTATATTGGATAACCAGCCACGGTACAGCTGAGGATTGCAGCCTGCAGCTGTACTTATGCTGGTTATGAAAATTTGGGGGGGAACCCTATGTCATTTTTTTTTTTTTCTTTCTAAAATTGTTAATTCAGCTAAACAGCTGTCCAAGTTATCTAGCTATCTCTATACCAATCTATTCTATCTATTCATCTATCTTTATGCTATCTGTCTATTTATGTATCTATGTATACAAGCTATCTATCTAAATAGCGATATAAGACAATAACAGATTCATTAATAGAACCATTGACTTTAATTATAAAGGATCCGTTAACGGATTGATTATGAAAGCGATCCCTTGGATCAGTCCGTTAATTGATCTGTTTTTACATTTTCCAAAGAGATCCAAAAACGGAATGATTAGAGGACATGGGAACGCAGCCTTATAAAATAATCGGATTAGAAAAAACAAAACAAAAACCTGAAGACATTTTAGGACATTTCAATGCTCATTCAAAGGAATACATTTCATCTTTTTATTTCGGTTTTTCTGATCTCAAGACGGATCAAAAACCGGAAATAACTAAGGAATGTCTGAACAAAGCCTTACAATACAATGTAAAGGTACCGGAATCACAGTCATATTTAGTGCTTACCTAGGTCTTGTGTACTTGAGTATATTTTTATGTTCTATTGTTGTGTTTTTAAGACGATCTGAAATATATACCAAAACCAATTAGTAATCTCATACACGTACCAGATTAACACAACAGCATAGGACCAATCTTCAACTCTCACCATTGGAAGAAGCAGACCCTATTACACATTATATGGACAAAAGTATGGGGATGCCTACACATTACACCCAGGGAAGTGTTATGACATCCCATTCTAAATCCCTAGTCATTGATAAGAAGTTGAATATTACAGCTTACACTCTTTAGAAAGGCTTTCTAAAGAATTTTGAGGTATTTCTATGCAAATTTTTGTCTATTTATCACGTTAGCCACTGATGTTGGACGAGGGGCCCTGGCTTGTAATTTCTAGTTCAGGCCAAAGGAGTTTGATGGGGTTGAGGTTAGGACTCTTCGATGGCCAGTCAAGTTATTTCACACAAAACCAGGTCAGTTTTGGCCTTTCATGAAATGACTTATGACAACATATTACAGGGCCATGTTGAATTCAGAAAGCACTTTAGAATTTGTTACTCTTTCACAAATATTTGCAGAGTAGATTGCATGTCTAAAGGCCACGTCACACTAAGCAACATCGCTAGCAACATCGCTGCTAACGAACAACTTTTGTGACGTAGCAGCGATGTTGCTAGTGATGTTGCTGTGTGTGACATCCAGCAACAACCTGGCCCCTGCTGTGAGGTCGTTGGTTGTTGCTGAATGTCCTGGGCCATTTTTTAGTTGTTGCTCTCCCGCTGTGAAGCACACATCGCTGTGTGTGACAGCGACAGAGCAACAACTGAATGTGCAGTGAGCAGCGAGCCGGCTTCTGCGGAGGCTGGTAACTACGGTAAACATCGGGTAACCAAGGAGCCCTTACCTTGGTTACCCGATATTTTCCTTCGTTACCAGTGTCCCCGCTCTCACACTGTCAGTGCCGGCTCCCTTCTCTCTGCACACGTAGCCAGACTACACATAGCCAGACTACACATCGGGTAATTAACCCTATGTGTGCAGGGAGCAGGAGCGGCACTGGCAGCGTGAGCGCGGGGATGCTGGTAACGAAGGTAAATATCGGGTAACCAAGGTAAGGGCTTCTTGGTTACCCGATTTACCGTGGTTACCAGCCCCCTGCAGAAGCTGGCTCCTGCTGCCTGCACACGTAGCAGAGTACACATCGGGTAATTAACCCGATGTGTACTGTGGCTATGAGTGTATGGAGCCAGCGCTAAGCGGTGTGCGCTGGTAACCAAGGTAAATATCGGGTTTGTTACCCGATATTTACCTTAGTTACCAAGCGCAGCATTGCTTCTACGCGGCGCTGCTGGCTGGGGGCTAGTCACTGGTTGCTGGTGAGCTCACCAGCAACTCGTGTAGCGACGCTCCAGCGATCCCTGCCAGGTCAGGTTGCTGGTGGGATCGCTGGAGTGTCGCTAGTGTGACATCTCACCAGCAACCTCCTAGCAACTTACCAGCGATCCCTATCAGGTTGGATCGTTGTTGGGATCGCTGGTAAGTTGTTTAGTGTGACTGGGCCTTTAGGGGCTGGAATTTATATACTTGTGGCAGTGGGACCATATGAAAAACCTGAATTCAATGATTCAGAGGTGAGTGCTAAGACTTGTGGATAACATTGCTTTGGCTTATACTATATGGAAAGGTCATTCATCGCATAACAAACCTTGAGCTGGAGGTTGCAATGAGGCAGACAATGCTTTTTTCCCAGAATAGTGTTATTACTCCATTAGATATTGTCCCCGGGGCCATAAAAAAACATATATTAGAAAAAAAATCTCTACCCCAAATCTTAAAGTATAAAATATTACTTATTTGTTACAAAAACTATCCAAACAAAATTGTGACACACAATATTAACCCCTTCACGACCATGGACGGATATATCCGTCATGGAGCGTGTCCCGTTAAGCCCCGCCCCCTGCCGCGGGCAGGCGGCGGCGGTCGGCACACATCAGCTGTTTTCAACAGCTGACATGTGTGCCTACTAGTCGCGGGTGGAATCGCTTCCACCCGCGGCCATTAACCCCTTAAATCTCGCTGCAAAAGTCTGGCAGCAAGATCTATATGCGCACGGCCATGTTTTTTACTTACCGCCGCCCCCACCGGAAGTCACAAGCGTGATCACGTGACTTTCGGTGGTTGCCATCGTAGCACAGGGTCATATGATGACGCCTGCAGCTATGATGATTCACTTTCGTTTTCCCTTGGCCGCGAGCAGAGAGAAACAGAAAGTAACTGAATCTGCTGATTACAGCTGTATAGCTGTGATCAGCAGATAGATAAGAGCGATCGGATTGCTGATCGCTATAGCCCCCTAGGGGAACTAGTAAAATAAAAAAAAAGAAAAAAAAAGTTTTAAAAAATAAAAAAAAAAAAACCTAAAAGTTCAAATCACCCCCCTTTCCCCCCATTGAAAATTAAAGGGTTAAAAAATAAATAAATATACACATATTTGATATCGCCGCGTTCAGAAATGCCCGATCTATCAAAATATAAAATCAATTAATCTGATTGGTAAACGGCGTAGTGGCAAAAAAATTCCAAACGCCAAAATTACGTTTTTTGGTCGCCGCAAGTTTTACGGCGATCAAAACGTAGCATCTGCGCAAAAATGGTACCATTAGAAACAACAGCTCGCGACGCAAACAATAAGCCATCACTGAGCTATAGATCCCAAAAAATGAGAACGCTACGGGTTTCGGAATATGGCTTAAAACGTGCGCCACTTTTATTGGACAAACTTGTGAATTTTTTTTTAACCCTTTAGATACAAGTAAACCTATACATGTTTGGTGTCTACAAACTCGCAGCGACCTCAGGCATCATACCCATACATCAATTTTACCATATAGTGAACACCGTGAATAAAACATCCCAAAAACTATTGTGCCATCACACTTTTTTTTGCAGTTTTTCCACACATGGAATTTTTTTGCTGTTTTCCAGTACACCATATGGTAAAACTTATGATTTAATTTAAAAGTACAACTTGTCCCGAAAAAAACAAGCCCTCATATGGCAAGATTGACGGAAAAATAAAAAAGTTACGGCTCTCGGAAGAAGGGGAGCAAAAAACAAAAACGCAAAAACGGAAAGTGCCCCGGGGCTGAAGGGGTTAAAAGATATGTCAACCCTAGGACAAGATTGTTAGTATATTATGAGTGGGAGTACTATCTTTTCCTATCACAATCTGCCATGAATCCTGCCTACTAGTGGCGGCACCTCTACTGTTATGCAGGGCCTATACGCCACGGTGGCTCTCCCTCCCTTGCCCTGATTAACCCTATGTCTAAATACACCAGTAAAGGGGGATAATCTAGAGAATATATCAGATAGTTTTCTTTAATCAAATTAATACAAAAAGTATAAGCATATACTGCAAGAGAAATTTTTTCTTGACAAATACTGATATCCTTAACCCATATAGGACTTTTCTATGTCCTTAGATCACATAGGACTTCCAGATACCAAATAATCCTGTATCTAGGTGTACAGTCCAGATATATGATTACAATGGAGCGATCTCTGTACAGAGAGCCCACCTGAAAGGAGATATCAGATCAGGTAGGTAAACATGCATAGACAGCAGCTGTAAGGTTGGGATATATCGTATTTTTCGGATTATAAGACACACTTTTCCTCCCAAAAATTTGGGAGGAAAATGAGGGGTGCGACTTAAAATCTGAATATAGCGTACCGGTGGGACTGTCTGTGCGGCTCTGTGTGCGGTCGGCCGGGTGCCTGTGGCTGCGTGCCGCTGCCTGTCAGTGCCGGCTGCCTCTCTGTGCGGGTGGGCGGCTGGCCTGCTGGCTGTCACCCTGTGCGTGCGGCTGTGCGAACTGCGGTGGCTGTGCGGCGGGTGTCCCACTGTGTCCGCGGTCCCGGTTTCAAATGATGGCGCCGGGTGTCAGCACGTGCGCTGATGAAGCTCTTGGATGAGAACTCCATCTACGCACATGCCGCTCCGAGAGTCAGCGCGTACGTAGATGGAGCCCTTGGATGAGAGCTCAATCTGCGCATGCGCCGCTCCGGGCGCCATCACTTGAACCAGCACCATGGACAGACTGGGACACTCACCGCACCGGCCTGCTCCACCACTGAGCCGTCGCCGCTGAAATTTAGCTAATTTCTCCACAAGGTAGAGGGAGACAGAGGACCATAGGAATATAATCACATGCAATAAACCGCATTCACTTCCATGGGTATACTTGATATTCCTTCGGGCCAAGTGAGAATTACAGAGATACCACCGTACTTCTGTCCCATAGTTATCTGCCTCGACGCGTTTCCCCCTGGGATGATTAGGATCCTGAGAAGGTTTCAATGTTTGGAGGCCCCCTGAGGTGCCTAAACAATGGAGCTCCCCCACAAGTGACACCATTTTGGAAATTAGACCGAATTTATGGAGATCAGGGGTGGGGAACCTTTGGCCCGCGGGCCGTATGCGACCCGCAATGAAGTTTTCTGCGGCCTCAGGCAGATTCCTGGGGTCGCAGTGCTCGGGCCGGCTACCGAATCTTGCCGGTGGTCGACGCTTTAAATACACGTCCTGCAAGGATGCGCATTCTGGAGTCACACTTGTGAGTGACTCACATCGCATCACCTGGCATTGCCGCACACTCCCCTGACAGGAGTAAGTCAGCTGCATGTATTTCTATGCAACTGATATGCTCCTGTCTGCCGGAGAGCAGCAGGCCGTGTCGTGTGATGCGATATGCGAGGCTCGCGTGAGTCACACGCAAGTGTGGCTCCAGTCTAGTGTTCACTACTAAACGCGTGAGTACCAGTGCCAGAATGCCCAGGACTTACTTTGAGGGTGGGGTTAGCGTTCTGCGCTCCCATCCCACAGAACACAGAAGACAAGCAGCAGCAGCTTTATGTCTTCCAACGCTGTGCAACCCATAGTACTGTGTGCCCCCTCCCCCAGTGCTGTGTATGTGCACCCCTGTGCCACCCATGGTGCTGTGTGCCCCCTCCTCCAGTGCTGTGTGTGCCCCCCTGTGCTGTGTGCCCTCTCCCCCAGTGCTGTGTGTGTGTGCCACCCATAGTGCTGTGTGCCCCCTCCAGTGCTCTGTGCTACCTTCTAGTGCTATGCGCTGCCCCCAGTCTTGTGCCCCACAGTGATGTCCATGTTCCCCTGTGCTGTCTGTGCCCTCCTAGTGATGTCTGTGCTCCGGAAGTGCTGTCCGTGCCCCCCAGTTCACCCTAGTGATGTGTGTGATGTCTGTTTTACCGCAAGTGTTATACGTTTTCTCCAGTGCCTCCCTAGTGCTGTCCATGCGCCCCAGTACTATCCGTGCCCTCCTCGTGATGTGCGTGCCCCCCAGTGCTGTCCATGCCCCCCCAATGATGCCTACTCCCCAGTGATATTTGTGCCAACAGTGCTGTCCGTGTCCCCCCAAGTGCTGTCTGTGCCCCTCAGCCATATGCCTCTCAGTGATGTCTGTGTCCCAGTGTCTCTTGTGATGTTTAAGCCCCAGCCCCTCCTGTGATGTGTTATCCCCCAGTGTCTCCTGTGATATATACATGGGGGCATATACATCACTGGATGAGCTGGGGCATATGCATCACAGGAGACACTTGGGTATATACATCACAGGAGGGACTGGAGGTATACACATCACTGTAGGGGCTGGGGCATATACATCACAGGAAGGGCTGGGGCATATACATCACGTTGGAGATGATGGGGGCATATATATCACAGGACGGATGGGGCAAATACATCACATTGGATATGCTGGGGGCATACACATCAAAGGGCACTATCAAATCACTCAAGGTCTAGGGAAATATATATGATTCAAAATAACAAATATTTTTTTCCCCATAAATATTTATTAAATATAAAACCAACAAGTGGTAATCACACTATGGTAAGACAAATTGAAATATTGAATACCAATTTATCCCAGTAAATGGGTTAGGATATCAATTTCTTGACCCTGAATGTCAGGGACAAGGTAAGATATATTTTGTTCTAACAAATTGATACAATTCAAAATAAAGGCACTGTAACGTAAACAAGGAAAAAGACAATCATATATCCCAGAGCAGGACTTAACTTTCTGACTGTAAGATGAATCCAATGCAATACAATTTATACAGCGTGTAGAGCTGCATAAATAGGTATAATAAATATACAGTCCATTGTTCGTCCGAAGATCATATATTACAGATGTCACGTATCCAGGTTATTCCGTTTGTAAACAGTAGCCATCTAAGATGAATGAGGTATGTCTCTGCCTCAACGTGTTTCCCAAGTGAATGGTTCATCAGGAGGCAATTAAAGATTATCCATAGATGTATATCTATGACGCAGTCCCATATATAAGATCAGCGGTGGTGCAGAGAATCCTGGTAGTATGATCCACAGCAGTCAATAAGAGTGTAATCATTATAAGCTTAATATTTTTGGAAGTTGGAGTATTTTTTTTAGATTTGGCTACCTTAGGAGGATATCTGTTTTTGTAGGTAACTATTACTGTGCAGAATTATTAGGCAACTTAATAAAAACCAAATATATTCCCATCTCATTTGTTTATTTTCACCAGGTAAACCAATATAACTCCACAAAATTTAGAAATAAACATTTCTGACATGAAGAAACAAAACCCCCAAAAATTAGTGCACTTTTCTTTATGATGACACTCAACAGCCTACTATCCATAGAATCTATCAGTTGCTTGATCTGTTTACGATCGCAGGAGCCACCACAGCCTCCCAGACACAGATCCGAGAGGTACTGTTTTCCGTCCCTGTAGCTCTCACATTTTATGATGGACCACAGGTTCTCTATGGGGTTTAGATCAGGTGAACAAGGGGGCCATGTCATTATTTTTTCATCTTTTAGACCTTTACTGGCCAGCTACGCTGTGGAGTAGTTGGATGCATGTGATGGAGCATTGTCTTGCATAAAAATCACGTTTTTCTTGAACGATACCGACTTCTTCCTGTACCACTGCTTGAAGAAGTTGTCTTCCAGAAACTGGTAGTAGGTCTGAGAGTTGAGCTTCACTCCATCCTCAATCCGAAAAGGTCCCACAAGTTCATCTTTGATGATACCAGCCCATACTAGTATCCCACCTCCACCTTGCTGGCGTCTGAGTCGAAGTGGAGCTCTCTGCTCTTTACTGATCCAGCCTCTGGCCCATCCATCTGGCCCATCAAGAGACACTCTCACTTCATCAGTCCATAAAACCTTTGAGAAATCAGTCTTAAGATATTTCTTGGCGCAGTCTTGACGTTTTATCTTATGTTTCTTGTTCAAAGGTGGTCCTTTTTCAGCCTTCCTTACCTTGGCCATGTCCCTGAGTATGGCACAACTTGTGCTTTTTGATACTCCAGTAACGTTGCAGCTTTGAAATATGGCCAAACTGGTGGCAAATGGCATCTTGGCAGCTTCACGCTTGATTTTCCTCAATTCATGGGCAGGTATTTTGCGCCTTTTTTGCCCACCACGCTTCTTGTGACCCTGTTGGCTATTTGCCATGAAACGCTTGATTGTTCAGAGATCACACTTCAAAAGTTTGGCAATTTCAAGACTGCTGCATCTCTATGCAAGGCATCTCACAATTTTGGACTTTTTAGAGCCCGTCAAATCTCTCTTCTGACACATTTTGCCAAAGGAAAGGAAGTGGCCGAATAATTAGGCACACCTTATATAAGGTGTTGATGTCATTACACCACACCCCTCCTCATTAGAGAGATGCACATCACCTGATTTACTTAATTGGCAGTTGGCTCTCAAGCCTATACAGCTTGGAGTAGGACATGTATAAAAAGTATCATGTGATCAAAATACTCATTCGCCTAATAATTCTGCACACAGTGTATAAACTGTATACAGCAGTCCCAGCATCTGTTATGTGATATATATGATTTACCAATCTTGTTATCACAAAGAGTTGACTGCACTCCAGGTCGAGACAAACCTGGAAAAGTACCGTATTTTTCGGACCATAAGACGCACTTTTTTTCCCCCAAATGTTGGGGGAAAGTAGGGGGTGCGTCTTATGGTCTGAATATAGGGCTGCGGGGAATGAGGGTGCTGCGGTGGAGCGGGTCATCGTAGCAGCCTGCCGTGACCACGTGGACCCGCTCATTTAATATGCACGCTCATCCTCCCGCCCATCATCTCTCAGCGCTGAAGCCGGCACTGACAGGTGGGCGGGGTGATGGGAAAGGGATAAACAGCCTGCCCGCATGATCACCCCTGGCAACTGCAGCCTGGAGTGATCATGTGTGGCTGTATTCACTGCCCCCCGAACATCATCATCCGTGCGGGGGGCAGTGAATCAGTACACATTACTCACCGTTCCCCTGCAGCATCACGATCTCCTCCTGTCTCCTCCGGTCAGCTGACTTGCGTGGAGACTAGCGGGGCGCACAGCGATGACGTCATCGCTGTGCGCACGTGTCCACACGCAGCCGCCGGCACAGACAGGAGGAGATCGTGATGCTGCAGGGAAACGGGGATGGCTTCACTCAGCGGCGCTGCCGCTGACATAGATGGTAAGAGGAGTGGTGCTGCAGGGAGTGAGGTGAGGTAAGGTAAGTATGAACGTTTATTTATTTTTTTTTTTTATGTGCCACAGGATGCGGCCATACACCAGGATGATGGGGGTATATGAGCAGGATAGGGGTTTATTATGAGCAGCATGGGGAGTATATGAGCAGTACGGGGAGTATATGAGCAGGCTGGGGAGTATATGAGCAGGACATTACCCCATAACAGTGTCAGCAGCAGATCCTCGCCCCATAAGTGTGTCATGACCACATTTTTTGCTTAAAATTTTATTTTCCTATTTTCCTCCTCTAAAACCAGGGTGCGTCTTATGGTCCAGTACGTCTTATAGTCCGAAAAATACGGTAGTTGTGAGAAGAAAAGTTGCATGATCAATATCACCGAAAATTAACCGCCACACCAAAGAGAAGTAGCTTCGGCCACCATAGTAGGGGTGAGTCAATTGCTTGATCAAATATAGCCTGGTAATTTTCCCACAGATAATTTTGTGCGGCCCCTGAAGGTTGATAGAAATTCACAAATGGCCCCTGGTAGTAAAAAGGTTCCTCACTCCTGATCTAGATGGTTGGTGAGCAGCTGCAACACCTGGGGGTATCACAGAATTTTATAACGTTGAGCCGCAAAAATGAAAATTATACATTTTTAACCTCAAAAAATGTTGCTTTAATCCCAAATTTGTCAAATTCACTAGGGTAACCGGAGATAATGAACCATACAATTTGTAGTGAAATTTATCCCGAGTATGCCAGTACCCCATATAAAATACTTCTGAGGCAGAGTACAAAACAAAGAAATGAAGGAGCGCCATATTGGCGTACAGATTTAGTTGGAATGGTGTGGGCATGCCAATTTCCCATTGGCAGAGCCCCTGAGGTGCCAGAGCAGCAGAAACCTTCCACAAGTGACCCTATTTTACTAACTGCACTCCTTAATGAATTCATCCAGGGGTGCAGCAAGCATATTGATACTACAGGTGTCACAAAATTGTATCCTATTATGGACAGTGAACAAAAAATAATTACATTTTTACCACTAAAATGTTGTTCTAAACCCCGATTTCCAATTTCCACAAGGGGAACAGGTAAAAAAAAAGCCCATGTTACCAATTTCTCCTGAACGTGGCAATATTCTCCATTTGACCATGCAGTACTGTTTGGCCGCACCACAGGGCTCGGAGGGGAAAGGGCACCATTTGATATTTGGACCACAGATTTTCCTAGAATAGTTTGTGGACTGCATTTGCAGAGCCCCTAAGTGCCAGAACAGAAGAAATCCCCCTCAAGTGACCAAATTTAGGAAATTACACCCCTCTGAGAATTCATCCATGGGTGTAGTGATTATTTAGTCTCTGGAAAACACCATGGTGTCAAACACAGAGAACGGTGCAGAATTAAAAATTGCAAATAAGCCTATGTGCCCAGTACATGTCACGCTCCCCGGCGCCGACTGTCACTCACTGCTCCGGTCTCCGGTCCTCCTGCCCGCGGCGGCCCCTCTCACTCCCCCCCCGGTGCGTCCTACGTGCCTTCCGTCTGCCGGTCCCGGCGTCTCCCTGCGACCCAGCACTCTCTGCCTGGCTCCCCTGCATCTCCTTCAGCTTCCTCCTCGCTTCCTGCACTGGTCTCCGGCACTCGGGCCTCGCGAATGCACATTAGGGCGCGGGTGCGCTCACTCACCTCTTCTTAAAGGGCCAGCGTCCCGGGAACAGTAAATGACTGATACAGGTACATGGTATATAAGATTTCCCTTTCCAGGTGGGCGGTGCCTGTTCAACGTGTTTCCATAGCTAGGTGTTTAGGTCCCTCTGTGCTTTGTCTCCAGAGTAACACTGTCTCTTCCGCACAGCCCGTCTGCCGCCCTGACCTTGTCCAGATTGCCGATTCACCAGGAAGTGTCACGGTGACTGTCTGCTGTGGATCCCGCCATCATCCGTCAGCCTGATCCCGTCACCGGTCCACGGTTCCACCTGGTAACTTCAGCCTGCACATCTCGCTGGATCCGGATCCCTTCTGCTGTTCCTACTCGGCACCTGAACCCGGTTCCAGTTATCCGTCCTACCTACGGCTCCCTTTGGACTGTAGACATCTCCTGTGCAGACTTTTGAAGGACTCATACTCTGTACCTCCAGTGTTCCGGCTACCGTGCATCTAGGCCCTCTGGTGGGGTGATCGGACAGTCCCTGTATAGAGGTTAGCTCCGGGTTGCCTCTCTGGGGGAGTCCGGTTCACAGTCCCGTTAATCCACCTCCAGGATGTTACAGATTGAACAGGCCATGGATTCCGCAGGAGCACAAGCGTCCCAGCTGGCCGGATTACAACAAGAACTGGTACGACAACGCGAGACCCAATCTCACATGCTGGCCTTCATGTCTTCAGTGGACACCCGTCTGAATAATCTTCAAGCAACAGCCAAGTCCCTGTCGGATCAGAACACGGCAGCAGCTTCCGTAGTGGCTTCCTCTTCAACCTCAAGACTCCGCCTAGCTTCTCCGCCCCGGTACGGCGGGGACCCCAAAGACCTGTAGAGGTTTCCTAAATCAATGCTCACTGCATTTCAAGTTGCTTCCACAACTCTTTGCCTCTGATCAAGCAAAGGTGGCCTTTCTGATGTCCCATCTGGAGGGTGAAGTATTGGCCTGAATAAATCCCTTGTGGGAGAAAGAAGATCCGGTGACTACCGACATCCGGGGATTCCTTGAGGCCTTCCGTAACACCTTTGATGAACCAAGACGTACCTCCACGGCGGCCTCTTCGCTCCTTCGGCTACGCCAAGGAACCCTTTCGGTTGGCCAGTGCGCCATCCGGTTCTGCACGCTTGCCTCTGAGTTAGGATGGAACAACGAAGCATTGACAGCAGCCTTCTGGGAGGGCCTCTCCGGCCACATCAAGGATGAATTGGCTTGTCGTGATGTTCCTCCAATCTTGGATGGTCTGGTCTCAGTTTCCAGGAACGATCCAAGGAAGTATCCCAGGAGAGGCGACCGACACGTCACACCTCTACTCCGCAGAGCTCCACCGTCTCTCAGTCAGTGCCATCCGGCAACTCTACTCCCGAACCTATGCAAATAGATCGTCTGGGACAAGCCGAGCAACGCCGAGCAGAGTGGCTCGCCAAGGGTCTGTGTTTCTACTGTGGAAGCGGTACACACCTGCTTCGTTCCTGTCCCGAGAAGCCGGGAAACTCCAAAGCCTAGGGTTGGTAGGAGAGGCCAGCCTAGGTACCGGAACCCTCTCAGACCCGGTTACGCTGACTGTCGAAGTGACAACGGAGGAGACCCGGTTCACGGCAGAGGCACACCTTGATTCGGGGGCAGCGGGCAATTTCGTCTAACAGGCTACGGTGGACAAATATCGGGTACTCGTCATCCCTCTTTTCAAACCCCTCGTGATCGCCTCCATGGACGGGAAACCCCTATCCGAACCAGTATTGTTTATTACCAAACCCGTGGAACTCCATAATGGCGCTCTGCATACCGAAAAGATTGCTCTATATGTCCTCCCGAAACTGGCTCACTCACTCCTGCTGGGCCAATCCTAGTTAGTACATGATTCCTGTCGTCAGTTGGTGCTCTGGAAACATTACTCGTTGGGGCCCGTTTTGCCACGAGAACTGTCTACAGTCTGTACGGCCCGTCCATCAGTCACCGGCACCGGAGTCCCTACCGGGACTGCCTTCCGGGACTGCCTTCCGCATATTGGTCTTTTGTGGACGTCTTCGACAAGGAGGTAGAGGTATTACCGCCACATCGACCCTACGACTGTGCCATCGACTTGCTGCCGGGCACTACTCCTCCCCATGGATGGATCTATCCCTTGTCCCCTGCCGAGACCCAGGCCATGTTGGATTACATTGCAGATAACCTGGCAAGGGGGTTCATCAGGAGATCCTCGTCTCCTGCAGGACCCAGGTTTTTCTTCGTCAAGAAGAAAGAAGATGACTTACGCCCTTCCATCGACTACCGGGGCTTGAACCAGATCACAGTAAAAAATAAATATCCTCTACCTCTTGTCCCGGAGCTATTCGATCGGCTCGGGGGGCCCGTATCTCACCAAGCTAGACCATCGCGGAGCTTACAACCTGGTCCGTATTTGCGCTGGAGACTAATGGAAAACGGCATTCAACACCCGTGATGGGCACTACGAATACTGTGTGATGCCCTTTGGTCTCTGTAATGCCCCGGCGGTCTTCCAGGAACTGGTGAACGACGTCTTCAGGGATCTTCTCTACGACTGTGTGGTCGTATATCTGGACGAAATCCTGGTCTATTCCCCGGACTTGCCGACCCACAGAAAAAACGTATGACTCGTTCTGCAAAGGCTTAGGGAGAACTGTCTGTACGCCAAGTACGAAAAATGTGTTTGAACGGACGTCCCTTCCCTTTCTGGACTACGTGATTTCTGACACAGGCTTGCAGATGGATCCCGAGAAGATGTCTTCTATCCTCAAGTGGCCTCCTCCCTCCGGACTGAAAGCCATCCAACGCTTCCTAGGCTTCGCCAATTATTATGGCCAGTTTATGCCTCACTTCTTTGCTCTGACGGCGCCTCTCTCTGCCTTGACCAAGAAGGGGGGCCAACCCAAAAGACTGGTCTCCTGAGGCCGACGACGCTTTCTGTTATCTGAAACGGGCGTTTGCCTCCTCTCCGTTCTCCACAGACCGGAGTTGAACTGACAATTCACCTTGGAGGTGGATGCCTCCTCAGGAGCCGGGGCCCTGCTTATGCAGAAGTCGTCCACCGGGAAGTTGGTCACCTGCGGCTTCTTCTCCAAAATCTTCTCGGCACCCGAACGCAACTAGACCATTGGCGAACGAGAGCTCCTGGCGGTCAAGCTGGCTTTGGAGGAATGGTGTTACCTGTTGGAGGGTGCGGTATTGCCGGTTATCAATTACACCGACCATAAAAACCTGGAGTATCTGCGATCCGCTCGAAGACTGAACCCGCGACAAGCCCGTTGGTCCCTGTTCTTTGTCCAGTTTGACTTCCAACTACATTACCGGCCCGCGGACAAAAACGTGCGGGCTGATGCCTTGTCCCGGTCCTTCGTTCCGGTAGAGCAAGAGGAAAAGACGAACCAGTCCATCATCTGTCCCAGTAAGGTCATCCCGGTGGCTCCCGTCACCCTGGCACAGATACACCCCCTGGGAAGACCTTCGTCATGGAGACCGACAGACTCCTTCAATGGGGTCATTCTTCTAAAGTGGCCGGACACACCGGTCAGAAGAAAACGTGGAGCGCTATCGTCCGTCACTATTGGTGGCCGTCTCTCCGTAAGGATGTCGTCTCCTTTGTCTCCGCTTGTCCATCCTGTGCCCGAAACAAGATGCCGAAACACCTGCCCTATTGCCGTCGCCTGCCTCTACCGATTCCCTCTGTTCCATGGCAACACATTGCCATGGATTTTATCACAGACTTGCCGTTGTCTTCCGGATATATGGTCACTTGGGTCGTGGTGGACCGATTCTCCAAGATGGCTCACTTCGTCCCCGTGGTCGACCTACCCTTTGCTCCGGAGCTCGCCGATGCCTTCATTCAGCATATCTTCCAGCTGCACGGCTTTCCCTTGCATATAGAATAAAGACTGGGGAACTCAGTTCACCTTGCGCTTCTGGAGAGCGCTCTGTAAACATCTGGGAGTGTGTCTCTGGACTTTTTCTCAACTTACCATCCCCAGTCTAATGGCCAAGTCGAACGTGTCAACCAGGTCCTGACTTCCTTTCTTCGACACTACGTCAACATCCATCATGACGACTGGTCCACGCTACTCCCTTGGGCTGAGTTCTCCCATAATCCTCACGTCAGTGTATCCTCCTCCTCCAGCTCTCCCATCTATGTTGTCTACGGTCTTAAGCCTTCCATCCCATTACCAGTATCCTCCACTTCTGATGTTCCCGCTGCAGATGCCCTGTCCAGGGACTTCTCTAATATCTGGAGTTCTGTCAAAACCTCCCTTGAACGTGCTTCTGCCCAGATGAAGAAACATGCGGACAAGAGACGCCTTGACCCTCCTTGCTTCTCTCCTGGGGATTTGGTGTGGCTTGCCTCCAAATACGTCCGGTTGAAGATTCCATCTTACAAGTTGTGTCCGCGGTACATTGGTCCTTTTCAAGGTCGTCAAAAGGATCGACGAGGTCTCCTACAAACTGCAGCTCCCTGCCACAATGCGGATCCCTAACTCCTTCCATGTATCCTTGCTCAAGCCAGTCATCCTCGGTCACTCCTCCTCCTATTGCTGTCGACTATGTGTATGCGGTAAGAGACATAGTGGCCATGATGAGAGTGCGGGGTAAGCAGTTCTTCCTTGTTGATTGGGAGGGCTACGGTCCCGAAGACCGGTCCTGGGAACCCCGGGAGAACATTGCTGCTCCTCTGCTACGCGACTTCTTGTCCCGGTTGCGGGGAGGGGGGCGTGAGGGAGGGGGTACTGTCAGGCTCCGGTCTCTGGTCCTCCTGCCCACGGCGGCCCCTCTCACTCCCCCTCCGGGGGTGCCTGTTCAAAATGTTTCCATAGCTAGGTGTTCAGGTCCCTCTGTGCTTTGTCTCATGAGTAACAATGTCTCTTCCGCACAGCCCGTCTGCCGCCCTGACCTTGTCCAGATTGCCGGTTCCCCAGGAAGTGTCACGGTGACTGTCTGCTGTGGATCCCACCATCATCCGTCAGCCTGATCCAGTCACCGGTCCCCGGTTCCACCTGGTGACTTCAGCCTGCACATCACGCTGGATCCGGATCCCGTCTGCTGTTCCTACTCGGCACCTGAACCCGGTTCCAGTCATCCGTCCTACCTACGGTGCCCTTTGGACTATAGACATCTCCTGTGCAGACTTCTGAAGGACTCATACTCATACTCAAAATCATACTCAGACTCATACTCTGTACCTCCAGTGTTCCGGCTACTGTACATCTAGGCCCTCTGGTGGGGTGATCGGACAGACCCTGTATAGGGCTTAGCTTCGGGTTGCCTCTCTGGGGGAGTCCCGTGCACAGTCCCGTGAATCCACCTCCAGGACGTTACAGTTATTGTAGTGCCCGTACATTATGCTCAGCTCGTGCTTCTATAAACCTGCCCCCGTACACTTAAGTGGGCTCTCATCACTCCAATAATGCCAAACATGTGGACGCTACTGTAGTTTAGACACATTGTGGAGCTCAGAAGAGAGGGTGCCTTTGAATTGAGAGCGCAGATTTTTTTGAGGGCTTTTGTGCTACCAGTAACGTGGAAGCCTGCTATATTTCCGTTAGCTGATGATGGACCTGAGTGGGGACTTGTGTTTTTGTAGGTTGAGTTGAATGCCATTTGGTGAAAATGTTGGTACAGAACATTTTGGATGAGTTCACAGTTATCTTGTGCTCCACGCTGAGCACTTACATCGGGGTTTCCATATACATCTCCAAAATCCGTGATTCAGGTGAAACCCGTGACGCTTCAAATCACTAATGAGGCAGCACACTCGGTTTTCCCAGCTGAAGACACTTGCGTCTCTGCAGCATAAATTGACAGGCTGCATTTAGGAAAGCCGCGCTGCATGTCAGTTTACTCTGAGGAGAAAAAAAGTGAAGTGGGCCTAGGATTACTATCAATCCACTGTGCTTCTACCGCAAAATGCTACGGTTTGGACCCAGCTAAAAGACGCTGCCTCCAATATGCTGCTATTCCTGATTGTGGGCACGCATCCTTACATGTAATCCCAATGCAAATGCTCAGCGTCAAGTGCATGATAAATATGAGCCCCGCTATACTGCGATCTTTTAGAGGCAGAATGAAAAAATCAACAGCAGTTGAAGAATTAGGTATAGGTGATTAGGCAGCTTTATTCCACTGGTCAGTACAATTACAGCAATACCAGGTTTATATTTTTTTTTAGATTTGGCGACTAAACACACTAAAAACACTTTTTACATCATTTTTTTTGCATCACTGGATTTTGAAGGCTATAGTTTTTGTCACTCTTCTGCCATGTGAGGGCTTGTTTTTTGCGGCATGAGTTGAAGTTTTTATTGGTACCATTTTCAGTCACATGAAGGGAATTTTGTTTACTTACCGTAAATTCCTTTTCTTCTAGCTCCAATTGGGAGACCCAGACAATTGGGTGTATAGGCTATGCCTCCGGAGGCCGCACAAAGTATTACACTAAAAGTGTAAAGCCCCTCCCCTTCTGCCTATACACCTCCCGTGCTTCCACGGGCTCCTCAGTTTTGGTGCAAAAGCAAGAAGGAGGAAAAAAATTATAAACTGGTTTAAAGTTAATTCAATCCGAAGGAATATCGGAGAACTGAAACCATTCAACATGAACAACATGTGTACACAAAAAACAGGGGCGGGTGCTGGGTCTCCCAATTGGAGCTAGAAGAAAAGGAATTTACGGTAAGTAAACAAAATTCCCTTCTTCTTTGTCGCTCCTTATTGGGAGACCCAGACAATTGGGACGTCCAAAAGCAGTCCCTGGGTGGGTAAAATAATACCTCAGAATAGAGCCGTAAACGGCTCCGTCCTACCGGTGGGCAACCGCCGCCTGAAGGACTCGCCTACCTAGGCTGGCATCCGCCGAAGCATAGGTATGCACCTGATAGTGTTTCGTGAAAGTGTGCAGGCTCGACCAGGTAGCCGCCTGACACACCTGCTGAGCCGTAGCCTGGTGCCTCAAAGCCCAGGACGTACTCACGGCTCTGGTAGAATGGGCCTTCAGCCCTAAGGGGACCGGAAGCCCAGCAGAACGGTAAGCTTCGAGAATTGGTTCTTTGATCCACCAAGCCAGGGTTGATCTGGAAACCTGTGACCCTTTACGCTGGCCAGCGACAAGGACAAGAGTGCATCCGAGCGGCGCAGGAGCGCCGTACGAGAAATGTAGAGTCTGAGTGCTCTCCCCAGATCTAACAAGTGCAAATCCTTTTCACATTGGTGAATTGGATGAGGGCAAAAAGAGGGTAAGGAGATATCCTGATTGAGATGAAAAGGGGATACCACCTTAGGGAGAAATTCTGGAACCGGACGCAGAACCACCTTGTCCTGGTGAAACCCGGGAAAGGGGCTTTGCATGACAATGCTGCTAGCTCAGACACTCTCCGAAGTGACTGCTACTAGGAAAACCACTTTCTGCGAAAGGCGTGCGAGAGAAATATCCCTCATTGGCTCGAACGGTGGTTTCTGAAGAAACATCAGCACCCTGTTCAGATCCCAGGGTTCCAACGGACGTTTGTAAGGAGGGACGATGTGACAAACCCCCTGCAGGAACGTGCGTACCTGTGGGAGTCTGGCCAGGCGTTTCTGAAAAAACACAGAGAGCGCAGAGACTTGTCCCTTAAGAGAGCCTAGCGACAAACCCTTTTCCAATCTGGATTGAAGAAAGGACAGAAAAGTGGGCAAGGCAAATGGCCAGGGAGAAAAACCCTGAGCAGAGCACCACGACAGGAATATTTTCCACGTCCTGTGGTAGATCTTGGCGGACGTTGGTTTCCTAGCCTGTCTCATTGTGGCAATGACCTCTTGAGACAATCCTGAAGACGCTAGGATTCAGGACTCAATGGCCACACAGTCAGGTTGAGGGCCACAGAATTCAAATGGAAAAACGGCCCTTGAGACAGCAAGTCTGGTCGGTCTGGCAGTGCCCACGGTTGGCCGACCGTGAGATGCCACAGATCCGGGTACCACGACCTCCTCGGCCAGTCTGGAGCGACGAGGATGGTGCGGCGGCAGTCGGCCCTGATCTTGCGTAACACTCTGGGCAACAGTGCCAGAGGGGGAAACACATAAGGAAGCTGAAACTGCGACCAATCCTGAACTAAGGCGTCTGCCGCCAGAGCTCTGTGATCTTGAGATCGAGCCATGAATGTTGGGACCTTGTTGTTGTGCCGTGACACCATTAGGTCGACGTCCGGCACCCCCCGGCGGCAACAGATCTCCTGAAACACGTCCGGGTGAAGGGACCATTTCCCTGCGTCCATGCCCTGGCGACTGAGAAAGTCTGCTTCCCAGTTTTCCACGCCCGGGATGTGAACTGCGGAGATGGTGTAGGCCGTGGCTTCCACCCACATCAAAATCCGCCGGACTTCCTGGAAGGCTTGCCGACTGCGTGTTCCACCTTGGTGGTTGATGTAAGCCACCGCTGTGGAGTTGTCCGACTGAATTCGAATCTGCTTGCTTTCCAGCCACTGCTGGAACGCTTTCAGGGCAAGATACACTGCCCTGATCTCCAGAACATTGATCTGAAGTGAGGACTCTTGCTGAGTCCACGTACCCTGAGCCCTGTGGTGGAGAAAGACTGCTCCCCACCCTGACAGACTCGCGTCCGTCGTGACCACCGCCCAGGATGGGGGTAGGAAGGATTTCCCCCTCGATAATGAGGTGGGAAGAAGCCACCACCGAAGGGAAGCTTTGGTTGCCTGAGAGAGGGAGACGTTCCTGTCTAGGGACGTCGGCATCCTGTCCCATTTGCATAGGATGTCCCAATGAAGAGGACGCAGGTGAAACTGCGCGAAAGGGACTGCCTCCATTGCTGCCACCATCTTCCCCAGGAAGTGCATGAGGCGCCTCAAGGGGTGTGACCGACCTTGAAGGAGAGATTGCACCCCTGTCTGTAGTGAACGCTGTTTGTCCAGCGGAAGCTTCACTATCGCTGGAAGAGTATGAAACTCCATGCCAAGATATGTCAGCGATTGGACCGGTGTCAGATTTGACTTTGGAAAATTGATGATCCACCCGAAACTCTGGAGAGTGTCCAAAGTAACGTTGAGGTTGTGTTGGCATGCCTCTTGAGAGGGTGCCTTGACCAGCAGATCGTCTAAGTAAGGTATCACCGAGTGACCCTGAGAGTGGAGGACCGCAACTACTGTAGCCATGACCTTGGTGAAAACCCTTGGGGCTGTCGCCAGGCCGAACGGCAGTGCCGCGAACTGAAGGTGTTCGTCTCCTATGGCGAAGCGCAGGAAGTGCTGATGCTCTGGAGCAATTGGTACGTGGAGATAAGCATCCTTGATATCGATCGATGCGAGGAAATCTACTTGGGACATTGAGGCGATGACGGAGCGGAGGGATTCCATCCGGAACCGCCTGGTCATTACGTGTTTGTTGAGCAGTTTTAGGTCCAAAACAGGACGGAAGGACCCGTCCTTCTTTGGAACCACAAACAGGTTGGAGTAGAACCGTGACCCTGTTGCTGAAGAGGAACCGGGACCACCACTCCTTCTGCTTTCAGAATGCCCACCGCCTGCAGAAGAGCCTCGGCTCGCTCAGGAGGCGGCGATGTTCTGAAGAATCGAGTCGGAGGACGAGAGCTGAACTCCATCCTTCATGAGGAAGCCGCCTTGGAAGCGGCACCTCCGGCGGTCTTTTTAGGGCGTGAATTAGACCGCCATGCGTCGGAGTTCCTCTGATCCTTCTGAGGCCTTTTGGACGAGGAGAATTGGGACCTGCCCGCCCCTCGAAAGGACCGAAACCTCGACTGTCCTCTCATCTGTTGGGGTGTTTTCGGTTTGGCCTGGGGTAAGGATGTTTCCTTTCCCTTGGATTGTTTGATGATTACATCCAATCTCTCACCAAACAAACGGTCGCCAGAAAATGGCAAACCCGTTAAGCACTTTTTGGAAGCCGAATCTGCCTTCCATTCCCGTATGCGTATTGCCACCGAATTGGCGGCTGCAACCGCCGTACGGCTCGCAGAGTCCAGGACAGCATTAATAGCGTAGGACGCAAATGCCGACGTTTGAGAGGTTATGGACGCCACCTGCGGCGCAGAAGTACATGTGAGTGCGTCAATTTGCGCCTGACCAGCTGAGATAGCTTGGAGTGCCCATACGGCTGCGAATGCTGGAGCAAAAGACGCGCCGATAGCTTCATAGATGGATTTCAACCAGAGCTCCATCTGTCTGTCAGTGGCATCGTTGAGTGAAGCTCCATCTTCCACTGCAACTATGGATCTAGCCGCCAGTCTGGAGATTGGAGGATCCACCTTGGGACACTGAGTCCAGCCCTTGACCACGTCAGGGGGGAAGGGGTAACGTGTATCTATTAAGGCGCTTGGAAAAACGCTTATCTGGACAAGCTCGGTGTTTCTGGACTGCCTCTCTGAAGTCAGAGTGGTCCATAAACATACTCGTTGTACGCTTAGGAAACCTAAAACGGAATTTCTCCTGCTGAGAAGCTGATTCCTCTACTGGAGGAGCTGAGGGAGAAATATCCAACATTTGATTGATGGACGCAATAAGATTATTCACTATGGCGTCCCCATCAGGAGTCTGCGTTCCATGTCAGAGACCTCACCCTGGGATCTATGAAACACCCCGGGAGAACATTGTTGTTCCAACTGAGGGGGACCAGGGGGCAATGATTCCACAGTGCCCATGGTCTGAGATACCGGTCTGGACTGCAAAGCTTCTAGAATCTTAGCTATAGTCTCAGAAGTCTGTCAGTAAAAACTGCAAACTCCGTCCCTGTCACCTGGACAGTGTTAGCTGGTGATTCCCCCTGGGCCCCCCTTAGCAGAGGCTCTGGCTGAGCAAGTGCCACAGGGGCCGAGCAGTGCACATAATGAGGGTCAGTGGAACCTGCCGGTAGCGAGGTCATACATGCGGCGCACTTTGGCCGAGCGACTTAACAGGGAAACAGGTGCGGGTGGATCTTGGATCCAATTAGGGGGAGGGGGACAACTACATCAATTTTTTCACTAAAATTAGTAATTACTTCCGCTGTTGTAGTTGTACAAGCTATCTAGCTTTCTCTATCTATATATCATCCATCTATCTATATTATATAGCTATATATCTAAGTCATCTATCTCGGTCTACTGTTTCTAGTATCTATATCAGTCCATATCTAGCATTTATCTATGATTTTTCTGGCTTTGCACAAATTTTACACATAAAAAAACATTAATATAGATCATATAGAGCAGGGGGAGAATACAGAGCACAGGAGATCAGCGGCGCCCCCAGGTGATGCTGCTGTCAGCTTGTTGCTCTTGATCAGCCTGCAGCAGCTCATCATATAGAGCAGGGGGAGAATACAGAGCACAGGAGATCAGCGGCGCCCCCAGGTGATGCTGCTGTAAGCTTGTTGCTCTTGATAAGCCCACAGCAGCTCATCACATAGAGCAGGGGGAGAATACAGAGCACAGGAGATCAGCGGCGCCCCCAGGTGACGTTGCTGTCAGCTTGTTGCTCTTGATAAGCCCGCAGCAGCTCATCATATAGAGCAGGGGGAGAATACAGAGCACAGGAGATCAGCGGCGCCCCCAGGTGATGCTGCTGTCAGCTTGTTGCTCTTGATAAGCCCGCAGCAGCTCATCATATAGAGCAGGGGGAGAATACAGTGCACAGGAGATCAGTGGCGCTCACAAATGATGCTGCTGCAGGCTTTTTCCTATTCATAAGCCGACAGCAGCTCATCACATAGCGCAGTGGAGAAATATAGTGCACAGGAGATCAGCGGCGCCCGCAGGTGACGCTGCTGTCAGCTTGTTCTTATTCATAAGCTTGCATCACCAAATCACAGCGCGGGGAGATATTACAGCGCACTGTAGAGGCTAAATTCCAGTTGGCTAAAGGACCTTTCCTGACATCATGTCCATGGCCTCCACCAACATAACTGATATCACGAAGATACTTCATGTGGTCATGGAGTTGTTTATAACAGAATCAGGGAGTCTGGGGGTAAGACGTCCAGATGTAGGGGGAAAGTAAGGGGGGGGGTACCTCCCCCTTGCATGATTATAGTGGATGGCGGGAAACTTTGCCACGCCTACCAACCAAGCCAGTAATCCCTACTAACCAAAATGGTCACGCTCACTTCCCAGACAGGTCCTTCTAGCCACAACCCACAGAGCAGACAGCTGCACACAGGGGACGGGGAAGAGAGAGTACGGAATACGAAGAGGGTGCAGGGTACTGTGTGGCAGCAGGGAGTCAAAATGACATTTGCAGTGATACTGTCACGCTCCCCGGGTCCTCCGCTCCGCTCCCCGGCTCACCTGCCACGCTCCCCGCTCTCCAGCCTCCTTTGGCCGCGCTCCCCAGGCTCCCTGGTCCCCGCTCCCGGCGCCCGTCGGCTTCCCAGCCCCTGGCCGGCGCTGCTGCTTCCTCCTCTCAGCTTCCTGCCCTGGCTTCTGGCACCCGGGCCGCGCGCATGCGCATTAGGGCGCGCGCGCGGTCACTGACCCTTTCTTAAAGGGCCAGTGTCCACTGACAGGAAATGATGCACACAGGTACAGGGTATAAAGGGGATTAATGTCCAAGGGGGCGGGGCCTGTTCTTCGTGTTTCCCAAGCTAGGAGTCAGGTCTCCTTGTGTTCCTGTGAGATACTTACCTCTCTCTCTTTTAGAGCCGAGCCTGCATTGCCATCCGGTCCTGCTGTATCTCGAACCCCGAACGCTGCCTATCTACCATCCTGACAGTCCATACCATCCCGGTTCCCTGCGGTGACCCGTCATCTTGCTCCAACGGTTCCGGACCCCGCCTAACATCATCCCGGCTTCCGAACCTGAGCTCCGTCACCCGGACCACCATCAGTGACCCCGTGGTCCCAGGGACTTCTCCATTGTGTTCTAAGTGCACGGACTGTTCTGCTACCTAAAGTGCTCCGGCTACCGGACTCCGTTCCCTCTTCGGGGAGTTCGGTCCAGTGGATCCACCTCCCGGGTCTGCCCATCCATCTGGCCCTAACAGTAAGAACAGGCCATGGATCCCGCCGAAGCGCTAGCGGCCTTGCAAGAGGAACTCCAACGCCAGCGTGAAGTCCAGACCCGCATGCTGAACTTTATGACTTCCGTGGACGCCCGCCTGAACACGCTACAAGCCTCGGTCACATCTTCTGCGCCCCGGGTCTCCACTAGTCAATCCACGGCTCCCGCTCCCGTGGCAGCCTCTTCGGATGCTTCCAGACTTCGTTTGGCTTCACCACCCCGTTACGCCGGAGATCCCAAGACCTGCAGGGGGTTTATAAACCAATGCTCCCTTCATTTCACGCAGCTGCCGCATTTGTTTGCCTCCGACCAAGCCAAGGTCGCCTTCATAATGTCTCACCTAGAGGGCGAGGCACTGGCGTGGATGAACCCCTTGTGGGAGAAGGAGGACCCTATGACCAAGAATCTCCAAGAGTTCCTGCAGGCCTTTCGCAGCACCTTTGACGAGCCGGGACGCGCCTCCGCGTCTGCTTCATCTCTTCTCCGGTTACGTCAAGGAACTCTGACGGTGGATCAATACGCCATCCGTTTCCGCACCTTGGCTTCAGAACTCGGGTGGAATAACGAGGCCCTAACAGCCGCCTTCTGCGAAGGACTCGCGGGTCGAATCAAAGATGAGCTGGCTGGACGTGACGTACCGTCCACCCTGGACGCCCTGATTACCCTAGCGACTCGAGTGGACATTCGCTTTCAGGAGCGGTCCAAAGAGGTGTCCCGTGAGAGACGTCCGGTACGGCATGCCTCTCCTCCACAGAAGCCCGCCGTACTCCAGTCAACGACCTCTGGTGCCTCCGTCCATGAGCCCATGCAGATCGACCGTGTGCGACAGTCTGAACAACGTCGAGCAGAGCGACTCGCCAAGGGTCTCTGCTTCTACTGCGGAGAGGGCACACACCTGCTACGCGCCTGTCCAGAGAGGCCGGGAAACTCCAAAGCCTAGGGTTGGTAGGAGAGGCCACCCTAGGTGCTGGGACTCTCTCAGACCCGGTTACATGGACTGTGCAAGTGACAACGGGAGAGACGCGGTTTACGGCTGAGGCGTACCTCGATTCTGGGGCAGCAGGCAATTTTATCCAGCAGGCCACGGTGGACAAATACCAGGTGCCTGTTACTCCACTCGCAAAACCTCTTGTGATTGCCTCTGTGGATGGGAGACCCCTCTCTGACACCATCTCCTGGATCACCAAGCCGCTTGAACTGCGTATCGGCGCTCTGCACACCGAGAACATCGCTCTCTACGTCCTCCCACACATGTCACATCAAATCCTGCTGGGTCTTCCTTGGTTGCGGACACACGAACCTTCAGTCAGCTGGGGCACTGGCGATATCACTCGATGGGGGTCTTCTTGCCATGATACCTGTCTGAAGACCATAAAACCCATCCGGCGACCTCCGGTTCCAGAGACCCTACCGGGACTACCCTCAGCCTATTGGTCCTTCGTAGACGTCTTTGATAAGAAGGAGTCAGAGGTACTTCCGCCACATCGCCCTTACGATTGTGCCATTGACCTGCTCCCGGGAACTACACCACCTCGAGGAAGGATATATCCATTGTCTCCAGCCGAAACAAGGGCCATGTCTACGTACATCACAGAGAGCCTGGCTAGGGGATTCATTCGGAGATCCTCCTCTCCTGCTGGAGCTGGCTTTTTCTTTGTAAAGAAGAAAGAGGGCGACCTACGACCATGCATAGACTACCGGGGATTGAACCAAATTACCGTAAAAAACAAGTACCCCCTGCCGCTCATCCCCGAATTGTTTGATCGGCTCAGAGGAGCTCGTGTCTTCACCAAGTTGGATCTTCGGGGTGCCTACAACCTGGTCCGTATTCGCTCAGGGGACGAATGGAAGACCGCGTTCAACACTCGTGATGGGCACTATGAATACTGCGTGATGCCCTTCGGCCTGTGTAACGCACCAGCCGTCTTCCAAGAATTAGTGAACGACGTGTTCCGGGACCTTCTCTACGTCTGTGTGGTGGTATATCTGGATGACATCCTTGTCTTCTCTCCGGACCTCCAGACCCACCGTAAGAACGTGCAACAGGTTCTACAAAGACTGAGAGAGAATCGTCTGTACGCCAAGTACGAGAAGTGTGTCTTCGAACAGTCTTCTCTCCCCTTCCTGGGTTACCTCATCACCGAGACCGGACTGCAGATGGACCCAAAGAAGGTCTCTGCCATTCTCAACTGGCCTCCTCCTTCTGGACTGAAGGCAATCCAACGTTTTCTGGGATTCGCCAATTATTACCGCCAGTTCATTCCTCACTTCTCTGCTCTGACTGCTCCTCTCTCCGCCTTGACCAAGAAGGGGGCTAATCCAAAGGACTGGTCACCTGCGGCCGACGCCGCGTTTGGCTCTCTAAAGCGAGCCTTTGCCTCCTCTCCTGTACTCCACCGTCCAGAGTTAAACCGCCAGTTCACCTTGGAGGTGGATGCCTCCTCCTCAGGAGCCGGAGCAGTGCTCATGCAGAAGTCCTCCTCCGGGAAGATGGTGACTTGCGGTTTCTTCTCCAAGAGCTTCTCCGCCCCTGAACGCAATTACACCATCGGTGACCGAGAGCTATTGGCAGTCAAACTGGCTCTGGAGGAATGGCGCTATCTCCTGGAAGGTGCAGTGTACCCCGTCATTATTTACACGGACCACAAAAACCTGGAATACCTGCGGTCTGCTCAGCGACTGAACCCCCGGCAAGCCAGGTGGTCCTTGTTCTTTGCCCGGTTCGATTTCCAGCTCCATTTCCGACCCGCGGACAAGAATGTACGTGCTGATGCCTTGTCTAGGACTTTCATGCCCATGGAGCAGGAAGAGGAGACATCCCAACCCATCGTCTGTCCAAGTAAGATTATTCCGGTGGCTCCTGTCACCCTGGCCCAGATACCGCCCGGGAAGACCTATGTCTCTGAGACAGACAGGCATAAAGTGCTACACTGGGGCCATGCCTCGAAAACAGCCAGTCATGCTGGTCAGAAGAGGACATGGGGTGCGATTGTACGTCATTACTGGTGGCCATCCCTTCGCACGGACGTCGCCTCTTTTGTCTCTGCTTGCTCTTCTTGTGCCAGGAACAAGACGCCCAAACACCTGCCATATGGCCGTCTTCTGCCTCTGCCCATACCCTCAGTTCCCTGGCAACACATTGCGATGGACTTTATTACGGACTTGCCATTGTCCTCCGGACACACAGTCATATGGGTCGTGGTGGATCGGTTCTCTAAAATGGCCCATTTCGTCCCTATGGCTGGACTGCCCTCTGCCCAGGAACTCGCGGACGCCTATATACATCACATCTTCCGCTTGCACGGCTTTCCATCACACATTGTGTCCGACAGAGGAACTCAGTTCACCTCCCGCTTCTGGAGGGCTCTCTGTAAACATCTGGGAGTAACGCTGGACTTTTCCTCTGCCTACCATCCTCAGTCGAACGGCCAAGTGGAACGGGTCAATCAGATATTGACCACTTTCTTACGTCACTACGTCAACGCCCATCATGATGATTGGTCCACACTTCTTCCTTGGGCGGAATTCTCCCATAATCACCACGTCAGTGAGTCCTCCTCCTGTTCTCCCTTCCATGTCGTCTACGGACTTCAGCCGTCTGTCCCATTGCCTGTATCCTCTTCCTCGGACATCCCTGCTGCTGATGCAGTACTCCGTGACTTTACAACCATTTGGGACTCAGTTAAGGCGTCCCTTGCACGTGCATCCCTGCGGATGAAGAGACACGCGGACAAGAGACGTCTGGATCCTCCATGTTTCTCTCCGGGAGATCTCGTCTGGCTTGCTTCCAAGTACGTCCGATTGAAGTTACCATCCTACAAGCTGGGACCTCGCTACATCGGACCGTTTAAAGTCATCGGCAAGATCAATGAGGTCTCCTACAAACTGCAGCTTCCGGCCACGATGAGGATACCCAACTCCTTCCACGTCTCTCTGCTCAAGCCGGTTGTCCTTGGTCCCTTCTCCGCTGCTGCCAGTCCGGCCCCTCCTCCTATTGCTGAGGACGACATCTATGCGGTAAGGGATATCGTGGCCATGAAGACCGTTCGAGGCCGACAGTTCTTCCTGGTGGACTGGGCAGGGTATGGTCCTGAGGATAGATCCTGGGAGCCCAGGGAGAATGTGGGCACTCCGCTGATCCGTGCCTTCCTGTCCCGGTTGCGGGGAGGGGGGCGTGGGGGGGGGTACTGTCACGCTCCCCGGGTCCTCCGCTCCGCTCCCCGGCTCACCTGCCACGCTCCCCGCTCTCCAGCCTCCTTTGGCCGCGCTCCCCAGGCTCCCTGGTCCCCGCTCCCGGCGCCCGTCGGCTTCCCAGCCCCTGGCCGGCGCTGCTGCTTCCTCCTCTCAGCTTCCTGCCCTGGCTTCTGGCACCCGGGCCGCGCGCATGCGCATTAGGGCGCGCGCGCGGTCACTGACCCTTTCTTGAAGGGCCAGTGTCCACTGACAGGAAATGATGCACACAGGTACAGGGTATAAAGGGGATTAATGTCCAAGGGGGCGGGGCCTGTTCTTCGTGTTTCCCAAGCTAGGAGTCAGGTCTCCTTGTGTTCCTGTGAGATACTTACCTCTCTCTCTTTTAGAGCCGAGCCTGCATTGCCATCCGGTCCTGCTGTATCTCGAACCCCGAACGCTGCCTATCTGCCATCCCGACAGTCCATACCATCCCGGTTCCCTGCGGTGACCCGTCATCTTGCTCCAACGGTTCCGGACCCCGCCTAACATCATCCCGGCTTCCGAACCTGAGCTCCGTCACCCGGACCACCATCAGTGACCCCGTGGTCCCAGGGACTTCTCCATTGTGTTCTAAGTGCACGGACTGTTCTGCTACCTAAAGTGCTCCGGCTACCGGACTCCGTTCCCTCTTCGGGGAGTTCGGTCCAGTGGATCCACCTCCCGGGTCTGCCCATCCATCTGGCCCTAACAGATACCCATCAACAAACTCCTTGCTCAGTTGACATCACAGGAAGTAGCAAAATCCCGGCAGGAGCGGTCACATGACTGCTCTGAGGCGGGGTAGAGGGGCTGACAGCAGGGCCGGTAAGTAGTTGCTTGGTATCTATTACCTGCCCCTATGTATGCCAATAGTGAAAAAAGCAAACAAAACAAAATAAGCCGGATAACCCCTTTAAGTTAAGTTTAACTTCATATAAAAATATTAATCTTTTATTTCCATTATTGCATGCCAGCAAACTACTTACGTAACATTCTCCGCAGTAGCATCCACGGCAAGTCTGGACTCAGTGGTCCTTGCTGACGGTCTGTAGAAACATACACATCAAGAGTTTTAGTGTTACAAGTTGAAAAAATGCAATTTTAAATAATAAAACCATCAATGTGGAGGGTGGATTGTCCTAGAAAATGTGGAGTAAAGACATGTTTCTTGTTCTCCTGCTCTTGGCTTCTGATCCACAAACAACAGCTACTCTGAGATTGATAGAGGCCCCTATAGATTTATGGCATGGCGGACACATTGTTGCACAGAAACCCCCCAGAGGTGTTTGGAAGCGGGAACAGCGAGAGTAATCACGCAAAAGAGCTTTGAAAATCCGAATCGACTAAGAACATCTATACACCATGATTATTGGGCTCTTCACAGCCTAAAAATACAGCCCGCTCCTACCCTAGAAGTGGAGCAACTGGAGATTCTCCAATTCAGGCACTTCACCTCATCTCTCCCTGAATCCCTCATACAGTGGGAAATTGGGTAAAGGTTTTTGGGGTTGATGTCCACTGTGTAGCATCCAAAAACACAGCTGGCATCAAGCCTCAGTGTTAGAAATGGAGAGGTGTCTTTCACCCCCATTACTAACACAGTAAAATTTCAACCCCTTCACCCTCGAGCCTGTTTTCACCTTCATGGCCGCGCCATTTTTTCAATTCTGACCAGTGTCACTTTTTGAGGTGAAATCTGGAACGCTTGAACAGACCCCAATGATTCTGCAACTGTTTTTTTCGTGACAGATTGTACTACATATTGATGAATTTAGGACAATATCTTTTTTACATTCCTGAAAAAAAATGGAAATTGGCAAAAATGTTGAAAATTTTGCATCTTTCAATTTTTCTGACATTAAACCAGAAAGTTATGTCACACAAAAAAATTAAATTACAGTTCCCACATGTCTACTTTACATCAACACAATTTTTGAATTTTTTTTTGGTTAAGAAGTTAGAAGGGTTCAAAATTTATCAGCAATTTTACAACAAAATTTACAAAGCAACTTTTTTTTTTTTTTTTTAGGGACCATTTCACATTTGAAGTGACCTTAAGTTTACTATTTTGGAAAATAGATAGACCCCCCCCCAAAGAATGTATATAGATGTGTGGTGAGCACTTTGAATACCTAGATGGTTTAGGGGATTTTATAAATTTGTGACTTGAAAATGAAAAAAAAATTAAAAAAAAATAAAATCAATTTTACCACAAAAATGTTCTTTTAGCCTCTTTTTTTTCATTTTCACAAGGGCAACAGGATAACTTGGACCCCACAATTTATTGGGCAATTTCTCCCGGGTATAATGATGCCCCATATGTTGTAGGAAACCATTTTATGGGTGCATGGCAGGGCTCGGATGGGAAGAAATGACGTTTTGGAGCGCAGAATTTGATGTAATGATCTGTAGGTGTCATGCTGCATTTGGAGAGACCCTGATGTGGCTAAACAGTGGAAAGCCCCCAGAAGTGAACCAATTTTGGAAACTAGACTCCCCAAGGAATTCAAGTAGATGTGTGGTGGGCCCTGTCAAACCCCAGGTGTTTTAGGGAATTTTGTGCCATGAAAATAAAAAAAAAATACATTTACCACAAAAATGTTCTTTCGATTGCATATTTTTCCTTTTCACAGGGGCAACAGGATAAAATCGACCCCAAAATTTGTGGGCAATTTCTCTTATCCTGATACCCCATATGTGGTGACAAAACAATGTTTGGACACACGGCAGGGTTTGGAAGGGAAGAAGTGACATTTTGGAGCCGGCACCTGTTATGTGAATTTAATAATGTGGTGGTGTCTGGTTGGCAAGTGTGTGTTGTGTAGAATACATCAGATTGGCATGTGTGAGATGTGAAGAGCGTGTCAGGTTGGCATATGTGAGTTATGCAGAGTACATCACATTGTCCATCAGGTTGTCGTGTGTGTCATGTAGAGTACATCAGGTTAGCGTGTGTGTTTGGTTGAGTGCATTAGGATGGCATGTGTGAGTAGGATTTAAACCAGATCAGAACCCCAATTTGCAGACACGATGTTTCGGCGTGATTGCCCCTCGTCAGTGCAAATTTTGGGAACTGATCTGGCTTATGAGACGCTATAGTGGGGACCACGGGGAAAACTATTCTCCTTACGGAGACCTGACAAACCAGTCTGGCGGACAGTGAGGGGTCTTAATAGCTGCAAAGCCCCTCTGGGAAATATTCAAATTGTCTCTCCAGGAAAGAGACAAACTCTAGTGCCACCTATTGGAAGTAGCAATCCTAAAAGTCAAAAGTGGCCTTTTAAACAAGCCATTTCATATGACTTAGGATTTAAACCCTGAAAATGTAGAAGTTTATGAATGCACTCAAAGCATGTCCAGGGTATAGCCATGCAGAAAACTGGAGTTTTATATAAAATACCAACAATCAAAAACAAATCCTGGCCAAAATCAAGCTTGGACACTGATCAGTGATGTGCGTCACTCAGCAGTGGCTCGGTGGCTGCAGGATGCACACACGTATGTATTTGCAGGGTAGCAACACCACCCACGTGTCAGGCTCTGGTGCCGTGCAGTTAGAAACCGCAATCACCTTCTTGGGCTCACAATGATGATGTAAAGTAGACATGTGGGGAATGTTATTTACTATTTTGGTGACATATCTCTCTGGTTTAAAAGCTGTAGGGAATCAGCTCTGGTAGATAATGGCAGGGGTGCAGTAATGAGGCACACGCAGGTTTTCAATCCATAAAGTCAGAGTTTTATTTACACTGAAAACAAACAAATGCACAGTCTTATTTCAGAGAGAGATTGTAGAATGGGGCTTTGTAAACCGCGCCAAAGATCACTGATGAAATCTTGGATTAATGTAAACTTTTTATTCTTGCACAGGTCTACGCGTTTCAGGAGGCTCTGCTCCCTTCCTCAGGACCAAACAGGCATAAGTTACATCAAATCGGATTTGATGTAGCTTATGCCTGTTTGGTCCTGAGGAAGGGAGCAGAGCCTCCTGAAACGCGTATGTGGCACCCCAGGGTTCAGTTGCCACAAATATACCTGTACCTGGGCAGGGAAGGATCTCCACATCAGGTAATCCCACATACAACATCTCCACTTCAAGCCTGGAGGGGGAGCTCTACAAGTCGAGTTCAGGTGAGGTCCCCTTTAAAGCCAGGTTTGGAGGTGGAGTCAGAGAGACAGTTGACAGTTGGAGAAAAGGAGACTGTGCGAGCAGAGAGTGAGGGAAGACATAAAAATGGAGAGGGCGGTGCTTAGCCCGCACAAGTAACTGTGTGACCGCCTGAGGGCTCAAGAGTGAGGCAAAAGAGGAGTGACCGGGGAGGTGGAGCCTGACCGGTTCATCCCCAAGGAACAGCGCTGATTATCGGACACCGGCGTCCGAGATTGTGAGGGATCTAATCTGCCCAGCAATAAAGACCGGGGGCCAGGGAGACTGCAGATCTCCTGGCCGCAGCAGCACCTGAAGGCAAAGCCGCTACATAGAGCTTAGGGACCGCAGTGAGTACAGCAGTGCCCCTTAGAGAAGCTCCCGCTGCCTGCCATACAGGTGAAGACAGTGAGAGAGGGTCGAGGTATAGCTACAGGCAGCCTAGTACCAAGGAGAGACACAGCGCAGCAGGGAGGCCTCACAACTACCTGGTGCAGAGATCCTGAACTGTTCCCAGATTACCCAAAAAAAACTGTAACATCAGAAACTGAACCCCTTTTTAACACCTGCAAGTAAAATCCTGTCAGAGTTAATGAATTGGTGTGACGCACTTTATTTCTTCATCTGAGAAGCCATAGGCTGCTGCACTAAAGTGACAGTTGAAAAGGCTGTGAAGAAAAACCGCCATATCTCTGTACTACTAAAACTGCCCTGGGGACCCCGCTTCACCTACGGGAAGCGTAAACAACTGGCTGCCTAACCATCAGCCCAGAGGTCTGACCTGCAGCCCCAGTAACCATACTGGAACCATAGGTGGCGTCACGAAATACTTATTTATTTATTTATTTTCTTTATTATTTTTTTTTTATTTTATTATTTTTTATTTTTATTACTTATTGACTTTCAGCGACCACCAGGGCCACGGAACCGGGCACAGGCCCCCGTGACATAATCCAATTAACCAACACCCGGAACTGAGTACCCCACAGCCCTGGGGCGGGTCACGTAGACCTGAACAAGAATAAAAAGGTTACATTAATCCAAGATTTCATCAGTGATCTTTGGCGCGGTTTACAAAGCCCCATTCTACAATCTCTCTCTGTTATCAGCCACCTGGGGTATTGCTGCCGTTGATCCGGATTTATACTGTTACAGGAGTTGTGCCTTTCACAACCCTCCTTGGTGAGTAGGATTATCCTTTCTGTCACCCCCTGTCTGTCAGGGTAAGACCCTATTGCGCTTCTTTGTCTACAGGTTTTTTTATCTACAGTCTTATTTCAGACAGGAATGCAAAGCAGAAGTTCAGCTTGTCAAAGAGCACAGCAAAGGTTCTGGAGGTGTCAGTCCATTCAGGTATATCACTTTCCAGCCCAAACACCCACCACATAGAGAGGGTACGGCTGCCTATTTATACTATGTTAATCCTGCAGCTGTGCCCCTTGAGAGTTGCCCCAAAAACCTGGAATAGCAGAGAAGATCTTGGCCAGGTTTTCTCTCTTTTCCTGCTGCTCACCAGTGCAAAAGGCATCTGCTAGGTGGAATAAATCTCCCATCTACCACCATACCCTTTACTGAGTCACAAAACATACAAATTAATAGTTTGAAAATTGTGACATTTTTAAAATTTTTCACAAATCGACAATATTTTCACAAATAAATGCAAAAAATGTCATCTTAATTTTACCACGAGCATGACATACAATGTGTCACACAAAAAACAACTCTCTCAGAATCACTGGGATCCGTTGAAGTGTTCCAGAGTTACAAGTGCAGCTCAATAAATTAGAATATCATCAAAAAGTTTAATTTATTTCAGTAATTCAATACAAAAAGGGAAACGCATATATAGAGTCCCTACATACAGAGTGATCTATTTCAAGTGTTTATTAACTGTTGTTTACACGGGACGACCGATTGTGCGATTTCACAATCGATCGTACCCCGCCCCCGTCGTTTGTGTGTCACGGGCAAATCGCTGCCCGTGTCGCACAGTCGTGACACCCCCGTCACACGTACTTACCTGCTGAGCGACCTCACTGTGGGCGGCGAACGTTCACTTCCTGAATGGGGAGGGACGTTCGGCGTCACAGCGACGTCACCTCAGCGGCCGGCCAATAGAAGCGGAGGGGTGGAGATGAGCGGGATGTAAACATCCCACCCACCTCTTTCCTTCCGCACTGCCGGCGGGAGCCACGGGACGCAGGTAAACTGTGTTCATCGTTCCCGTGGTGTCACACGGAGCACCGTGTGCTGCCACGGGAACGATTAACAACCTGCTGCAGGAAAAATAAACGATATTATGAAACTGAGAGACGAGTACACGACTCACGATTTGTGAGCGATACTGCGTCGCTCAGAGGTTTCACACGAGACGAAGTCGTGTACGATGCTGGATGTGCGTCACAAAAACCGTGACCCCGACGATGCATCGCACAATCCATCGTCTCGTGTAAAGCACCCTTTAATGTTAATGATTATGGCTTACAGCCAATGAAAGCCCAGAATTCATGATCTCAGAAAATTAGAATATTATATAAAACCAACCGAAAAAATGATTTTAAGCTCAGAAATGTTGGCCCCTACTAAAAAGTCTGTACAGTAAATGCCCTCAATACTTGGTCTGGGCTCCTTTTGCATGAATTACTGCATCAATGCGGCGTGGCATGGAGGCGATCAGCCTGTGGCACTGCTGAGGTGTTATGGAAACCCAGGTTGCTTTGATAGCAGCCTTCAGCTCATCTGCATTGTTGGGTCTGGTCTCTCATCTTCCTCTTGACAATACCACGTAGATTCTCAATGGGGTTAAAGGTCAGGTGAATTTGTAGT